>NC_137924.1:43660480-43667980 GCF_963457725.1 Sprattus sprattus | reverse complement strand
GAACCTGTGCCCAACTTTTAACAGTCAGTCATTCAAGGTAAATGTAACTTTCTCTCTCAAGCAGACACACAACCTCTCTCTCTCACACACATACACAAAATTCAGGGACCACGTCTAAGACACTCCGTGTAAAATGCCCATGAGAGACAACCAAAAGAAAAAGATAGCAAGACAGATGAGAGAATGAGAGAGAGAAGAGAGAGAAAAGAGAGGAGAGAGAGTGAAGAGAGGTGCATTTTTCCTCTCAGGAATAAATTCAGCATGCACAGAAACACTGACATCAAAAGCCCCCCTGTCTTGAACAGCACCGTCTCCCCCGGTCACTGAGTTAGTCTGCCTTTCCTTTGCCCTTTTCTCTCTCTTTATTTCTCACTGGTACTCTCTCTCTTTCTCTCTCTCTCTCTCACACCATCACTCACTATCTGCCTCTCTCTTTCTTCACTTTCTCTTTTCCATTCACTTTCTCTCTAACACACTCTCTCTGTCTCTGTCTCTGTCTCGCTCTCTTTAAATTCAGTTCAATTCAAAGTTGCATTATTAAATCCCTGACCAAGCCGACAGTCAGCCAATGTCGGGCCGTCGTTGAGCTTCTGTGGTCATTTTGGGCCGACTGAGCTTGTCTGTGAGAGATCACATGATTGGCAGTTTGGCGAAATCTTCTCCGGCTCACGTGCAGGTTCTGTAAAGCCCTTTGAGCTTGTCACTGTAGTGTCCTTGATTAGACCTATTCAGTGCAGTTTCTCTTTATTTTCCGCTACTCCTCCTCCTTTCTTCTTCCACAAACAATAGACCAAGGACTCACAACGTCGGAGTGATTTTTGAACTTCTTATCAAACGTATTTTTGATTAGAAGTAGCTATATTACGAAACCATCTGTGGTCAGGGAGAGTGGTGTGGAAATGCTAAGCAAACGCTGCTGGTTTGGTATGGAGAGTAATTTCCTCTAGCACAAGTGTAGAATCTACATGCTAGTTGGGCAGTTGGCTGTAGTCTTCGCGGTGTGTGCAACCTTTGGGCCCGTCACAGGCGACGTGAGGCAGTGCAACAGTCAGCCTTCATCAGCGCTACTTCTTTCAAGCATGACTGTTTGGACATAGTGTTGCCAAAGCCAGTGTCAAGAACAACAGAGTAATATAATGAGAATATTAATAATGTAACGTAGTGTGAATAGGAACAGTAATGTGAATATTATTAATGTGAATGTGAATAATTTAAATAGCAACAATAACAGTCACAGCAACAGCTATCCCCCTTCCTCTCTCTCTCTCTCTCTCTCCTTCCCTCTCTCTCCCCCTCTCTCACCACCTCTCTCCTCTCATTCCACCTCTCTCTCTCTCTCTCTCTCTCTCTCTCTCTCTCTCTCTCCACAGGGCTAGTGAAGCTGCTCTGTGGTTTCCTCATAATGGCCGACGGGTAGGAGTGGACCATGGGCTGGGTCTCAACCAGAACCGCTGGGTTCTCTCCTCACTCCTGTCCTTCTTTCTTATCTCTATTCTACCAGTCCCTGGCAGAGTCGCTGTGCTCATGACTGCTGAGGAGAGGAGGCATGGGGATGGCACACCGAGGCAGCCATTTTGGAGCGGGCACGCGTAGCTGCTGAACTATGAATGTGTAGCGAGGTGGAAATAGTGCAGCTAGTGGTAAACACCGTGACCATGGAGCTGAACTGATACATTAACTGGTCAAGCAAGGGAGTAAAGCCACCCATGGAAATATATATCAGCGCTGCACTAGGAGTTACTGTGGCTTAAAGTAAAAGTACACTTAATGTAAAAATGCAAATGAACCTTGTCAGTGTGAGCTTTTGGGTATATTCACTGTGTCTTGAGTTTGTTTTTTTTCCTGGGTGACGTGGACTGTTGCTAAAGCTCTCGGCCTCCCAGGGGGTAACACAAAGTGTCTCTGGCAGACGTGGCTACAGCCCCGGCTTGGTACTGCTGATTTTGCTGCTATGTCTTCATGTTGCATGAAGGGACTTGCTGACGTGCTGTCTGCTGTATCTTGCTTGGTGATGCAGACTGGTGATTAAAGGGATCTCTCCAGGGACAGCTGTTCACCACTGATACTCTCACTAGACAGTTACGTTTTGCAGTGACAGTGATGTATTGAAATAGGTACGCACGCTGTCACATAGAAATATCAGAACATCAGAACTGCAAATCGACACCTTGGAATTTTTAGATTTAACCCGATTTTTCTTTTGACAAAAATTAATAATTCATGCCATTCAACGTAGACAAGGTTTTTTTTTTACATTTTACAACAAAAACCTTATTGAAAAAGGTTGTGGATAGACAGCTTAGTATCTCTGAATAGCTATATTGAACCTTACGATATCTCAAAATGTCTCCTCTATTAAAGTGGTTTGTATCATCTCTCTATCCTCCCCATGTTCACCAGGCCTTGTGATGACCCTAATCAACCCTTTCGTTGGTGAAATAGAATTAAGCTAAACATCTCCTGACTTCACATTCATGTCAGGTTCACGCCGGAGAGCCCCTCAGCCACTCAGTGTTTCAGAATTCAGTGCAAAAGTTATTAAAGATAATTCACCTTTGGCATCCGCTTACCCTTTTATGCTGCTAATGATGTCTTTAAATGGTCGCCGATGACCCCTTACTTTCGACGCACGGTCGTGTCAACACAATTTCATGCACGCTTTGTCTGCTCAGTGCTTGCCTTTTTTTAAATGTGGTAATTCAATTTCTTTGGCAAAGAGGCGTTAATAGAACCCACTGTTTTGCACTGCATCAAGTTCTCCTGATTTAATAGTTCTTTTGGCCCACAGTGCTACCATCTAAGTTTATGTCTAGGGCTAGGATCAGGTAATGTAATGGATATAATATTCCATTACACTGAAGAATCACTGAGTCTGACCCTCGAGCATTAAATAACACAACTACCCCAGCACTTAGCAGACTTTTCCAAACATTGTAAAAACACCTGGGGCCGTATTCACAAAGAATCTTAGGGCTAAAAGTAGCTCATAAGTGGCGAATTTAGGAGAAACTCCTAAAAATAATGGGCGTGTCAGTCTTAAATTTAGGACTCCTATTTTTTTGACTAAGAGCAATTCACAAAATATTTTATCCCTAAAAGTAGCACCTAAGTCTAGGACAGCTTAAAACTCCTCATGAGGACTCCTAAGTCACTAAGACCTATTCACAAAAAGTCTTAAAATGGCTGAAGCCAGACGTAACGTGTTGGAGACAATGAACGACTCTGAATTGTTGAGAAGATATCGTTTAAACCGTGAAGGCATCAACATTTTACTAGCTTCTTACTCACGTCTCCAACTATCCGAAACAACCCAATCAGTCCGGAAGTTAAATGTTTGATAACATTACGATTTTTGGCTACGGGGAAAATGCAACTTTGCAACGCAGACGACTTCAGAATATCGCAATCATCAGTAAGCCGATTCATTCATCAAACTATCACCGCACTCTGTAGACCACACATTGTACAACAGTTTATCCGGTTCCCTTTGGACAATCGCCTACTTCAAAGGATCAAGGTCAATTTCATGGCGTTTGCAGGAATGCCCGGTGTCGTGGGTGCCATCGATGGAACACACATTAAAATAATTGCTCCATCCAGAGATGAGGACGTCTTTGTAAACCGCAAAAAGGTACATTCAATTAATACACAGATAGTGTTTGATCCAAATTTCACAATCATGGATATTGTTGCGAAGTGGCCTGGATCTACTCACGATTCGCGCATTTTAATGGAGAGCGCGGTCTGCGCCAGCTTTTTGAGCGGCACCATGTACCTGCTTGATGCCACTTGTTGGGTGACAGTGGCCATCCATGCAAGACATGGCTTTTGACACCCTTCCTCAATCCACAACCGGGAGCACAGTTGAACTACAACATGCAAGTATACGCATGAGGCCTATTTTGGTGACACAATACCTGTAGCCGCGACGGCTCTTTTAAAATCCACTCCGCAATCTCCATCCTACATTGTGACTGGAGCGCATACCACCGCTTCTCGCAGTCATCGACAGAGCGACACACGGCAGGGAATGAAGCATTTATGTTAAGACATATGTCCTCCCATGCCTCACGCATAGTTTGCAGGGTGCTTTAATTATTACTTCTTTGATTTCATGCAATTTCCGTGTTTTTTTCGGCAATTTCTCTTTCTCTTAACGTGCAAAGCGTCATTCTCGTTGGATGCACAAACTTGTCATCATGCGTGTGCATTCTGCTAAGTGCACTGTCCATAACTATTTAATATGACTTCATTTGAAGCCTAGGTTATTCTCTTATTTTCTGTTTATTTAGTGGGATCGTTAGGGGGATGTTAGGACTGAGTTTTTAATGAGAGAGCCTGTCAACAACCAATCACCGTCCTCACCCCTTCTAAACTCGTGCATGAGAAGCGACGTCATCCATAGCAACGGAGTTTTTATCTTAAGCTTAGGAGTAGGTCTCAGAGCCGTTGTGAATCACTTTTAAGAAATTACTCCTACGTAAAAGGTTTTAGCGCGAGTTAGGAGCACTCCTAGTGGTAAGATAAAAGGCTTTGTGAATACGGCCCCTGATCTACAGTGTAATGTTTCCTTTATACGGGTGCAGTGTAGTAACACTTATGATAACCTGTTCATCATAGACATATTGAACACTTACATTTATATTTTCAGCTATTTATTCGAATGTCCACTTAGATAGTCCTTGTCATTTGTTGTGACTTCATTGTTTATAGCAAAAGAGAATAGGGTTCAGGGGTTATGGCTGCTTGGGTTAGGGTCAGTGAGGGTTGGGCTAAGGTTACACTTGATCACAGTGGAGGTCACACACACAGACTGACCTTTGACCTGAGGGGCTCGGGGAAGCCTCCGTAGGGGATGCCGATGTGGCCCTGCAGGTACTCCACCACAGAGAGCGGGAGGGAGAGCTCCTCGGCCTGCTCCTCCACCTGGGCACGGCTCAGGTTGTTCTGGACCATAAACTGGGCCAGGTCGCCCACGATCTTTGAGGACGGTGTCACCTGGAGGAGAGAGAGAGAGAGGGACGGTGACTCACATGAGGGGGAGATAGAGGCGGTGATGGCCCTGTGGCTGACCAGAGACGGAAAAGCAAGACCAGCAGGGCTAGAATGGCAAAATGAGATAGAGGGATGGAGAAAAATTACACAATGAAGGATGCTAGAGAGAGAGAGAGAGAGAGAGAGAGAGAGGCAAGAAGGAAATATAAGAAGGGTGAGGCAGGAGGAACTGGAGGCTAATTAAAGCGAGGACAGACTGGGCAGAATAATGTGGAGAGATTTAGTGCAGTAAACGTTCTCTGCAAGGCAACTGATCCCCCCCTTTTAAATACAAATACTCTGGAGTGGAGGCGCAGCACCACACTCGGGCCACATCCGGGCCACAGCTGGGCCAGACTCCCAGTGCCTATCTGGGCTGCTTTGTTCTGCCCCCCCTAGGCTCGGTGCTGTGGTGCTGTTAAATGGCTCCTGAGTAGGACGTGGTGCCCAAACAAATCCACCATTAGTTTCTGCTCGCTTTTCCACCTCCCTGGCACAAAAAGGGATGGAATAATCAATGCCACCAGAACAAACGCTGAGGAGTGGTCGATACCACCCGCACGCATTTAAGACAGTCCCGACCTGCGACACTTTATGCAAGAATGAGTTTTCTCTCAAAAAACACACGCACAGACACACACACACACACACACACACACACACACACACACACACACACACACACACACACACACACACAGTCTTAGCACACAGTCTTAGCACACAAGACTGAGACGTGTGGAGCGAGGCGAGCCGTCCGTTCTCCCAACGGAGCTTTCGACACCCTGCTGGGAATGGTGGAACAGCCAGGGAATAGCCCTAGGGACACATTGGAGAACAAGGGAGGATTGGAGATGGAGGAGGAGAAGGAGAGGGCCCCATAACATCCCTACACCCCCCCCCCCCCCACACACAAACACACACACCCCACTACCCTCCCTGCCACCCACTCCAGTCCCCATTTCTCCAAACACACCGTGGCTAAACCCACAGAGAGGAGCCTGAAGGAGCACACTGGTGTTTTCAGAGAGAGTAGTAAGTGCTGCCGAGCTCCGTCCTCTGTCTGCTCCATGTTCACGGCTGTGGAATAGCTGCTGATGAGGCCATATCTAGGTACGAAATACACTGGGGAGACTCTTTCTCTCACTTTCTCTCTCTCTTTCTCATCCTGCAGTCCACGGCTCTCCACAACTGGGAATCCCATTGTGTCCCTGCACGACTCATGAAAGAGGCTTGTAGAACCTGATAATGTAATAATTTCCTGATAACGTAATAACCCTGATAATGTAATAAAAAAATCCCTCATAAGTCCCTAAAAGATGTAATAAAACCTGATAATGTAATAATATCCCAATAATGTAATAAAGTGCATTTCCCAATAATGTAACAATCGCCATACCAATAATGTAATAAAATGTTACATTAATGGGAAGTTATTACATTATCAGGTTAGCCTCAATTTTGCAGAACCTGATAATGTAATAAATTCCTGATATTGTAAAAACTTTGGTCAGTGCTGAAATGTTGGGACACCAGTTATTCAGACCAAGTAGTGATGCTGTGTAGACAACCACCCACTATTGTTTTGCTCATATTTTGATCCCAATGGTATAGGCCTTTAGCCTCGCAAGCCAAACCTGTACAGCAAGAAGCTGTACAAGGGTCTGGCACAACATGATTTTCAGTGTGGGCGGGATTAACGGTTGTCTGTTAAGTTGCCTCTGCACGCAATGCCACACAATAGGAATGGCGCTGCAACCAATCCGAGCGACTGACGAATGACAAAAGACGATTTGATTGGCCTGGTACAGTGTAATTTTTAAGGGACATTGCCACACAAAATCAAAAGAGAATTTGATATGAATCAAATAGCGAAATGTCAGCTATTGATGATCAATGAGGACTTAGAAACTCAATGTTCTATGTGCCCATTAGCTGCCGGTCTATAACATACCAAAATGTTCTCATTATTTCTCTATTAGTTGATTACCACTGAATATCCCTTTCACCATTGTAAAAATTGTGCATTCGCAATCATATAAAATATATACTGTATCTGCTAATAGTGAAGCAGCAGGTCTCTGGACAGCTTCACTGTTTGGACCTCTGAAACTGGAGACCTGATGCTACAGCACCAACCAAAGTTATTACAATATCAGGTAATTATTACATTATCAGGTTTTGCAAAATTGAGGCTAACCTGCACTTTATTACATTATCGGAGTATTATTACATTATCAGGTTTTATTACATCTTTTAGGGACTTATGAGGGATTTTTTATTACATTATCAGGGTTATTACATTATCAGGAAATTATTACATTATCAGGTTCTACAAGGCTTCACTAATGCGACTTGAAAGCGGGAGCCGAGGAACGAGGCTGTATCAATACCGCTTATTAGCCAAATTGACGACTCGCGGGCCAAGTAATGAACTCGGCTTCAATTCAGCTCCCAGACAGGGCC
>NC_137924.1:43632980-43657980 GCF_963457725.1 Sprattus sprattus | reverse complement strand
CACTATTAACAAAACAGCGCCTCGCAACATGGGCAACATCTGCCAATCTCTGCTCAAGGTCACGAAATCACCCATAATACCAGCCACATAGACTGAATATTAGCAACTTATATTGAAAACAGAAGATTAACTTCTGTCAAGATGAACAAATGGTCACATATGTGACCTCGGAGTGGCGTGAATGTAAAGCTCCATCCATCAGCATTACACTGACAGATGATTGCATCAGCTAGGAGCAGCTTACACAACACAGACACAAACAAACCCATCCCCTATCCAGGGCTGTGTCTCCAAGATAGTGTCATTCAGACTTAGCTGTCAGTTGCAACCTGGATTTACAGCGTGTTTGTATGCGTGTGTGTGTGTGTGTGTGTGTGTGTGTGTGTGTGTGTGTGCGTATGTGTGTGTAGGTGTGTTTGTGTGTACATAGCATGATAATTCACCATGTCTGTTCGAGACCTGCAGCATGAGGTAGGAGTCAGGGTGGGGTGGGGGTGGGGGGGTCGTGTGTTGACTGAGGTTAAGCCCAGGCTTTTGACATGGTGGTGAGAGCAGATGGGTGTTTAGATGTGTGGGGAGGTAAATAAGGAAATAAACACCAGGTGAACCGTATCCAAATCGGCCATGTAAATACCAACATGATGAAATCACCACTTGATAGGCAGCGGGCACCACATCTCCTCTGGGCCCAGCAGTTAAGGTCCCAGGAGGGACATCAAAGCAAGGAGGAAGATCGTAAGGCGAGGATGAAGAGGAGATTATTTACTCCACAAATGGGTAGAAGTGGTACAAGGCTGGGGTGGCGGTAGGGGGTGGTCGGTGGTGGTGGTGGGGGGGGGGGGTATATGGAGAGTAGAAGATGCAGTAATCCTGTGCGTTCCCGGAGGGCGACGGAGTAAATAACAAGGTAAACAAGTCAACAACGCGTTTACAGCCCCGATCCCGATCCCTGCTCACCTTGATGAGGTCTCCCAGGAGCTTGTTGGCCTCAGCGTAGGCCTTCTTCACGGCCTTGAACTTGTTGCCCAGGCCCATGCTGTGCGCCTGGAAGTGCAGGTTGGTGTACTGGCCGCCGGGGATCTCGTTCTCGTACACGTCGGAGTTGCCCGACTTCATGGTGGCCGTGCAGTCGAACGGCGCGTACAGGCCCCTCGCCACCTCCCAGTACTCGCTGTAGTCGAAGACCTTGTCCAGGGAGACGCCTGCGAGAAGGGGAGAGAAACAGAATGAGAAACAGACCAGAAAATAACAGAACAGAAAATCGAGAGACTATAAAGTAGTACATTGAGAGACTATAAAAATGTAGTTGTAGTACTTTTTATAGGGCTACAGGGGATTGAATAATGCCATTTGTTTGCTTAGTCTGTCTCCATTTCTGGCCTATTAATCCTCCATTATTGCTGGGTTTCTCAATAACTCTAAATCACAATTCTCGAATGACAAACTCTTTGTTAAAAACTCCACGCTCCAGCATTTTCTCATTCTTTTGTGGAGATTTCAGTGCAATTTCAGCAAAAATTTTTTTTATGTCTGCAGACATAAACAGATAAACTACTCATGAACCTTGATTGTTGTTGGACTCAAACCAACCGAAAGCAGAAGATTAATCAGAATGCGATGGGCCGCTGAGAAACAGCTTGTGTCAGGCCAGCATTGTGGCTGACGTAGAATAACAGAGAACTTCAACCCACATAAGTGGATTTGCTCATAACTCCACCATAAGGCCTTACATAATATCTCCTCATTTTATTGGACAAGCTCTAGAGGGATCTCATTCTTCAGAATGAGGGGGAGTTTGTATGAAACATCTAGCCAGATTACTATGGTCACTGGGGGCAATGTAAACATTCAGCACTCAAAGCCAATCAGGCAGGGGGGGTTGGTGGCTTCCACAGACTGCTGAAGTAGCTCTTTTCCCCACTCTATTCTTCATTACCTCACCCAAATGAGTGGCCTTTTCTGGGCGAGGAGGATAGTCTGTGATCATCTGCTTCATGATTGGATGCCATTACGGGGGCTCATAGTAGAGGCTTATGGGGAATGAGTGCATCTGAGAAGAAGATTTCCCTGTTGTTTCTCAACAAGTTGTAAATGTGGGCAACTAATCCGCAGATTTATGCTGCTGTGCCGTATAAACTGATTAAAAAAAACGCACATACCATTCGGAAAGTGCTAAAAAATGTTTCAGGAAATGTGTCACAGCAATTGAAAAAAATCGGAATACTTGCTCAATTGTACACTGTATAATTGTTTGGATTTCCACCGGCACAATATAGCTTGTCTATGCTTTGCCGTCTTTCACAGTAGTTCATGTGGTAACAAAAACAGTAAAGGGGAAACTCATGACAGCAAAGCTTTCTTAACTTATGTCGAGAGTGACTGATTCATACAGCATAGATGTATCAAGGGAGTGGCAGGTAGATAGAAAAATATACAGATCGATAGAATGGAAGACAGACAGACCGACAGACAGACAGACAGACAGACAGACAGACAGACAGACAGACAGACAGACAGACAGACAGACAGACAGACAGACAGACACACAGACACACAGACGAATATTTAGGATGTAGCGTTGCTTCCTCAGCTATAGCCGACACAATACAGCGATGAAAGCCACAGTATAACAAAGACAAACAACCACCGGATGAAAGGAGACAGAGGGACGAGCAGATGGCGCTAAATATGCACAATACCTATGGCAGCCAAATAAAACAAGACCAAGAGAAAGAGGGTCTGTTTCTTGGCACTATCAAAGCACACTAGGCGTAATCAGCGCTCCCTCAAAAACATGGACACCAGAGGCAAAGGATCCAAAACAACAAACACGCTAAGCCTTTGCATCCATCTTTGATGCAAGTCCACGCGGCCTGTTTGTCAATCAATCGATGCGTGCCCATGTTGCTGTCAGGGCACCGTAATCAATGCTAATTGAATCAAGCCACGTGCTAACAGCCCCATGCCCCAACAGTGGCACCTCTGGTTGTGTCTCTAGGCAAAGTGAAAGTGCCACATACTGTTGCAGTCACGCACAGTTAAATCACTGTTATGCGCTCAATCGCACACAGGAACGCATGCGAAAACATGCCACGACGCACACTCACACTCATTCACACACAATTGAGCACAAACACGCACTTGAACATGCACGCACACACACACACACATGCACACACACACGCTCACATACAGACATAACCACCCTCAAACTTCCTGCAGTCTCTTTTGAGTAAGCCCCTAACGTGGTCATAGCCTTTCTTATATGGAGTCATGGTGACATTGCTACTGTGTTGTGTCCCATTAAAATGATCACACACTGCTGTCACAGTGGTGTATTGAGTAACGCACACACGCCTTGGGAAAAGACTACACACACACCCACACACAAGCAAGCACGCATGCACACACACACATACACTCACACAGACAGAGACGTGCATGTGTGAGTGAATGCACAGACACACACGCACACACAGACACACACACACACACGCACTTACACAGACAGAGACATGCACGTGTGAATGAATGCACAGACAGATATATCTCCTGCCTGTATTGAGCACACATTGTGACACAGCCCCTTGTGCACATGTTGCTATGACTAAAATCCACACACACACACACACACACACACACACACACACACACACACACACACACACACCCACACACACACACACACGGACAGTCACATGTGCCCATAGATTCATTTTCATGTCTCTACGTCCAAACGCAGAGAACGCACAGACAGTGATCTAAACTCCAACTCCAGCGCAGGAGAAGAGCCCTCGAAAGCCACGGAGCCTTAATGAAAGATCCGTTTCACTGGCTCAATCCCCGCCTGCCACCAATCCCGCTGATAATCAGCGAGCCACGCTGCTGACACATCGATTCCCACAATCTCCTCGCGCAGACCATCACTTCATCAAGAGGAATGGCAGAGCGACAAGAGAGGATCCGCAACTCAGCCGGCAGTTGAGCCGCGGTTAACTAGGAATTAAGTGCTTAGCTGGCGCGGATTCGCCGAAAAGCTTCAAATAGAGTTATATTTTTGAGATGATTGAGGCTTGGGCCTGGGCCTGTTCTTCATCCAACCCCAGCCCACCCCACCCACACACACTCACACACACACCAGACACACACACACTCTCACACACACACACACACACAATCACACAATCACACGCTCACACACTCACACACACACACACACACACACACACACACACACACACACACACACACAATCACACACTCACACGCTAACACACTCACACACACACACACACACAATCACACACTCACACACACACACACACTCTCACAAACACACACACACACACACACACAATCACACACACACACAATCACACACACACACACACACACACACACACACACACACACACACACACACACACACACACACACACACACACACACACACACACACACACACACACACACACACAGACACTCCCTTCCATCGGAAATCACGTTCTGGGCATTAAGGCGTCTTACAAGACACAGAGAGAAGGGCTGAAACTTTTCTTTTTGTCTCACTGAGGCGCTCCGTGGATTAGCTGTGGGTTCCAGGCACACGTTGTCTCCTCCTTTTTTTTTTGCTTGCGGTGCAGAGTTGGGGCGACGTCTTAGACCCGAAGCCCTGGCACAAAAGGGCTCAGAGTCAGGCGAGGAAGAGGGCGAGGATAAAAAGGAGGGAACAGAGAGAGAAGGAGAGGAAGAGGACAGCAGGACTAACAAGGGGAGCAGACCTCTTTCAAAATGGAGGATAAAAGGGGCCTGGGAGAGAGAAAAACTCTGAAATGGGGAAAAAAAGGAAAACAAATGCGTCCTGATGGGGAGAATGGAGAGCTATGGAGGCGAAAGAGAGGGGGGAAGAGGAATGAAGAAAGGAAGTGAGTGAGCCAGGGAGGAAGGGAGAGGAATAGGAAGCAAAGGCATGGCTCTGGAGACGGAGGCAACAATAGTGCATGTGTTAAGCAGGGTGTGTGGGAATAAGGAGATGACAAATAGGCTGCACACTGCAGTAATGAAAGAGTACGGAGGAAGAGGGGAGGGAGGGAGGAGGAGAGAGAGAAAGAGAAAGAGAGAGAGAGAGAGAGAGGGAGAGGGAAAAATAAGAAAACGGGTGAAGCGGGGGAAACGGTGGAAGATACAGTACATCTGTTTGCCTGGATAACCTGACAGCTTCAAGACAATTCAATTAACTTGGCAACACTGCACACTCTCGTTAAGGCAGAGAGAGGGGAACAAGGAAAGAGTCAGTGTGTGTGTGTGTGTGTGTGTGTGTGTGTGTGTGTGTGTGTGTGTGTGTGTGTGTGTGTGTGTGTGTGTGTGCCTGGGAGAGAGAGAGTGAGAGAAAGAGAGAGAGAGAGACTACAAGAAAGAGAGACAGGGAGAGGTATTAAAGGCGAGGGAGTGAGAGGGGGAGACGGAGAGAAGGTGGGGGTGAAGAAAGAAGGTCAAGCCGTGAGGAATCCTTGATAAATAAATAAGCAAGCAGGCAGTGAGCAATGGTGTGCTTCTCCAGTAAACACGCATGCACGCGCACGCACACATACACACACACAGACACACAGAGAAACACACATTAACACACAGAAATACACATTAACACACACACAGACACACACAGACACACATATACACACATATACAAACACACACACACACACACACACACACACACACACACACACACACACACACACACACACACACACACACACTCACACACACACACACACACACTCACACACACAATCACACACACAGGAAGACACTAGACTGTGCACTTCAGCAGTAGGAATACTTAACATAATGGCCGACAAGCAAATGTACTCTGTGCAGTGAGAACACATCCACCGCCTGAAAGATCCACTTATGTGTTGAGTCATCCCTCACTATCCCTCGCTTGAACACACACACACACACACACACACACACACACACACACACACACACACACACACACACACACACACACACAAACACACACACACACACACACTGTCCAATACTCTAACTCTCTATAACCACAAAAAATCTTTACAAACATTACACAATTGTACAACACATTTACAATCTACACAACTGACATTGCTCAGACTAGAACAACACAAACTAGATGATGCTACTCCCGACCAATCGAAACGCTTCGCCTCAGCTGACGAGAAGAGCGTCACAAACAACACAACCCCTGTCAGAGGCCAGCTACCCCACAGTGCGGGGGAAACCAGTCCACACTGACACCAAAACTGATGACGCTACCCACTGAGCCTGTTCTCCTCAGTTCACCTTGAGCATCACGGTTGCCCCGGCGACCTGAGACCTCGTTCCACCCGTGCACTTCCCCCCCGCACCCCCGGCACTGCTTCACTGCCTTCCAGCTACATGACATAAGACACAACAACAACACAACACATTTCCCACAAGGCCACTCTTTCTTCTCTCTTTCTCTCTCTCTCTCTCTCTCACGCTCCCTCTTTACCCATCTGTCTCTCTTCCCCTCCCGTATCTTTCCCTTTGTTCAACTCTCTTTCTCCATCCTTATTCTCCTCTCGATCTTTCGACTCCCACTTCTCTACGCTTTTGCCTGCGTGCCTCTTCGCTTCCCTGTTGGCAGTATGGTCATCACCGATGGTCAGCAGGCTTTCTGTCCGCTACATCACGCACAGAACAGACATGCTGACCGGCACAAGTCACGCACACTTACAAGCACGCTCTCTTACACACACACACACACCCACACACACCACACAAACACATACACACACACACACACACACAAGCAAACACCTGATTCCATTAACATTAGATGGAAACAGGAAACTCTACAGCTCTCTATTGAGTGACACAAAGAGTGCCTACACTTGACTGTTGATTGATTGACAGCCTGGCTCCAATCAGTCGCTATTGATTGCTGCGGGGGGTTGTGTGTGTGTGTGTGTGTGTGTGTGTGAATGTGTGTGTGGGGGGTGCTTGGGTGTGTGTTGATGCGTGGATTCTGACTGACAACCTCTCTGGCCTGGTTCCCGTGCCAATGGCCATGGTGAATGACAAGCCCTTCAGCCTTCCTGCCGACCCCTGGCGTGGAGGGAGGTCCAAGAGTTCAATCTCTCAGGCGTTCCGAGGCAGTGCATCACGTGTTTTTACTGACTTCACTTTCCCACTTTATTTTATCAAATACGAGTATCCTGTATTGCCCGTTCACTTATCTCCACCAAATGTAATCCAGGGGGTTCACTTTCTTCTATTCCTTTTTCTGTAAGAGTATTGAACTTGGCTTTCTTATTTAATGTAGGAGAATTCTGCACAGGCCTTTTTTGGAGGCTGTAGCTCTTTTGATTGTACAAAATGTGCATGATTGTCTCTGCTGTGTAACATGACTTAGCTACACTGACTTCACAAACCGCTGTGGAGTTTTAGCAACATGGTCCTGACTCATCAGTATCAACTTAAACAGCATGGTACGGATTCACAGGTGTTGAGTTTAGCAACTGGTTTTGACTCACCAATGTTAAGTTTAGCCACATGGTCCTGATTCCTCAGTGTTAATTTAAACAGCATGGTTGTGACTCACCAGTGTGGAGTTTAGCAACATGGTCCTGATTCATCAGTGTTGAGTTTAGTAACATGGTCGTGACTCCTGACTCACCTGTGTTAACTTAAACAGCATTGTACGGATTCACCAGTGTTGAGTTTAGCCACCCTAGTCCTGACTCACCAGTGTTGAGTTTAGTAAAATGGTCGTGACTCACCTGTGTTGAGTTTGGTGCCGTTGGTGCAGGCTACCATGGCGCCCATGCTGGGTTGGGAGGTCATGCCGGACATGGAGTCCACGGCCACGTCCACCACATCTGCCCCGGCCTTGGCACACGCCAGCATGGCGGCCACCCCCGCTCCCGCCGTGTCATGGGTGTGCACGTGGATGGGTACCTCGGGGAAGCGGTCACGCAGCGCACCAATCAGGAGCCGGCTAGACTCGGGCTTCAAGAGCCCGGCCATGTCCTGGAGAGAGAGAGAGAAAGAGACTGCCTTTAAGAATCGTTTGTCATAAAAAAAATAAAAGATGAATATCATTTGAAAAATTACTACTGTATCATTAATCGTTAAAAAAACCATCACTAATCAGAAATAAATAAATTAAACTCCATCCAACCCAACTGACACCACATGCAAAGTGCAGGAGAGATATGCAGAAAGGCAAAGATAAAGAGACAGAGCGAGATGAAAGGAACAAATATTGAAGAAAACTAAATGAAAGGTAGGTGACTGAATGAAGACCTTGGAGAGCAATCAGTCTGCTGTTCAGCCTTATGTTATTTCAAATAAAAATGACAAGCTTCTACACAATATCACCTAAAAGGATGTAAGGTGCCATTACACACACCACAATCTTACCACAATGTCTATGATTTACAAATCAGGGATTGCTATTTTTAACCTCTATGCAGTTACTGTGGCTCTACTTGTCCCTTTTTGGCCACCATACCTTAATGGCCAGTATGTGTGTGCCGGCTTTGACCAGCTCCTCGGCCAGCTCCAGGTAGTAGTCTAGGGAGTACTTCTGCCGCATGGGGTCGGACACGTCGCCAGTGTAGGAGATGGCGGCCTCCACCACGCCACCCGCCGAGCCGGCCGCCTCCATGCCCAGGATCATGTTGGGAAGGTAGTTGAGGGAGTCGAAGACGCGGAAGATGTCCATGCCGTTCTCCTTGGCCACCTCGCAGAACCTGGGTGGAGAGGAGTGGAGGGAGAGATAGACTGAGACATGACAGAAAGACTTGAGAGGAGGTCATGTGACTAGGACATGAGAGGAGGACATGTGACTAGGACATGAGAGGAGGTCATGTGACTAGGACATGAGAGGAGGACATGAGAGAAGGACATGAGAGGAGGTCATGTGACTAGGACATGAGAGGAGGTCATGTGATTAGGACATGAGAGGACATGAGAGGACATGAGAGGAGGTCATGTGATTAGGACATGAGAGGAGGTCATGTGATTAGGACATGAGAGGACATGAGAGAAGGACATGAGAGAAGGACATGAGAGGAGGTCATGTGATTAGGACATGAGAGGACATGAGAGAAGGACATGAGAGGAGGTCATGTGACTAGGACATGAGAGGAGGTCATGTGACTAGGACATGAGAGGAGGTCATGTGACTAGGACATGAGAGGAGGTCATGTGACTAGGACATGAGAGGAGGTCATGTGATTAGGACATGAGAGGAGGTCATGTGACTAGGACATGAGAGGACATGAGAGAAGGACATGAGAGGAGGTCATGTGACTAGGACATGAGAGGACATGAGAGGACATGAGAGAAGGACATGTTCATTAGGACATGAGAGGACATGAGAGAAGGACATGTTCATTAGGACATGAGAGGACATGAGAGAAGGACATGAGAGAAGGACATGTTCATTAGGACATGAGAGGACATGAGAGAAGGACATGTTCATTAGGACATGAGAGGACATGAGAGAAGGACATGTTCATTAGGACATGAGAGAAGGACAGAGACGAGTCCGGAAAGGTGAGGATGGAAAGATGGAAAGGCATGAATAGTGGAAAGGATAAGCCGAAGAAAGGACAAAGGAAAGGACAAAATGAGGATGCAGAATATGAAGAGATGAAAATAAATGGATGGAGGGAAAAAGGAGGAGCAGGTGTAGAGACAGAGATGAAAAGAAAAGAGGTTGGAGAGAAAGAAGAGAAAGAAGAGATGAAAAGAAAAGAGGTTGGAGAGAAAGAAGAGCTACACAAAGACAGCAGCAGAAAAAAGGAAAGCAGCAAACAAAAGAAGCGAGAGAAGACGGCTTGCATGAAGGTGCAGGTGTTGCTCCCAGACGCTGCTTAAAATCCCATTAGTAGCAGCCATTAAGAGCGTGGGCCTATACTCAATACAAGCCTTCAGGTGATCACCCCATCCTACCTCTTCTCTGGATCTTTGCGTGTCGTTGTCCCTGCTCATCATGTCCACATTAGAACATAAAAAATACTCAGAAGGACATTAATGCCTCAAAACATTTAGTGTCCCTGAACATTTCTCCAAATACGATTAGGAGTAATTTGAAAGCGTTTCAAACGCATCCCTCGGCTCCCTCCTTGGAGATCACATGCGCTCCACACGCACGGAGGTCAAGATGAATTATGCACTTTTTGCAAACACCCCGTAATAAGCACACGTATTAGTGCAAACAGGCTACGCTTACTCTTACTTCATTTGCCTTGGCTTCAAAAAAAAATCACTCGACTAACACGCTGACGTTCGATTACCTATAATTCTCTAGATACACACCATCGCCGTGAGAGGATCCTCTGGGCTGGGTGTGTGTGTGTGTGTTTGTGTGTGTGTGTGTATAAGTGTAGGAATGGCTTAGTGCTCTGAAAGGTCGCGCAACGACAGTGCTAATTTCATGAGTGCCTCAGGTGCAACAGTTGGAGATGTGTGTGGATGAGGATGAGGATGAAAAGGAAGGGATGGGATGAGGTGCTGTCATGATTATCGCCGTGAAGAAATACCACTGCGCCGCTGGGACACTAGCAGGCCCCGCGCTAATTCTACAGCCAGGGCCAGGATTTACATATGTGTGCATGATTAACATATGTTAATCACACACACACACACACACTATAATAAATTGCAGGTGTTTCATAGGCAGGCACAACACCTTTGGCTCACAGCAGCCATAAATAAACAATGTCCCACATAGCTGGGGAAAATTGGCTACTCCATTCATAGTACCAAGGCTAAGTGAAGGCATTGTGGGTCTGTCAGGGAGACATGTTTGCCAGGTTTTGCCTCAAGATACAATCCATATGTATGAGTGTGTTTACATGTATGACATTGCATGAGACATTGTCATGGGATCGATTTAGTGATAAAAAGATTTGCAAAATAGCCTGCGATTTACAAATACAGGACACGCTTCTCAAACAAACACAATGTGCTTTGCAAATACTGCTTTGCCTGTCAAAAACATCAAACATGCTTTACAAATACAGGGCACGCCTACCAACAACATACAATGTTATTTTTCAAAAACAGGACACGCCTATTAAAAACATCCAATGTATCTTGCAAATACAGGACACGCCTATCAAAAATATCCAATGTGCTTTGCAAATACAAGACACGCCTATCAAAAACATCCAATGTGCTTTGCAAATACAGGACACGCCTATCAAAAACATCCAAAGTCTTTTGCAGATAAAAATGCTACTCACAAGCAAATGAAGGACAGGTTCCACAAATGTAAACAAAGAATGGAAATAAATAAACCACATTTTGCATGTCTGTATTATAGGTTTTACAACGGCAACACATGTTTTCTACAAATACACAGCACCCACGTCATCTGTTGGCAGGTGACTTATGGCTCTGGTTTTGCGCTTCTTTGAGTTGCAAATGTAAAGGCACCAAAACAGCAGGTGGCGCTCAATTCAGCTCATGAAATGGCTGGTTGGTTGTGCGACTAGAGAATAAGAACGTTTATTTATCTTTTTTTGCATTAGTTGGATTTTAATTTAGTTGTTTCATTTTATTAATAAGATAAGTAAGGTATATCGCACAAATAGCTACACATTGTACCTAACTATACATTACTATAGCTGTATTGATAATGCTGTATTTTTAGCTACTTTGCTCGGGTTCATATAGCACATCCAAACGCAATGTTTTTCTCTGAATTGTTCTATTTTTCTTATGTGGATGCACAATAAAGTTTGGCGTGGTCAGAGCTCAGTCTCAGTATGCATTAGTTATGTCTTTGCACTCTGAACGGTCCTCATGCTACGACCTCCCGTTTCACCACCAACCCTAAGGGCTTGCAGTGTAGCGATTGTGTTATCTGTGTACAGTACTCTAAAGTAGCTATATTGTTTTTGAAACCTCGAAGCGATTCCTGCTCAGGGTGTGGTTTGTGATATGCGATCAGGGATTCTGTTCTAAACCGGTTGTCTTCATCCTAAAGGCCTCTCTCATTAACAAGGTCTTTCCACCCTTAGAACGTAGGCTATGGTCAATGGATATTTTTGGTCAAAATCCTAGATCAGTGGTTTCTGATGATCAAACCACCCTTGACTGGCAACATCAAGACCACTACTGTCAAAGTCACTTACATCAGAATCTTTACTCATCCTGGTGTTTATTGACAATGAACACAACAGTGACACTTGGTGGTTATGTTTCCCATTTTTGCATTGAGTCTACAACTTGTCGATTTTACATTAACAAGCAGTTAAAACCGTACCTAAGATGGTGATCATGATCAAGACAGTGCTTCAGGAGGTGGAGGAGTAATTTAGCTATTGGAAGGTGGCTAGTTCCAGCCCAACTCCATCTCACCGAGGGCCTTATTTACTAACAGGATTGCGCCCATTTCGTAAAATAGCGGGTGTAAACATAAAACGGTATTTACAAAGGAGGCGCATTTGAGTAGAAGCGCAGATTACCGCTGGTCGGAGGGTATAAGGAAAAGTGGGTGTGCGCCGCAAAGAGGTGGGAGGAGAGGCAATAAGTGCGCCTAATTATGTATTCCGTGGTATTTACTAAAACTGCCTGGCGAGAGTGCATCTCTAATTTGCGGGATAATTATCCGCCTCATAAAAGCACGTCTTAACCAGGAAGCGCTATTTTGATTGAGTCTGAAAACTTCAATATGGCAGCAATTATAAGAACAAGGCGAAGACACAGACAAAGACAACGCGCAGAAATAATTTTTTCAACACGAATAACACTTTCCCAGTTAAGCGAACCAGAAATCATTAGACGGTACAGGTTAACCAGCGGCGCAATACTACAATTACTGAACCAGATCAGAGACGACATCGAACCCTCCACCCGGCGATCACATTCCATTCCATCAGTTGTTAAACTCCTGGCAACATTGCAAATACTGGCATCCGGATCATTTCAAACAGTTATAGCATCAGCAGTTGGTATATCTCAGCCTTCACTCAGCCAGATATTCACCCAGGTACTCGACGCATTGCTATGGCGCACTGGTCAATATAAACATTTCCCTACTACCATAGCTGAAATTAGAGACATCAAACAGGACTTTTTTCAAATTGCAAACTTTACGGACGTAATTGGAGCCATTGATTACACCCACATCCAAACAGTCCCACCTTCAATCCACGAACACATTTACCGAAACAGAAAGCACACATATTAAATGAATGTCCAGGTCATATGTGATGCCAACATGACCAATACTAACGTGGTTGCCAAATACCCTGGATCTGTCCATGACAGTTTTATCTTTCGGAATAGTGCCATCTATCCAAGATTGAGCTACAAGGATTTTGGAGAGGCCTGGCTACTTGGTAAATGTATTTGTTTCAGTGGGGATATATTGTAGTGAACCCATGTCCCTTGTAGAAATTATTAATCTCGCCATGTACACATCTATATTGTTATATTAGACAGTTTATGCATTAATGCCACCCAATAGCATATTCTTTATAATCGTGTTCTTTTAAACATCTCCCTGTAGGTGATGGTGGGTATCCCCAACAGCCACCGATAATGACACCTACAGTGGGGAAAATAAGTATTTGAACCCCTTGCGATTTCACAAGTTTGGCCACTTGCAAAGAAATGTGTGATCTATAATTGTAATGGTAGATGGATATTAACAGTGAGAAACAGAATATCAACAAAAAAATCCAGAAAAATGCATTTTATAACATTTATGACTTTATTTGCATTTGATGCAAAAAATAAGTATTTGAACCCCCAAAACTGACTGACAAAAATGGCTTAGTACTTGGTGGAATAACCCTTATTGGCAAGCACAGACGTCAGACGTTTCTTGTAGTTGGTCACCAGGTTTACAAACATCTCAGGAGGGATTTTGGTCCACTCCTCTTTCCAGATCCTCTCCAAATCTTTGTGTTGTGTTTTCAATGGGAGGGAATGAGGGAATGAAGTTCAAGCCCAATATTCCACGTTACATGGCCCCATCCATAGTTCCCTTGATGCGGTGGAGTCGTCCTGTACCCTTGGCAGAGAAACAGCCCCAAAGCATAATGTTTCCACCTCCATGCTTGATGGTGGGTATGATGTACTCTTGGGGTCATATTCAGCATCCCCCCCCTGTCAAACACGGCAAGTCGAGTTGATGCCAAAGAGCTTGATTTTGGTATCATCTGACCACATTCTGTCTCCCAATCCTCCCTAGAATCATTCAAGTGTGCAATGGTAAACTTCAGATGGCCCTGTACATGCGCTTCCTTGAGCAGGGGGACCTTGCGAGTGCTGCAGTACTTCAAAAAATTACGGCGTGGTGTGTTGCCAATGGTTTTCTTGGTGACTCTGGTCCCAGCTGCCTTGAGATCATTCACAAGCTCCCCCTGTGTAGTTCTGGGGTTATTCTGCACCTTTCGAATGATCACTGATTCCGCTCGAGGGGATATCTTGCATGGAGCCCCAGACCTAGAGCGGGTGACAGTTGTTTGGTGTTGCTTCCATTTATGAATAATCGCACCAATAGTTATCTGCTTCTCACCAAGCTGCTTGCCGGTGGTTTTGTAGCCCATTCCAGCCTTGTGCAGGTCCACAATCTTATCTCTGACGTCTTTGGACAGCTCTTTGGTCTTGCTCATGGTGGTGAGGTTGAAGGTGTGAGTATGATTCTTTGGACAGGTTTCTTTTATACAGGTCACCAGTTGAGATCAGGTATACCTTGTTAGACCTAATGAGGACTAATCTGTGTGCTTTTTGGGCACATAACTGGCCATTGGGAGCCAGAATTCTTGCTGTTTGCTTGGGGGTTCAAATACTTATTTTTTGCATCAAATGCAAATTAAGTCATAAATCTTATAAAATGCAGTTTTCTGGATTTTTTTGTTGATATTCTGTTTCTCACTGTTAAAATACACCTACCATTAAAATTGTAGATCACACATTTCTTTGCAAGTGGCCAAACTTGCGAAGTCGGCAGGGGTTCAAATACTTATTTTCCCCACTGTATACCCAACCCAGCATCGGCAGCAGAACAAAAATATAACTGTGCGCACATTGAATCAAGTAATTGAGTTTTTTTGTCCTGAAAAGCCAGATGCAGCAGTGTATTCCTTCCTTGTAAAAGGTTAATGTTTGCTATTTGAACCAATATATCTATCTCCTCTTGGCTGAACTTTCGTTTCTCTTCCTCGAATCACCCATGGTGGCAGTAACATGCAGGCGATTTATCCCGTCTTTTAGCGGCTCGCTAATTAACACTTAAGGGCGGAGTAAGGCGCTGATTGCCCAAAGCGGATCTGGTTTGATAAATACCACGAAAAATGCGGAAAAACACAGTGCGGTAATTTGCGCTTTGGCTAAGGCGCAGATTAAGCTGCGGTCGCATTGTTAGTAAATCAGGCCCCAAGTGTCAAGTGTCCTTGAGCAAGACACTGAACCCCCAACTGCTCCCAAAGCGCAGGTGGACACCTTTGATATTAGCCTCTGCCATCAATGTATGACGGGTAGGTGTATGAGGCATTAATGTGATAAGCCCTTTGAGTACTCTATGAGTAGAAGAGCACTATATAAAATGCAGTCCATTTGCCATCATCATTATGCTACTGTGTGAATGGACATTGAGAGCTTTGGCCACTGTGGGAAGTCCCCAACCAATAGCTCAAGGAATCTCCTGTGTAGGACTACAACTGTTGTAATATATCCATGACTACACATGTTGTAATATATCCATTCTTTATGTAGGCTTTTTAGTGCGCTTCCAACAGGAGCCTGAGTGGCTTATTGAGAGTCTGAGGTGTTGGCTGTCTTAATGGTCTTTTCTAAGGATGTTGGTCACACAGACATTGATACAGCAGGTTATAGTTTAGTTAGTTTCGGTTTATTTGATAGGGACAGATACACATCACGTAGGCTGTACAGCAGCCTAACAGAAAGGCATCATAGCATTTGTAGCCATAGGCTAATTTCCAATGCCTGTCCCTAAAAGGGCTTTTAAAATAAAATGTAAAAAAACTGTTTTTTATTGTTATTTTAAAGTGCAGCCTATCCATTCATCCAAGCCATTCATTCAATCTAAAAGACAGCCGATATACAGTACTGTGCAAAAGTTTTAGGCAGGTGTGAAAAAATGCTGTAAACTAAGAATGCTTTCAAAAATGGAAGTGTTAACAGTTTATTTTCATCAATTCTTCATAAATTAACAAAATGCAGTGAAGGAACAGAAGAAAATTCTAAATTAAATCAATATTTTGTGTGACCACCCTTTGCCTTCAAAATAGCATCAATTCTTCCAGATACACTTGCGCAGTTTTTGAAGGAACACGGCTGGTAAATTGTTCCAAACATCTTAGAGAACTAACCACAGATCTTCTGTGGATGTAGGCTTCCTAAAATTCTTCTGTCTCTTCATGTAAACCCAGACAGACTCGATGATGTAGAGATTAGGGCTCTGTGGGGGTCATACCATTACTTGCAGTACTTTCTGTTCTTCTTTAAGCTGAAGATAGTTGTTAATGACATTGGCTGTATGTTTGGGGTTATGTTCCTGCTGCAGAATACATTTGGTGCCAATCATACGCCTCCCTGATGGTATTGCATGATGGATTAGTATCTGCCTGTATTTCTCAGCATTGAGGACACCATTCATCCTGACCAAATCTCCAACTCCACTTGCAGAAATGCAGCCCCAAACTGGAAAGGAACCTCTACCATGCTTCACTGTTGCCTGCAGACTCTCATTATTGTACCTCTCTCCAGCCTCCAGCGAACAAACTGCCTTCTTCTACAGCCAAATATTTCTAATTTTGACTCATCAGTCCAGAGCACCTTCTGCCATGTTTCTGCACCCTAGTTTCTATGTTTACGTGCTTAGTTCAGTCACTTGGCCTTGTTTCCTTGTCGGGGTAGAGCTTTTTGGCTGCAACTTTTCCATGAAGACCACTTCTGGCCAGACTTCCCCGGACAGTAAATGTCTGTACCTGGGTACCACTGGTTTCTGCCAGTTCTGAGCTGATGCCACTGCTTGAAATCTTCCGATTTCGAAGGTAAATAAGCTTGATGTGTTTTTCATCAGCTGCATTAAGTTTCCTTGGCTGAACACTGCGTCTACGATCCTCAACGTCTTCTTCAAAAGAGCTGGAACTGCACATTTTGAAACCCCTGTCTGCTTTGAAATCTTTGTCTGGGAGAGACCCTGCTGATGCAGTATAACTACGTTGTGTCTTGTTGCTGTGCTCAGTCTTACCATGTAAATGGATAAAAAATAAACATTTATTGTTTACATTTTTCAAAGCATTCTTAGTTCATAGCATTTTTTCACACCTGCCTAAAACTTTTGCACAGTACTGTACATACTCATACCTAACCCTATATCAACGTAGGCCTACAGTCACTCGTTCATTCATTCACTAATTAATTAATTTAATTTAATAAAATTGGTTTTATTTCAGTACCTATTGTAATTTTTTGCTAGGTGTGTCCTGTGTTGGCAAAGCCCATTGTGTTTGTTTGTGAGGTGTCTTCTGTATTTGTATTAGCATATTTGCTAATCGTGGGGCATTTATAAATCACATTGTGTCTGCAAATTGCAGGGTATTTGTAAATCTTTTTGTCACCTAATTGATCCCATACCTGAGCAGTCAAGTGGGTTAAAGAGTATGTGTGTGTGTGTGTGTGTTTAAGTACGAGTGATTGTATGTCTGAGTGTGTGTGTCTGAGTGTGTGTGTGTGTGTGTGAACACCCACTTTCCCATAAACTTTCTTCGGGGTAGCAACCCACAACGCTGTGTGCATGTGTGTTTGTGTGTGGGTTTGTGAGTGTATGTTTGTGTTTCTGTGTCGACTACCTTGTGGTATTTGATGTGCCCCACAATGTTCTGTGCGCGCGTGTGTGTGTGTATGTCTCTGTGTGTGTGTGTGTGTGTGTGTGTGTGTGTGTGTGTGTGCTCACTTGAAGACTGCGTTGTCGGGGTAGTTGGTGTATCCCACGGCATTGGCGCCCCGCAGCAGCATCTGGAAGGGCACGTTGGGGATGAGAGCTCTGAGCTCCTGCAGCCGCCGCCACGGGCACTCATACAGGAAACGCATCGCCACGTCAAACGTAGCACCTCCAGACGGAGAGAGGGAACGAGAGAGAAAGAGAGAGAGAGAGTAAGAGGGAGAAAGGGAGGGAGAGAGAGAGAGAGAGGGGGGGGAGGGAAAGCGGGGGGTTATTTAACATTAAATTAACAATTAAAACATTGTCATACAATCTTTATACAATAACATCACACAACAAAACAAAAACCTCAAGCGCAAGGCTCCCATCCTTCCATTACCTTCTAAAACCCCTTCTCTCACACTTTCAAAAACACATTCCCATTGTGAGAGACGGATGGCGAGACAGAGGGGGAGAGAGACAGGGAGGGATTGAAAATTCCTTTATTTAATTAGCAGCTGACAATGGGCACACCATTAACACACACACACACACACACACACACACACACACACACACACACACAGCATTTTCATATTCCTGGCCACAAGGCTGTCACCATCTGATGAAACAAAACTACAGCAGGATCGAGAGAGATAATGAGAGACCAAGGGTGAGAGAGAGAGAGAATGGTCGAAACAGAGTGAGAAGGACAGGGAGAGATAGAGTGAAGAAGCGGAGGTGAGGTGTGAATGAGACAGGGGAGAGAGGTGAAGAACAGCAGTGGGTGATCAATACAGTGGAGTCTCAAACACACACACACAGACACACACGCACCCACACACACACACACACACACACACACACACACACACACACACAGACACACACACTCACACTCACACAAAGACACGCACACACGTATACACACGTGTACACAGAGCCACACTTACACACACACACACAGCCACACTCACACACACACACACACAGCCACACTCACACACACACACACACACACACACACACAGCCACACTCACACACACACACACACACACACAGCCACACTCACACACACACACACACAGCCACACTCACACAGCCACACTCTCACACACACACAGCCATACATACACTCATAGATAGGCACATATTCATTCTGCCCTCTCCATCTCGTTCAACCCTGGCCCCTCTCTCTCACCCTATCTATCTCAATTCAATTAAATTCAAATGAGTTTTATTGGCAAAACAAAATCACTCTGGATTGCAAAACCATTTCTGAGCAAAAACAAAAGAATTGTGTATGTGAGTGAGAATGTGTGTGTGTCTGTGTGGTATGTGTGTGTGTTTGTGTGTGTGTGTGTATGTGTGTGTGTGTGTGTGTGTGACGGGACGCATGGCGACCGCCACGGCCGTATTACACTGCCTACGTGTACATGTATCAACTTGAACTGCGTGGGTGTTATATGTTTGTTTTCCGTGTACATGTGTAGGTGCTTATATGTTTGTTAAACCTGGTCATTCGTCAGCTAAACGTCCGTGATTCACATTGCAATTGCTTTCTACAACCAGTACACCTTTAGAGTTTAAATACATTTGTACCCAGCGTTTAAATAACCACAACATACAATGTCTCATGTTAAATGTTCTGTTTATTTAGTTTAAAGTCTCGCATCAATTCAATATTGCAAATCGCTTGTCTTACCGTTGTTCAATGTATCGTCTGCTGTTTGTTTTTAGTGAAAATGTTCAGCGCAAATACGCTGCTTTAAAAAGACGCCTCACTTCCAGGTTAACCGGAAGTGAACCTGAATCCCGTTAATATTATTTAGGCTGTTATAGAAGTTGTTGGGTATACCACAAGTAGCAAACGTAATGTATATAATTATAGTGCATTTTTCCAGTCATATGGAATTTAGTTTGTAAGCTGTTTAAGCTTCTGGGTTTTAAGTGCCTGGGACACCCCTGTACAATGTAATGTTTTGGTTTGCACCAATTGTAGGGGCGTGCTTAGGCCCAATTTAAGCCTGTCCTTTCATTCGTTCGAGAGAGCTGCTAAGGAAGAGACGTCGGTCTAAGAGCTCTCTCTGGTAATAGAAATTCTGAACCAGCTAAAGTGGTAAAACCGTGCATTTTTGCTATTATTCGTCTTGGCTATTATGCCCAATTATTTTGTATTACTACAAAGTATTTATTTTTGCTCTTTTTGTTTATATAATATTGTTATTATTATTTTTGCCCTGGCGGGCCTTCTTCTTGGAAAAATAAAAGTTTCCAAGCCTTACAATCAACTTCTCCAAGTCCTCCTGAGAGTTTTTTCCATCAAGCTCAAACCGCTCATCTACTCGACCCTTAACATTTGGTGGCAGCGAAAAAGGGATACCAGTGACCAAGAGCGACTCTCAGGGAGTAGAGATGGAGACAAGAAAGGGAGGTACGGCACCTCATAGGGCTACCTCTGCAAGAGACACTGGAACAAGGGCGAAATCTTCAGCATCGTCCAGGTCGCAAACTCCAGTGGTCGTAGATCGGACCGATCGGCTGGAGCAAATTATGAAGTCGGTGGTGGACTGTCAGCGGAGACAGCAGGAACAGATGGACGTAGAGGCAGAGCGGCATGACCAGAGGTGGAAATCCATGGAGCATCAATTTCACCAACTGCAGAGGCTGGTGAGAGATGAGACGGCTCCAGTGCAGACAGCGCGACAGTCACTCGATGAGCTGCAACTGGAAAACCCGCCCAACTCCCGCCCCTCTTCAACGGAAGGACTACTGCCTCAAAGTTTCCCTCAGGATGTACCAGCTCAACAGCCACGCCCAGGTCAAGTACCAGCGTCCGGACTACAGAGCTCCCTGAACTCCACAGTTATCGGCCTTGCCAGAGCTCCAAACATCCATCCGGGGTGGAAAACCCCAAAAATGTCCCCATATGGAGAGGATGAAGATATCGAACATTACCTCACAACGTTCGAAAGGCTCGCAGCAGCCAGTCAGTGGCCCCAGGATACATGGGCATTGTGTTTACTGCCCTTGTTGAAAGGGAAAGCCAGAGCTGCTTTTGTAGCGATGAACATAGAGGACAGTTATGACTATGTAAAAGTAAAGCAAGCCATTCTCAGAAAGTTTGAGATCAACTCAGAGACCTATCGCCAGCGTTTCCGCTCCCAGACTATAATGGAGGGAGAGACTGCGAAAGAGCTCCAAGACAGACTCAAGGACCTCCTAGAGAAGTGGCTTGACCCAGAGACTAAGTCCAAGGACCAGGTATGTGATCAGCTCATACTGGAACAGTTCCTGGGGATGCTGAACCAGGAACTACAGGTTTGGGTGAAGGAACGCACCCCCCAATCCTCAGCAGAAGCGGCAGAACTGGTGGAGACCTTCGTGGCTGCACGACAGTCCAGACGGTGCTACCAGTTGGGCCCACACGACTCCTGGAGAAGACCTCAACACCCAGCCCAGTCATCTGCCGGTAAGTCTGTGGGTAGTAGTGGTCGTGTGTTCAGGCCCTCTAACAGCCCCTATAGACCCAGCCCTAGTGTAAAGCCCACTCCTGCTAGTCCTGCTCAGGTCCTAGTATGTCACCACTGTGGTCAGCAAGGCCACACTAGACCTCAGTGTCCTGGGATGAAAGCCACGGAATCGAGGCTATGTTTTCGCTCTGGCCCTAGTAGGCACACAGCATTTACCGCCTCTGATGTAACTGTCCCTGTTAGGATAGGAGGTAAAACACTACAGGCTCTGGTTGACTCTGGAAGTAGCCAGTCTTTTGTTCTCAAGTCCTGTTTAAAGTCGACTTATCAGCCAGTGGGTAATGTAAGGGTCCGCTGCATCCACGGCGATGAGTCAGTGCATCAGACTAGTGAGGTCCCAATTGAGATTAGTGGGCAAAGGTATTTGCTAACCGTAGGGCTCTTAGATAAGTGTCCCTACCCAGTGATTTTAGGCCAGGATGTGCCAGTGTTAACGGAGTTACTACAGAATGTTAGCACAGCTGCTAGCTTTGTGGTAACAAGGGCACAGGCCGGTAGGAAGACAGAGCCTGACTATTTGAAAGAATTACCATATGGTTGCCAAGGCGGCAAACCTAAGAAGTCTAAGGCGGAGAAGCGTAGAGCTAGAGTGGCTGGTACAGCTGTGCCAGAGAGCTTTTCCGTACCACCACTAGAGGGCAGTGAAGTCCTTGTGCCGGATTTTGGCAAAATTCAGCAGGAAGACCCTACCCTTAGCTCTAGCTTTGCATCTGTTAAGACCCCAGAGGAGGCTAGGGAAGTCATTAAGGAGGGGGGTGTTTGTTTTGTAATGCATAATGGCAAATTGTACAGGGAGAGTGCAGATAAGGAACAGTTGGTGGTTCCAGAGGCCCTGAGAGCCAAAGTGCTTCATCTTGGGCATAGCATTCCATGGGCAGGACACTTAGGCAAGGAAAAGTCTGAGAAAAGGATTGTGAACAGGTTTTATTGGCCTGGTTTCCATAATGACATAACCGAGTACTGCCGGTCATGTCCAGAGTGCCAGTTGTCTGCTCGCTCGCATAGAGGCTTGAAAGCCCCTCTCATCAGTCTCCCCATTATTGACGAGCCCTTCAGGCGCATAGCCATGGATGTAGTTGGTCCCCTAGAAAGGAGTAGTGCAGGCCACCGGTATATCCTAGTCATTTGTGATTATGCAACACGTTACCCCGAGGCTTTCCCCCTCAGAAATATAAAAGCTAGGCAAGTAGCCAACTGCTTAGTGCAACTGTTCTCCCGTGTGGGGATCCCCAAAGAGGTCTTGACAGACCAGGGCACCAACTTCACGAGTAAATCGTTAAAACAGGTGTACTCTCTGTTAGGGATCCGGGGCATCAAAACCACACCCTACCATCCACAGACTGATGGCTTGGTTGAGAGGTTCAATCAAACCCTGAAGTCCATGCTGCGCAAATTTGTGTCTGACACAGGAGCTGACTGGCATCAGTGGCTCCCCTATCTGCTTTTCTCTTACAGAGAAGTACCGCAGGCATCCACCGGGTTCTCCCCCGTCGAGCTCTTGTACGGGCGGGAGGTGAGAGGCCCGCTTGACATCCTCCGTGAGAGCTGGGAGGGGGATGCTCCTCAACAGCCTGTAAACATCGCGAGGTATGTCTTGAGGATGCGGGACAAGCTGGAACAGCTGAGCTCCATGGCCCATGACCACCTGGCCAACGCTCAGACACGGCAAAAGAGATGGTACGACCAGACTGCACGTAGCCGCTCCTTCAATCCGGGAGAGAAAGTGCTGCTGCTGCTGCCATCATCTGAGAGCAGTCTGTTGGCGAAGTGGCAAGGTCCATATGAGGTGCTTCGCAAGGCCAGCGAGGTAACTTATGAAATTGCCATGCCAGACAGACGTCGTTCGAAGCAGCTCTACCATGTGAACCTACTAAAAAAATGGAACGACCGTCCATCGGCGGTCCAAAACCAGCTGTGGGCGCGGACCGTGGAACAGGAGGAAGAACCGGCGGAGCTGTACTTTCCTACAGCGGGCGGTGAGTCTCCCTACCCCTCTGTCACCCATCTGACACCTGAACAGCAGGAGGACCTGCTCCACATCATCCCCAGAGGCCTTTTCCGAGACCAGCCAGGACGGACCGAGGTAATCATCCACGACATCCAGCTCACGTCTCCAGGCCCCATCCGGCAGACTGCTACCAGGGTTCCAGCGCGTCTGATACCGGCGCTGAAGAAAGAGGTACAGGACATGCTGGAGATGGGGGTGATCGAGTCTTCACACAGTGAGTGGTGCAGTCCAGTGGTATTAGTACCCAAGAAAGATGGCGGACTCCGCTTTTGTATTGACTTTTCTAAACTTAACAGTATTTCCACATTTGACCCCTATCCCATGCCCCGTGTGGACGAGATGGTGGAGAGTCTGGGGAGGGCAAAGTTCCTCAGTACGTTGGACCTGTGTAAGGGGTACTGGCAGGTACCGTTATCCCCCCGAGCACAGGAGCTGACCGCATTCCGCGCTCCATCAGGCCTATACCACTTCCGGGTCATGCCCTTTGGCCTTCACGGCGCCGCAGCTAGCTTCCAGCGTCTCATGGATGAGGTGCTGCGGGGCGCTGAGGACTACGCCGCGGCCTATATTGACGACGTCATCATCCATAGTTCCTCCTGGGAGGAGCATCTTAACCACCTTCGTGATGTCTTCCAGAGGATCCATCGAGCAGGGCTGGTGGTGAACGCCAGCAAGTGCCAACTCGCCAGGTCTGAGGTTTGCTACCTAGGCTACAGCCTGGGTAGTGGCACTATCCGACCTCAGGTCGGCAAGGTGGATTCCATCCGCGATTCTCAGCCGCCTACTACTAAAAAGGGGGTGAGGTCATTCCTGGGGTTAGTCGGCTGGTACCGACGGTTCATCCCCAACTTCTCAAGCAGGGCTGCACCCCTGTCAGACCTCACTCGCAAGGCCAGCCCCAACAAGGTGGTCTTAACTGCTGAGTGTGAGGCAGCTTTTCAGGACTTAAAGGAGAGCATGTGTCTCGAACCAGTGCTCCAGAGCCCTGACTTTTCCCTGCCATTTACGGTGCAGACGGACGCCTCAGGCCTTGGCCTGGGGGCAGTATTGTTGCAGGGTGAGGGGGAGGACAGAAGACCGGTACAGTATGTGAGCCGCAAGCTATTCCCTCGCGAGACTCGCTACTCCACGGTGGAAAAAGAGGCTCTGGCCATTAAGTGGGCCATAGACACTCTTAAATACTATTTAGTGGGCAAAGACTTTGTCCTTGAAACGGACCACAGAGCCCTGCAGTGGCTCCATCGTATGAGAGATTTTAATTCGAGGATTACACGTTGGCACCTATCGTTGCAGCCCTACAAGTTCACTGTAAGGTACAAGGCTGGCAAGGACAATGTGATTGCGGACTTCCTTTCGCGCCATGACATGGACGCTCCAGCTTAAGGAGGGGGGTGTGTGACGGGACGCATGGCGACCGCCACGGCCGTATTACACTGCCTACGTGTACATGTATCAACTTGAACTGCGTGGGTGTTATATGTTTGTTTTCCGTGTACATGTGTAGGTGCTTATATGTTTGTTAAACCTGGTCA
>NC_137924.1:43590636-43605636 GCF_963457725.1 Sprattus sprattus | reverse complement strand
CACACACACACACACACACACACACACACACACACACACACAGACACTCACACCACACACACACACACACACACACACACACACACACACACACACACACACACACACACACACACGCACACGCACACAAACACACACACACACACACACACACACACACACACACACACACACACACACACACACACACACACACACACACACACACACACACACACACACACACACACACACACACAGACACTCACACACACACACACACACACACACACACACACACACACACACACACACACACACACACACACACACACACACACACACACACACACACACAGACACTCACACACACACCACACACACAATGCTCAATCTTATGCATGACAACACACTCAGGCAGAGATGCATGTCAACACAAAGCAGACGTGCATGTAAAATGATAAATATCCACACTCTCACACAGTCACAATCACACCCAAACCAGCAGTGCACTATACAGAGCTCATTATCCCCTGACTTCTCCTTTTCCCTCTTTTCTCTCTCTCTCCCTCTCGCCTGTTCCGACTCCTATTCCTTAGCGTCTAATTTCTCTCCCTTTCTGACACCCACTCCTTTCCCCCTCTTCCTCTCTCTGTCTCCCTCTCTGTATCCCTCTCTCTGCGGCTCCGCATAGGATTTTATAGAGCTTCTCTCAATTTCCTTCAATCCCATCACCAATTCATCATCCGCTTTGCTTGGATACAGGAGAGCCCTTCTCCACCCCTCTCCACCCCTCCATCCCCCTGCTACACTTTCCCCCCTAGTTTTCCACCACCGTCAATCTGAAAGCCCGGCTCTTTGCCCTCTCTCCACTCGTTTAATAGCCTGCTCTTCCTTTCCATCTCTCCCTCTCTCTCTCCCTCCCTCTCCCTCTCTCTCTCTCTCTCTCTTTGCCATCCACCCTCTGACTCCACCTGTCCCCCAGCAGCTTGTGTGTCTCTCTTCCTCTCTCTTCCTCTCTCTCTCATTATCTTCTTTCTCACGCCAGCTACCCTTCCTCTCCCCTCTCTCTGTTTATCTCTCTGGTGGTGCTGTGTGTTTGTGTGTGTGTGTGTGTATTAAGAAGGGTCAGTGCTGGGCAGCTCTCTTGGGTGTTGTAGGGGCAAGATGGGACGGGTTATGGTCGACATCACACATGTGCTTGCACACAAACACACACACATACACACAAACACACACACACACACACACACACACACACACACACACACACACACACACACACACACACACACACACACACACACACACACACACACACTTGTCTGGGAGGCTCCCGCACACACTCGGCTGCACTCACAGGCTGGGTCTGGTCTAGGGAGGGCCATGGCTGCCTCCCCTGATAGAGCTGTTATCTGGTGCCCAGTTGCGGTTCGTTTTAATCTCCCCTGTTGTTTCTGGCTCCCTCAATCTACATTTGTATCTCCGTTATCTCTCCTTTTTTTCCCGCTAATCTAGATTTGTTCAAGAAGAAGAAAAAAAAAACAACACACCATCTTTCCACTTTTGTCATGGCAACAAAGAGAGACTCCATTTTCCACTCCATGCCACTATCACAACTACTTCACTGCATGTGTGTCTTGTTTGTCTTGTTTGGTTCAATTTAATCTAACTCAGTATGCTTCATTGGCATGGTACTTTATCAATCTGTTCTGATAGTTGTCTGTCTGCCTCTGATATGTCTCTCTGCCTCTGATATGTCTGTCTGCCTCTGATATGCTTGTTCTTGTGAGCTTGATTTGTATCTGCCTCTCTTTTTCTCTCTCTCTCTCACTCTCTTTTCATCTCTCTCTCTTCATCTCTCGCTCTCTCTTCACTTCTCTCTCAGCTCTGTTGTTTCACGGCTCAGCTAGCAGAAGTAGCGGGTGTCGACTGCCTGTAGGCTTGTGTGTGTGTGTCGTCAGAGAGCAGGAAGTGTGAGAGCAGGCTTCACGTTTTGCTGTGGGTGTGATGCAGCCCTTCCCCACACACACACCCAATCACCTCTGAGTAGCACACACACACACACACACTCACACAAGCACACACACACACACACACTCACACACTCTCACACACACACACACACACACACACACACACACACACACACACACACACACTCACCCACCTCTGAGTGGCACACACACACACACACAGACACACACACACACCTCTGATCCGCACACACAGACGTCTTCCATCCTTCCCTTATTGGATCACCCTGATCCCATCCCTCCACTAGAACTCCACTTACAGAGGGGCTGCGCTTAACCAAGCCCCTCCACACATACACACATCTACATTCATGTGCCGTGTTCTCTCCGTCCAATCTCATCCAATTTCTCTCTATCCGTCTCCGAGTCGAGTTCAAAGCTGCACTGCCCACACTGTGCAGTGCCTCGGGATTACTCAAGAGCTGAACGCAGTGGCAGCACGAAACAGACAGCAGACAAACAGCCAAGATGCTAGGTCACAACGAATGGCAGCACGAAATCAGACAGGTTAATGACACATTTCAGCTACAAACACAGGATATTGCAGCAATATTATATTTCACGATATCTTGTGCTTTCTTTCTCACGTTCGCTCCCTCTCTCTCTATCATTCTTTTTCTCTCCTACTTCTTCCTCGATTCAATTTCCGAGGGGCTTTATTGGCATGCATGCAGTCATGCTAACAATATTGCCGGAGCAGATTACCAGTTTCCCATAATTCCTTGTCCATGACCGTGCCTCCTCCCCTCTCTCTCTCTCTCTCCCTCCCTCTTTCTCTTTCCCTCGGTTCTCTGCTAGTAAGCTGTCTCCCATACTGATGGAGGTATGCAAAAATTTCATGCACTATAAAGTCTGTGGTTGACAAAAGCCTTTGACTCGCAGGACTGCAATGCAATAAAGCTTGAAAATACACACACACACACACACACACACACACACACACACACACACACACACACACACACACACACACACAAGCACAGGTACACTCACACACAGACACAGATACACATACGCACACACACACACCCAAACACACACACACACACAAACGCAGCCAAAAGCATCGAGCTCCTATGGATAGCGTGTCGAGTATGAATCAGCAGCAAAGCCAGACAGGCCTTTAGGGGTTTGTGGAGGATAAAGGGATCAACAAGGGGTGTATAACATAATAAGAGATCAAAATAAGCAAAAATAACCTTTATCTCTTTTTCTCTCCTTCTTTCTGTCTCTCTCTCTCTCTCTCTCTGCAGGTCTGTGGATAACCCCCTACTATCATGCCACACTCCCCACCTCCCCACCCCTCCCAAAAGTCACGCCCGTCCCTCACTCAATACATCCATTTCACTCGTTCACACACCACCTCCTCCTCATCATCCTCCTTTTCCTCTTCATCCATTTCTCCATCCTTCTCCCTCTCCTCACGCACGTCCATTCATTCCAGCCCACCTTCATGCCACCCACTCTCCTCCTCTCCTCATCCTCCTCATCCTCCTCATCCTCACCCGTGGCCCAAGCTCCCCTGCGCCTGTCCATCTTCAGCAGCAGCTCCGCCCCCGCTGTCCTTCCATTGGCTGACGCTGGTAGTGTGTGCCTGCCTGATTGGGCGCGTGCCAAGCGCGTGGGCGGGCGAGACGTGGGGCGCGGTGTCGACGTGCCCGTTCCACTGCGTGTGCCGAAACCTGTCCGAGTCGCTGAGCACGCTGTGCGCCGACAAGGGTCTGCTCTTCGTGCCGCCCAACATCGACCGGCGCACCGTGGAGCTGCGTCTCGCCGACAACTTCATCCGCGAGGTGGGCGGCGTCGACTTCGCCAACATGACGGGCCTAGTGGACCTTACGCTGTCGCGCAACACCATCAACCTCATCCGCCCGCTGGCCTTCTCCGACCTGGAGAGCCTGCGCTCGCTCCACCTGGACACCAACCGGCTGGTCGCACTGGGGCCGCGTGACCTCTCGGGCCTCCTCAACCTCCAGCACCTCATCCTCAACAACAACCAGCTGATCAGCGTCTCCTCCGAGGCCTTCGACGACTTCCTGCTCTCACTGGAGGACCTGGACCTGTCCTACAACAACATGCGCAAGGCACCCTGGGAGGCCATCCAGAGCATGGCCTCCCTCCACACACTCAACCTGGACCACAATCTTATCGATCAGATCGCTGAGGGATCCTTTAGTGAGCTCTACAAGTTGGCCCGCCTGGACATGACGTCCAACCGACTTCGGACGCTGCCGCCGGACCCGCTGTTTGCGCGCTCGCAGATCGGCACCATCAGCCCGACGCCGTACAACTCCATCGTGAACGTGCACATCGGAGGCAACCCGCTGCACTGCAACTGCGAGCTGTTGTGGCTGCGCCGGCTGTCGCGCACCGACGACATGGAGACGTGCTCGTCGCCGCCGCAGCTGGCCGGTCGCTACTTCTGGTCGGTGCCCGAGGAGGAGTTTGCCTGCGAGCCGCCGCTCATCACGCGCCGCACGCACAAGCTGTGGGTGCTGGAGGGCCAGCGCGCCACGCTCAAGTGCCGCGCCATCGGCGACCCGCCGCCCGAGGTGCACTGGGTGTCGCCCGACGACCGCATCGTGGCCAACAGCACCCGCGTGGCATCCTTCCGCAACGGCACGCTGGAGATCCTGGTCACGGTGGCACGCGACGACGGGGCGTACCGCTGCATCGCTATCAACGCCGCCGGCGAGGCCACCGCCACCGTCGACCTGAAGGTCATCCCGCTGCCGCACCGCGCCAACGGCACGGTGATGCTGACCAGGGACCCTGGCTCGTCGGACATCACCACGGGGAAGACTAACGGGGGGAGTAGCAGCAGTAGCAGCAATGGTGGTGGTGGTGGCAACACAAACGGGGCTGGAGCAGACCCGGACTCACAGGACCCTCAGGATGGGGGCAAGGGGCAGGAGGCCAAGGAGGAGGGGGAGGAGGGGGTGGAGGTAGGGGCAGATGTGAGCGAGGGAGGGGGCGACGGAGCAGAGGAGCGGGTTGTGGGGGTGCTGGGGGTGACCTCCACCTCAGCGCAGGTGCGCTGGGACATGGGCCGGCTGCCGGGCTCGTACCTGGTGTGGATGTACCAGATCCAGTACAACTGCACGGCCGACGAGACGCTCGTCTACAGGTGAGTTCCTACATTCTCATCCGAAGCCGCACTGTGAGTGGGACTGTTCAAACACAGTGTTTCCAAAGCCATAGTCAGAATGATGATATAACAGTGTTACACCATAAAACAGCAATTGATATGACAACTGATACATTCACAAAGCTCACTCCTTATCCCCATCTCAAATATTTCATGTTTCATGTTTCAACAAGTGAAATAATTAGGACAGCATCGTATTTGGGGCTGATTAATTATGAACAGTGATTAACATCTGCTTAAAGATCTGACAGAATTCCACATTACCTTGACAACCATCCTGCCCATCTTGCGAACACACATCTCTTTAACAACGGGAACCGCAGACGGCTGGCTTCAAACGACATGAATTAGTCTCATCTTCCTCACTCTAGCAGTGGCGTTCTCTCACCAGCACGTACCTTCTGAGAAGTGATGTGAGACCATACTGAAACAGCTGGCTTTCTATCGAAACATATGTCCTTCCGAAACCTTGCTCTTTCCAAGCACACAGACAGACTTCAATCAGTCAGTCTCTATCTGTTCCACTAAAGCTAGTTTCACAAGGAGGGATGAATCAGCAGACACAACCTACAACCTACACAAGCCAGCTTTGAGCAGGATCACCTCGTCTCTGTGCCTTATTGTATACCGTTTCAGGTGACCAGTCTCTAAAAGGATCTTATATTGGTCTAAAAACACTGCACAAACACAAACTGTCACTGAGACCGCTGTAATGGGAACAAGCTTTGTTTAAATGCGGGTGTGGGTTGTCAACAGAGACAGGAGAAGTTCTGCTTTGTATTAAAAAGAGCCAATCACGTTGTTACTAAGGGGATAACTAAGGTTTTGCCTCGGTAGAGCATTACATTAACTGTGGCCATAGAAATAGCTGTGCTGTAAAATCGAATTGCATGCGCAGTAGGCAAAAGAATCTGAAAAATAACAGCTTCTTTTGGCATTATTTGAGCGTAAAATTAGAAGTTAATTTGTGAGCTCTCAACACTGATATACAGTTCATCAGAGTTAAGGGTCTCTCCCCATTCGTTTACATGAATTTATAATCCTGCGTGACTCTGTCTAAAGCTATATAGATATATAAGATATAAAGAATATATAAAAACATTTCAAGATGGCTGCCAAGTCGACATAGAGTACTTCTGGTACTTAAGGAAACCCAGATTGCTACTCTGAATGTGGGTTCAACAACGGGTTCAGATGTGTTCAGCTGCTGTTTTAGGCTTCATTAAACATCGATATCCGTGTCATAACCACATAATGGAGGGGAGACTAGTGTCTATCCACGTGCATCAGCAGCGACACGTGGCTTGATTTCCACCACTCAGAGTCAAAACGCCTTGGGCGTGCCAACGCTGCCGCTCCATACATCTCACCGTTTCCCGAAGGGGGAAAGGGCCGACGGCTCCTGATACGAGCGCCTCTCATCCTGCTCACGCCCCTGTTAGTGCAGACGCCGACAGAACATCCCACTCTGAGATGGGGAGAGAGAGAGAGAGAGAGAGAGGGAGGGATGGTGATAGAGAGAGAGAGAAAGAGAGAGAGAGAGAGAGAGAGAGAAGGGGACAGAGACACCAGAGACCAGACACACACACCGTTGTGTCACGCAGCAAGGAATTATGGAAGGCAGACGCTCCAGACATATTAAGACAGACAGATTGAGAGGTGGACGAGGGGAGGGGACGGAGGAGACAGAGGGAGGTAGGTAAGGAAGCGAGAGAGGGAGAGGAGGACAGAGACAGAGAGATGGAGAGAGTAGAGAGTGACGGAGGACTCAGGGGAGAGAATAATGAAGTCCTTAAATGAGCCTAAACTGCAGAGCCAATGAGGGTGTCACAACCTATCCCCGTGACGGAGAGAGAGGCGACGAGAGGGGCGACGGGTAACAGAGAGAGGGAGAGAGGAAGGGAGAGAGGGAAGGAGGGAGGGTGGGGAGGATGAGAGAAGGGGGGCAGGTGGACAGCTTAATAGATAGAGAGAAACATATGGGATGGAGAGGGCGGCAAGGGACACTGGAGGAGGCTTATCATTTATACACCTGTGCTGGGGGGAAACCGACCTGCTGTCTTAGTGATCAGAGTGGGATAGTTTCCTTCCTCTTGGGGGTGGAGAGAGAGAAAGAAAGAGGGAGAGGGAGAGGGAGAGGGAGAGGGAGAGGTAGAGGGAAAGGGAGAGGGAGAGCTACAGAGACAGAATGACTTTAAAAGCTTTTCAATTAACTACTGAGTGAAATCAAAGCTCATTTAAAATATATATAATTGATTCAATTCCAGACCAAAAAAGGTCATTTTCGCAATTTCTTCAATTCCTTCCTTTCACTGGCAATTAAAAAGTGTTTCACCTTATGAAATTAAAACCCTTATTCAGAGACAATTTCCTCTAAACCAGACATGCTGTAATTCATTTGATGGGACTCATATTCTATTCTAATCTTTGACTCAGCCACGGCTTTGAACCAGTTAATCATATTAACCTCTTCAACCTTTCTCACTCGCGGCTGTGAGACCTTGCTAGCTCTGTCTGACCACCACAGACATGGCAGTATGGTGCAGTCTCAATGACTGTTTACATCTGAGAGGACTCCCTCTGAAAATGTCAACCCCAGGAAGCTAAAATGATTCCATAGGTCACAGAGAGGAACAAAGCTGAGACAATTACTGCAATGACAAAAACACTGTGTCAGAAAAAGATGACCAGAATAGAGAGAGAGAGAGAGAAAGAGACAGAGAGAGGGAGGAGAAAAGAGAGCGCCTGCATAGGGGGGAAAAAAGAGGGGGTGGAGGAAAAGGAACAAGAGAAAAAGGGTAGAGATTCTGAAGAAGAGCATGATGAGGAATAACAAGACTAACAGAGCTAGAGAGAGAGAAAGAGAGAGAGAGAGAGAGAGAGAGAGAGAAAGAGAGAGAGAGAGAGAGACAGATAGAGAGAGTAGAGGGGGAGAGAGACAGATAGAGACACAGATAGAAAGAGAGACAGAGAGAGAGTAGAGGGGGAGAGAGTGAGAGACAGATAGAGAGAGTAGAGAGGGTGAGAGAGACAGACAGAGAGAGTAGAGGGGGAGATAGTAGAGGGGGAGAGAGCGAGAGACAGATAGAGAGAGGAGAGGGGGTGAGAGAGACAGACAGAGAGAGTAGAGGGGGAGATAGTAGAGGGGGAGAGAGCGAGAGACAGATAGAGAGAGGAGAGGGGGTGAGAGAGACAGACAGAGAGAGTAGAGGGGGAGAGAGACAGATAGAGACACAGATAGAAAGAGAGACAGAGAGAGAGTAGAGGGGGAGAGAGACAGATAGAGACACAGATAGAAAGAGAGACAGATAGAGAGAGGAGAGGGGGAGAGAGACAGACAGAGAGAGTAGAGGGGGAGATAGTAGAGGGGGAGAGAGTGAGAGACAGATAGAGAGAGGAGAGGGGGTGAGAGAGACAGACAGAGAGAGTAGAGGGGGAGAGAGACAGATAGAGACACAGATAGAAAGAGAGACAGAGAGAGAGAGTAGAGGGGGAGAGAGACAGATAGAGACACAGATAGAAAGAGAGACAGAGAGAGAGTAGAGGGGGAGAGAGACAGATAGAGACACAGATAGAAAGAGAGACAGATAGAGAGAGTAGAGGGGGTGAGAGAGACAGACAGAGAGAGTAGAGGGGGAGATAGTAGAGGGGGAGAGAGCGAGAGACAGAGAGAGAGAGGAGAGGGGGTGAGAGACAGACAGAGAGAGTAGAGGGGGAGATAGTAGAGGGGGAGAGAGCGAGAGACAGATAGAGAGAGGAGAGGGGGTGAGAGAGACAGACAGAGAGAGTAGAGGGGGAGATAGTAGAGGGGGAGAGAGCGAGAGACAGATAGAGAGAGGAGAGGGGGTGAGAGAGACAGACAGAGAGAGTAGAGGGGGAGAGAGACAGATAGAGACACAGATAGAAAGAGAGACAGAGAGAGAGTAGAGGGGGAGAGAGACAGATAGAGACACAGATAGAAAGAGAGACAGATAGAGAGAGGAGAGGGGGAGAGAGACAGACAGAGAGAGTAGAGGGGGAGATAGTAGAGGGGGAGAGAGTGAGAGACAGATAGAGAGAGGAGAGGGGGTGAGAGAGACAGACAGAGAGAGTAGAGGGGGAGAGAGACAGATAGAGACACAGATAGAAAGAGAGACAGAGAGAGAGAGTAGAGGGGGAGAGAGACAGATAGAGACACAGATAGAAAGAGAGACAGAGAGAGAGTAGAGGGGGAGAGAGACAGATAGAGACACAGATAGAAAGAGAGACAGATAGAGAGAGTAGAGGGGGTGAGAGAGACAGACAGAGAGAGTAGAGGGGGAGATAGTAGAGGGGGAGAGAGTGAGAGACAGATAGAGAGAGTAGAGGGGGAGAGAGAGACAGACAGAGAGAGTAGAGGGGGAGATAGTAGAGGGGGAGAGAGCGAGAGACAGAGAGAGAGTAGAGGGGGTGAGAGAGACAGACAGAGAGAGTAGAGGGGGAGATAGTAGAGGGGGAGAGAGCGAGAGACAGAGAGAGAGTAGAGGGGGTGAGAGAGACAGACAGAGAGAGTAGAGGGGGAGATAGTAGAGGGGGAGAGAGCGAGAGACAGATAGAGAGAGGAGAGGAGAGGAGAGGAGAGTAATGAGAATGAAGGATGAAAGGATTGGATGGTGGAAAAAGAACAACCCTGACTGGTCTGTGTTCCTCTTCCTATCTGTCTTGTTTCATCTATCTGCCTTTTTTGGGGGGGGCTGGATAATTACTTGTTTTTGTGTCAGCGGCCTTGCAAAACACCACTGTCGCATCCTACTGTTTGAGCGTAACTTTGTGAGAGTGTGTCTGTGTGCATGAGGGAGAGCTGAAGTGGGGAGGGGGGTTTAAGGAAATGGAAAATAGGAGAAAAAATGAGTAAGCGTGTGAGAGAGAGATAGCAGAGTAACAGTGTTTTAAATTCACCTTCTCTCCTCTTTCTCTTGCTTGCTTCCTCTCTGACACACACACACTCACACACACACACATACACACACATACACACACACACACACACACACACACACACCGACACACACACACACACACACACACACACAGAGGTACTAGAACGAAAGGTCAGGCCCACTCTCTGGAGCTCTCTCAGAAGCCGAAAGCTGATTGGCTGATTATCTGGAGTCCACTCACGAGCTGAGTAGCAGCATACAAAAGAGAGGCACTGCGCATTGGCCCTGCTCTCCCCTCCCAGAGCACACAACATCTTATGTCTCCAGGCACCCCTCGGTGGTGCGGAACATTCAGGAAACACATAGACTCGCTGTTCTCTTGTCTGAGTCAGCGATGTGAATTTGCTATAAGTAGCACACAACAGAGACAGAGGTAATGGGCCAAATCCACTGGTGTGGTGCTGGGCGGGGCAAAAAATACCCATGAATGGATAGTCCTAAATTGAAAACGTGCCCTAACTTCAGTTCAGAAATCAAAATGATGTGTATATCCATCGTCAACACGGCTAAGTTAACAAAATTAGCTTAGCGTGGCTCCACCCAAACTTTTTGTCCGCCTCTTCCTTAAGTGAGGAGCGGCTACTGTCTATCTTCTTCACACATCCTGGAGTGGATCTCAGGTTCAGCAGGCAGCCATTCCCAGTGCGGGGCTCGGCGTCACCCGTCTGAAGCTGTTAATTGGCACAATTCTCCAGCCGAGAGGCAGAACTAACGAGAGAAACCGCCTGTTTCGCCGTGTGAGAGGAACAAGAGACAAAAAAAGAAACAATAAAATAAACGTCAGCCGTTAAGCACACACCCGTGCCCCCTTCCTGAACCTCTTCACGCTATGTGTACTGTAACCATCCCAACAGCTGACACACGCTCCAACCACATTTCTTTTTTTAATCCCTCACACACAATCCCTTGCCAGCGCTTTCCCACCTCGACCTATTGGGGAATTTCATGGCGGCTCCACTTGCAATTAGTTATCAATTATTCACCATGTGCAATACCATCGTCCATTACAAGCGGGATGAAATGAGGGCAGACAAATAGCATTTGCCCTCTGATTGCAGTAGTCTTGCTCCCTTGCCAGTGCAGGATGTACGGATACTAAGTCGTGGCCTCCGATGCTTTATGCTCCACTCCCAACCCCTTCACTGATATTAATTGCATGCAGCAGTTTGCAAGTGCAATTGCATGGCATGAATTAAAACTCCAACTACTGCATTTAGTATAAGCTAATGTTTTGTTAATGCTGGTGTTTGAGGTGTGTGCATGGGCAGAGATACGTTGAATAATGGTACTGAAGGAATACTATTAGTTTTCATAAACAAATGCAAATGTATACATTAATATTCCTTGTGGTTCAGTGAACACTAATGTTAATGGGTTGCTCATGTTAACTAATGAAACTGTGATCCAGTAGCTCAACTGAAAGAGCAAGGGTGCAGAACAAGGCATGGGTGTTATACCAAGCGTGTACACAATGCGTATGTAAACTATCATTTTGCTGCTTTGCACGCTGGTTTGGACATAATCATCAATCATAAAAGACTACATGTAAGGTCTTAAGGAGGGTCTGTTAAGGGATCGGAAATGCCAAGTATTACCACTTCACTGATCGCTTCTTTGAGGCTTCAGTGGCTGGTTTGGTTCAATGCTAATAAATGACCACAACAACGGGTCAAATCTGTGTTTACGGATAAGGCTTTAAGGCATGAACCCTAACGGTCTGCCTGTCACCTGTTGCTGCCACCTCCACCGGTGAACATATAATCACGCTGCTGTAATAGCTTTAGATTCTTTAGTTCACATACCAGATGCCTTCAGTTTGAACACAGATCTGAGTTCAGTTTGTAGTTCTCAATTTCACTCCTTAATGCATGTTCAGTGTATAAAAAGGGCATTCACTAAGATTACTGCGCTTATCTGAAAGTCATCTGGCAACAAAATTATGTTTTATGTAACAGAATAATATAGATCCATACATGTTATACTACTGGCAGTGTTTTTGATTTCAAAGGGACTTTTTTTCCTTGATAGCTTTTCATTGGTGCTGGAGGAGAGAGATAATAGTCTTCTTTGATGATAAGATAAAGATCACATTAGAACCCACCACTGATCGGCACTGAGACCTATGGCATCTAATCACATACACGCACATACACACACACACACACACACACACACACACACACACACACACACGCACACATACACACACTCACACACACACACACACACACACACACACACACACACACACACACACACACTCACAAACACACACATAAACACACATACAAACACACACACGCACTCACACACACGCACAATCACACGCACACGCACACACACAGAGTTGACAGATATTTTTGCACATCCTCACATGTGCTGTGTAAAAGTAACCAGTAGAACATAAAGCATTTACATCGCGTGTGAGCTCGTGCTGCTTTTTCTTCTTCGCCCTGCAGGTTGTGACAAATTGGCTGCTTATTTTCAACAACATCCTCCTTCTTCTCGCATCTTCCCTCCCACCCGCTCTCTCTCTCACACACACATACCCTGACTAAAAGACTGTTTCAGTGTGGCTTTCAGTCAATGAACTCAGAGGCCGATTTCCAATAGATCCATGAGAGAGTACCACTCTCAGAGATGCGTGGCGCGCCCCCTTCTAGACACACTAATCATCTGCATGCCCTGGGTCTGTGTTTGTGTCTTTTGCTATAGCATCCTCCTACTGTGCACCTCTCTGTGTTCTTTCCTCTCTCTTCCGCATTCTTCCTTTCTCATCTCTTCTTCTTCCTCTTCCTCATCTCTTCCTCTTTCTCATCTCTTTTTCCATCTCCGCACATGTTTTTTTTAGCACTCTTCCCACTGTTTGCTGGCACCCTCTCCTCACACACACACACACACACACACACACACACACACACACACACACACAAACACAGAAAGCTCACACAAAGCTCACACAGACTTGGCTTACTCACTGTTTCTTCCCTCTCCAACTCTCTCTCGCTCTCTCTTTCGCTCACATCTTTCTCTCTCTCTCTCTCTCTCTCTCTGTGAACTCTCTCTCTCTCTCTCTGAACTGACTTGTTTCACTGTGGCTGCTTGTTCCATATTCCAAACCCTGTAACCCAGCGGAGCTATTTCTGTGGTTTTGTCTGTGCGGCATGAGGTGAGCAGCACTCCCAGAGATGTGCCGCAGCATCAGCCAGGACCTATTTGGTAAAGTGCCCGTCTCTTAAAAAATACCTCCAATAGACAGAGGGAAATTTGGAAAGGAAATGATTGCTAACTTGAATAATGTTGTTTGACCCAAGCCTGGCGAGGAGCTGGCGGTGTTAGCGGTGGTAGTGTTGTTGGGTTTGTGAGCTGTGGGGCTTTTTTATTTCTATTTGTCTTTTGCATTATGCATGGTTATGGGTTTATGCTGGCTGTTGTCTCAATTCTCCTGTCAGAAATAAAAGCTAAAATCTAGTAGGCTAGTGGCCACTGTAGGAAAATTACAGTTTAATGCTCCAGTTCAACGCAGTGTCAATCGTTTCAGGTCAGCCATCTCGGAGAATGCAGCTCCCACACACAGTCCCTGTGACATACGACACACTCACAATTCCACACACACACACACCTGTGGGCCCCAATGGGACTATATATCCCAGCGCTGAAATATTTACATTCCTGACAGTATTTACATGCCACAACATGGCCTCCCCTGGCCACCTGCCGTCTAAAGCATCCACTTGTCCCTACACTACACACAAATCATCCATATTAACACATTCCATTTTTCAAGACTCTCAATCTCTGAATCTCTCTTTCATCTGTCATTCTCTCTCTCTTTCATTCTCTCGTTCATAAGTGGTGGTTGAAATAAGCCAAACACGGGCAGAAGTGAGAGGAGGGGGTGGGAGGGGCGACGCTGCGCATCAAACCCATAAATATGAGAGCAAGTGAGAGTACAGTGAGGGTGACCTTCAGCGTTAACTCATCATTTACGGCCGCGGCGCTCTCTTAATGGAAAACCAGCCCAATGACAGAATAACTCGTGTGGAAAGAGAGACGTGGGGGGGAGGGTGGTTGTGGTGGTGTTGAGGAGTTTAGGGGTGGGGGGGGGGGGGTGGGCGAAAAGTCAGACAGATAGGACGAGTAAGGTGGTAGAAAGGGGCGTGTGCAGGGTGTGGGGTGTGCGCACTCATCTGACATAAAATAACGTGTCTTCCAATTTGACTAATTAGTTATGTAAATACAATGTAAATGGTGCACTGGCTAATGAACAAATTCAAAAGCCGGATGTGCTGTTTATCATTCGCTGGCTGCTTCTCTGGCCCGGAGCGAAGCACAACACACACATTAATATATCACAACAGAATGGAATAAAAATCACTCCTCTTTATTCAATTTGGTGCGAGCACAAACACCTCATGGGGAGAGAGAGAGAGAGAGAGAGAGAGAGAGGGAGAGAAAGAGAGACAGAGAGAGAGAGGGAGAGAGAGAGGGAGTGAGTGGGAGAGTGAGAGACTGTGACAGAGGGAGAGAAAAAGAGGGGGTATACATGGATAAAGAAAGGGTGGGTCTGACGGTAGGAGGGAAGGGATAGAGGATCCCACAGAGGAGAAAGGACAAAGGTTGAAGACGACAGGAGCCGGCGTAATAGAATGATCAGAATAGGGAGGGAGTACTGGGAGTCATTAAACAGAGAGAAGATGGAGGTCGGGGAGGAGACAAGAAGAGAGAGAGAGAGAGACGGAGACAGAGGACATGGAGCAAGGGAGGAGGATAGACACATAGAGAGAGAGAAAGAGAGAGAGAGAGAGAGAGAGAGAGAGAGAGAGAACACAAAGATAGATGGAGGGAGAGAGGAAGGGGAAGACGACAGCCAGACACA
>NC_137924.1:43585483-43587936 GCF_963457725.1 Sprattus sprattus | reverse complement strand
GCTGAGCAGCTTTCTCTCTCTCTCTGAAATTGAAATTCAGACAAGCTCTGGAGCATGACTAGAGAACAGTACTTCTAAAGCAATGGCCATGTGGAAATTAAACAGACAGGCATGACTACAAATAAAGGACTTGAGAATGATACTTTACCTCTGTCTTTTATCTGCCTGTACCAGGTCTGTGCTTCGATAATGAATTATTTTCTCCCCTTTGTCATCCCTGTCTCTCTTTCTCTTGTTCTCTCTCTCTATCTATCTTTTTCTCGCTCTCATTTCTAGAATCCTGCCGTCCACGAGTAACAGCTTTCTGCTGAAGAACCTGGTGTCTGGAGCCGACTACAACCTGTGTGTGTTGGCCATCTTTGATGACACGGTCACCTCCCTGGCCGCCACCAAGGTGTTGGGCTGTGCTCAGTTCAGCACTAAGGACAACTACCCAGAGTGCAACTCTCTGCGGGCCCACTTCCTGGGCGGCACGCTGACCATCCTGGTGGGCGGCATAGTCGTGGTGACGCTGCTGGTGTTCACTGTGGCGCTGATGGTGCGCCACCGTGTCTGCAGTAACCACGACGACGGTTGCCACGGCTTAGCCGGGGGGTGACGAGGCCAGCTGCTCGGTGGGCTCTGCGTCACCGGCGCTCCTGGCTAAGGGGGGCGGCGACTTCGGCCAGACTAACGGCAATGGGGGGGTGATGATGGTGGTGCTACCCAACGGAGTCTTCCAGAAGCAGAAAATGGGGGAAGGTGGGGCCGCTGATGGAGGGGGAGGTGGAGGAAGAGGGGGCGATGGGAGGAAGTCTCCAACAAAGGTCACCCCCAAATCAAAGCCCAAGACCCTGCCAAAGCCCAGGGTCAACCTGGACCAGTACCGGGCGACCGCCTCCATGGACGAGTCAGGTCAACTGGAGCACAAGCTGCTACTGCCCCCCTACACCCCGGAGAGCGAGAGACCGCCTCTTTTCTATTCGCGCTCCCAAAACCCCTCCCCCTCCACACTGCCCCGCCAATCACGGCGGCCCTCAGGGGCGAGGCTGGGCGGGGCAACGGGCCAGGTGAAAGTGAGCTCCCGGCCGCAGACCCCCCAAGGAGCCCTGGAAGTGGATCTGGCCAAACGCGGCAGCCTGACCTTAGCCACGCCCTCGCGATACCGTGCCTGTGACGTGGACTTCAGCGAATGGCGCTCCAGCTTGGGCGCAGAGGGCGTGGTCGTGATGCGGCGTGGCAGCAGCCAGTGGAACTCCTCTCAGGCCTACCAGAGCCCCGCCCTCCTGGGCGCTCTCATGACCCCACCCCTTCCTCCCCGCGGCCCCGCCTCCTCTTTCCGCTCACCCCATGGAAGCCCCGCCCACATGGCCCTGCGCACCAAGCGCAGCTCGTCATTCGACATGGGCGAGATCGCCATGGCGACCGCCGTCTCCACCAACAACAACGCCTCCTCCTGCTACACCTACGCCAAGCGGCTGGGCGCCATCTTGACACAGCGGAGCCAGTCGGTGCACGGCATGCTGGTCCAGTGTGCCTCGGCCACCAGCACATCCAGTGGCAGCAGCGGCGGTGACCTGCAGATACGGACGCCCAGAGCCCACATTCTCGCCTACGCCCCCGTCGACCCCGCCACAACCCGCTCCGAAGCTCCGCTCGTCAGCCACACGGAAAACAGGAAGAGGGAGATGAAGGAGACGAAGGAGGAGGAACTGGAAGAGAGCGTGGTGTAAACGGAGGAGAAAGAAGAGTACAAAAAAAGAAGAAAATGAAAAAGAGAAAATGAGAACGCTGACACATGGAGTGCAAAGGAGAAAATTAGGCAGCTGTGCTAATGGAGGGATAGATGGACGTGGACAGACTGACAAGAGCTGAGAAGAGATACAGAACAGAGAGAGATAGAGAGAGAGAGAGAGAGAGAGAGAGAGAGAGAGAGCGCTACAGCAGAGGTGGAAAGGAGTATGGTAGAATGGTACAGTATATAGAAACATACGGACACACGTTTGCCCTAGCCTTTGTTACCACGGCAGCTGTCGGAGGGCAAAACCAGAAAGGGAGGTGGCAGAGGATTAGCAGACCAACCCAAAAGAACTGTACAGACTGCTTTCTCTACATGGATTTGGGGAAACAAATGTAACAAAAAAACATCAACAAGACAACACACACACACACCAACAAAAAAAAACTAATGACAAAGGGCCTCATTAAAAAGGCCAAGTCGGCCAGAGACAGACTTGTCCCTGCCAGGCGGTTGTCACGTGCGCCGGCCCGAAACGTGATGACATTCTGGCCAGTCATCAATTGAGCGTCCTGTCACCGGGCATGCAGTCGTGGAGCCACAGGGCGGAAATGCCGAGTCATGCCCGATCAATCAGGCATGATCGATCTATACGGGCTGGCACCAGGGTGGACAGGGGGACAGCAGGAGGAGTGGTGGCGAGAGGAATGTACAAAAGAAGACTAAAAGTTTAAAG
>NC_137924.1:43575483-43577983 GCF_963457725.1 Sprattus sprattus | reverse complement strand
CTCTGTCATCTATATTTCATGTGCAGAGAACACACAAACACACACACAAACACCACAAACACACACACACACACGCGCACACAAGATGTTCATAAAGTAAACATCCCAGCACATCTCCCACACTCATTCTACAAATCACTCTTCTTCTCTTTCCCTCCAGGCTCCTACCTCACTCCCTCTTTCAATATGGATTTTTTCCGCCCCACTTTTCTGCTCACGCCTTTCTTCCCTCTCTTTGCCCTGCTCAGTGAGGGGTCCTGTAGGGCCTTCCGGTAGACTTCGGGGACCCAGGCCTGTCAGCCCCCCCACTGGGTGGTCTCTCTGCCCAGGCGCTTCAGCACCGCGGGAGACCCGCAGCTTAGCGCGCGCGCGCCGGGACGCCACGCCGTGCATGTTAATGCTAACCCCGGCAACCTCCCGGGTTCTCCTCCCCCATCCTTCCCCTCTGATATGGCACAGCAGAGCAGAGCACAGCAGAGCAGGACCTATTGACACACAGCAATGCTTTGCTCTTCCTGTGGCGCAGCTGATAGCGCATGATCATACCAGCATTGCTTTAGATCACAGGCTTGATTCACAAAAACATTCAACTGCCCCTGGGTCATTTGCCAGTATGGTGGAAAGGTTACCTCCAATTGAATAGTTATTAATACTGATTAATATAGATAGATTGCTAATTGATACAAATAAATACCCATTTAATACCAATTAAATGCAATGCCAATGGTTATTGCCATAATTTATGACACATTTAATCGGATCAGCTGATAATAAAACAAATGCGGAATAAATATGTACCTTTCCTTTACTGTAAGTCACTTGGATACAAGTGTCTGTGACATGAGAGGAGTTGATAAAAATGTACAATAACAGAGTACAATACACTCTACATCAAAGTGCAGTGAGCTCATTGAAAGTCACTGCAGTGCTGTGAAGATGCTAAAACAAAGGCAACGCCGCTGTGCCCCGGTATAAGCAGCTTGTTAACGTGCCCCAACAAACACAGAGGCCCTCTGCAGCAGCAAAGCCACTCCTGCGCAGGGCTATAAATACACCGCTGCAAGTGCATCTTCTGGGATGCACTTTTTATGTTCCTATGCCATGCCAAAATGCTAACGCTAGCATGGGGACCTCCCAGACAATAACCCGAGCGCTAATTCTAACACAAACTTTCCCCTTAACCGGTGGTGGGGCGGACTGATGCACGATAACGCTGGCCCGTCCGGGACCCGAGCTTGTCAAGTGAATAAAGCCGGATGAGGAGGCAATTGTTTAAAAGCATAGAAGAGAATTAGACGAAACCAGAGGGAGGCTGGGTAGCAGGCCTCATCTAGCTCGGAGCTCTCTGAAAAGTCCCGTTGTCAAAACACAGCCAGGCGATATTTTGGACACAGCATTAAATATTAAGAGACCGCCAGGAAGTTATTTATCCAAGCTTATTTTGCATTGGCAGGCAAAATGTCTTCCCTCTTTTTATTGATCAGGCCTCTGCTTTTAAAGCTCCCTGACAGGCGCGTTTCTTTATGCCCACGACCTGACTTGTTAAAGTGGCGCAGCCCGATTTAATCAAAATCTCTGCTTAACGGCTCGTTCTGAAAAACTCCCCTCTCTCCTTCCCCTCCTCCCTTCCTCACTGCCGCTAATGGCTTGTTTATGCTGGCTTTCAGCAGTTTCGGACCTCTGTAATTTGCCGTGGGTAATAGCACCATACGTTTGGGAGAGGGGGCACTTAGCTGCCTTGTCAAGATGGAAAACAGTGAGAGAGAGAGAGAGAGAGAGAGAGAGAGAGAGAAAGAGAGTGGGGGAAAACAAAGGGAAACTGCAAAATCTGGAGCGAATTGCGTCAATGACGATGACGACAATGACAAAGATGCCCCCGAGGGACTGCGCACGTCAGCGAACCACTGATCAAAGTGGCGGGACCCAGGTAATGCTGGGAAGAAAGTGTGCCTGTTTGAGACAGACGATGGGTAGCTGGAGGAAACAGTGAGTCTGAGAAAGATGCGTTCACAAAGAGGATGGAGGATCATATTATCAAGGGTAATAGAACTGAATACGGGAGCTTTCTTTTCCCCAGGCGGCACTGACAGCTCAGGAGGAGGACAACAATGCAAGTTAATCAGCAATTCGATTTTAAAGGGAGTTCTGAGCATCCACTCCTTCCTGAACTCCCAACTACTGCACCTTCTGGTCCTCTGCCAATACATGTTTAGAAAATATTTGTCAAAATATTATTGCCCTTATCCCCATGTAGGAACCATTAAAATGGTTTGTGTTCCTATTTGAATTGTGAGATAACAATGTCTTATAGAATCTGTCTAACAACAGTGGCGGAGAGCAGGACCCTGAGCAGGCTGCTGACCATCATGGACAATATCCACCACCCACTGTACAATACTTTTAATGGACAGAGGAGCATCTTCAGTGGCAGACTCCTGTCACTGTCATGCTCATCAGACCGGCTGAGGAAGTCCTTTGTCCCCAGGGCCATTCAGCTCTA
>NC_137924.1:43540483-43572983 GCF_963457725.1 Sprattus sprattus | reverse complement strand
ACAGTGATTCTTTTCTTAAGGAGGCTCACTCTTCAGTGTGCCCAAACACATCTGTGACCAAGGACATTGAACTGGCTTTCTTTAGGCATGCTATTTACACACAGCTTCTACCATAAAACATGTCCAGGAAACTCTTTGTCAGTGAATGATGGGGCTTATTTAAGGACTAGCTGTACAGTGATTCAGTTCACAATGCCCCTACAAGTTATGATTCATGTGCACACACTTAACGGCGTGTTTAGAAAGTGGATAACTGTTCAGTCTGCTTTTGTCCTTGAACATCAAACGCACATGTGTGGGTGTGCTACGGGCTTCAGGGTTTCTGAGCCAAGCACATCTGGACACTGGAGAGCGCACCACTTCCATGGAGATTCGCTGGAATGATCCACATTGCCTTCACCCCTGAACCCTGCATTTCCATGGCTGCTCTGAAGAGGCAGCACTTTCCCTTATAGACTTATCCGTTTTCCCAGGGTTCATACTCCAGGATCCTCTCCACCCTCACACAACATACTCTTCTTTTAATTTCTTTGTGAATAAATATTACAGCTTAGAACCCAATACCTGCCACTTGAATGTACTCAATACATCAGCTTCATATACATCAGCTTAATATATACATACTGTGTATACATAATATATATTTAGCTCATGTATTGAGTTTATTCCAGTGCCAGGTACTGGGTTTGAAGCACGAATCTTTATGTAATGTATGTACATTCCTTATGTGTGTCATCATGGGTTAACAGATGTTTACCACGTGAGCTTTATTCTATAGCTCTAACAGGGCTTTACTCCACAAACAGTTATGCATTGATAACATTTAGCCTTGGTCTTGAGGGTTAACACCAGCACAGCACCATCGAGGCAGCAGTGATGGCACGGCAGCCAGACCACACTTCAATTCGCTCACTCTGTTTCCTATTCATCGCCCTAGTCCTCTTTCTCATTGCATATTGTCACTCTCCAGAGATGTCAAGTCAAGGAGATAGTTCCTTTTACTCCGTGTCGCCTTGTCTTGTTCGGTTAAGGGAAACGGTACAAGAAGACGCTCTGTGTGTGCATAATGGGAGAACAAGGCCAGTCTCGATCCTCACTTACTTCCACTTATGCTCCCTACACCGAAACATACTTTCATGTCTGAAAAACATTCCACTACTTAAAGAAAAAAAAAATGTGTATCTGTGAGTGTGAATCACTACCGTACACCCTCATTGGGAATGACCGATGCATCCAGCACTACTCGGGCTATGTTCGCCAAGACGCAGATTATCTCACCCCTTGCAACGTTTTCCAAATCAGAGCACCTTGATCTTTCGTCGACCCCGTAAGGAAGCCCTCGTGCATTTAGATCAGCCAAAGCCCACTGACTGCAATTCACTCTTTATTGGAAGCCTCACTTGCTTACCAAAGTGGGGGTTTTCGTTCCACAAAGTCTGCCGCGAGAGTGTTCAACCCAGCGTAGCAGGAGTCTCTTGCTCTCTAATCCTCATTTTCTCCGGCACAGGCTTCAGGCGGCTTTTTTTTTTTACAGTCAATTTTCAGATGTTATTGATTACCTTTCCGAAACAGTTTCTTCAATACATTAATGATCCCCTAATCTCCTGCAACAATGTGAAGGTCCTTGAGTCATCCAATAGAAAGTGACTGCCCGTCTAGGCTTGAACAAGAAGGCGAGCTGCAGCAGTGGGCACCAAAGCTGCTGAACAATGGCTCTTTGACCGTATCCTTTGAAAAGCTCTTTCAGAGGAAACATCTGTATGTCTACTGATTGAACACTAAATTAAACCTTTACATTTCTGGTGGTGCTGGTATAGCAGTTTCTTCAAGCACAAAAAATCATATGATCTATTATTGTGACCTGCCTTACATTGTGTAAATTCTATTAGGCCCAAACTCTAGTTTGCTGGCTTACTTTGATTAGATTCGTATGACAGGGATTCATTCAATTATTTGCAGTATTAGCGCTTGATTGTAAATATTTCTCGTCGTTGCAGTGATTAGTGCAGTCATGCTAATTTAGCGCAGCCTGTAAATCAGCTTAATGACATACACTTCCATGAATAGGTAACATGGAAATGAGGCTAATTTTGAGAAAAACTGGGTTTGCAGTTTGTCTGTAGCTATGGAAACAATGGATCATGCATGCAAGTCATTCCTAATGCCGTGACTCAAAAAGGCCATTCATCCACAGTCTCAGAAAAGTTAAAAAAAAAAAAAAAAAGCATACAAAACTGGAATTCAAATCTCTAACCATGAACTCCAGGACTGCAACCACACAACCTACAAATGAATCCTGGGGTATGTAGTCTTTTCCCTATGTCTTTTTTTTTGTCATCCCTGCTGAGTTTGTCTGCACCTTAAAAGACTACAAAAAAAGACCTCAGTCGGTGGATAATGCACAGAGGTTGATATGGTTGGTCATACACCAACACAGGATATACATAGACTTGTGAGGAAAGCGAGTGCTCTCAAACGACTCCAAGAGCAGCATGGCGAAGCACGTTTGCTGTGGGGTCCTAACCAAATTTGCCACGCTTCCACCAAGGTCACTTCATTTCAACATCTCTCTCCGTGAGGGAAAAGATAGCGGTGGGAGGTATCCGGCCAGTGGCAGAAGAAAGAGCGGGAGAGAGGGATACAGAGATAAGGGGAAAGAAAGAAAGAGAGAGAGAGAGGGAGAGTGGGAGATAAAAGGGAATGGAGAAAAAGAGTCTGAGATAAGCAGAAAAGCAATGCAATAGAGTGTGACAAAGGGAAGAAGAGAGAGAGAGATAGAGACAAGGAGAGAGAGATAGAGAGGGAGAAAGAAAGAGAGAGAGAGAGACAGAGACAGCATAGGAATGGCTGGGTCTTTGAGGTTGAGGCTATCATGCACTCTTGGCCACAGATCAGGGCTGTGATACTCCCTGCCAGACACAACTCTAAACCACTCTTCCTCACATCATGACACAAAACACAGAGGAGAGGGAACCAGCTAGAGGAGAAGAAGGGAACAAGGAGAACAGCAAGAAGAAGAAGAAGAAGAAGAAGAAGAAGAAGAAGAAGAAGAAGAAGAAATCAAATCTGTTTTCTTCCAGACTCCTCACTCCTCCTCATCCTTCAGCCACCTTCTTCCTCTCTTCCTCTCTCCCCCCTTTCTCTGTTTCCTTTTCTTCAACCACCTTCTCCCCCCTTTCTCTTTCCCTCCCTCCCCCTCTCTCTCTCACCCCATTGCCTCTCCCACACTCTCTCTCACTGTTTCCTCCTCTTCTCTAGACCTCTTTTCATCTCCCTCTCTCCCACTCCCCTTGAAAGGCAGTCACACTGATTTTCCACCATATAATCCTGATTAGCGATTCAAAGTCCCCTCCGAGTTGCCCAGATCCTCCCTCTCTCTCTGTGTGTTTGTGTACATGTATGCACATTTGTGCAAGTGTGCAACAGAGTGACATTTTGTGAGGTATTCATTACAAAACAGATGCATGAAGAGCCATGCATAAAAGCCCTCTCTCTATCTCACACACACACACACACACACACACACACACACACACACACACACACACACACACACACACACACACACACACGCACACACACACACAGCTAATAGGTAAAAAGTTGCTATAAGCACTAGGGTTGTAATTACAGATTAGTGGGTCAAAAGTTTCAGATTTAATTTCTGCCCAAGGCTTTTTTCCGATTGAATGCAACTGAATAGAAGGTACTGAAAATAACTGTGTGCATGTTTGTATCTACGTGTGTGTGCCTGTGAGTGTCTGTGTGTTCTCAGATAGTCAAATATCATCCATCCCTCACACATTCACAAACAAATGTGCTAAATACCATTTGTGTCTTAACTGTGTACTTCAAGTTTGAAAGAATGGAACTTGTGAACATGTGCATATGTGTGCAGTATTTGCTGTTGTGATCTTCTCAGGATGTTCTGTGTGTATATGTGTGTGTGTGTGTGTGTGTGTGTGTGTGTGTGTGTGTGTGTGTGTGTGTGTGTGTGTGTGTGTGTGTGTGTGTGTGTGTGTGTGTGTGTGTGTGTGTGTGTAAGTGACTGTCGCTAACTGGCAGGCAGCGTCTTTAATTCCCTGCCGTGTTGTGACACTCTAACCGACAGCCTGTACTCAGTCGGGGTGGGCAACCAGAACTAATGCACTCCTTGTAACTAATTCTCTCTCTCTTTCCTTCCCCTCTTTCTCTCTCTTTACTTCCCCTCTCTCTCTCTCTCTCTCTCTCTCTCTCTCTGTCTATCTCCATGTTTCTCTTTCTGCCTCATTCTCCCGTTCTCCCTTTCCTTCCTCACTAATACTTGCTGTCCAGCTGGCTGCTATCTCTCTTACTCTATTCCCTCCCTGCGTGTGTGTGTGTGTGCGTGGCGAGAAGCTTATGAGCTTATCATTATTATTACCAAAAACACACTTGGCCTTAATGACACAGCTATTTAAGCCATTTAATAAAGTTAATGTGCGCCCAGGAGATATTCTGCATACAAACAGCTAAAGTCTACGCTTGGTCAAGCATTACAATGAAGGAAATGACATGGTGGGAAATATCGAATTAAGCGAAAGGAGTTAAATACAGAGCCGGTGTGCGGTCTTGTTGGATGCTGTGTAGGCAGATTTAACCACGGCGACATGAAGGGTGCAAAGCCAGTGGCATGAAAGGGATGAGGGGAGAAGCCATATACGGGTGACAAGGTTTGAGTGGCGACCTAAATAAAAGAGAGTGAACTTTCCGGCGATTCGGTGAAGCATCGAGGCCGTTATGCGTGGCTGAGCGTGACGATGTGGGAAGAAGGTTGCCACGCTGGCATCACGTGCGACAGGATGTGTGAACTCCTACGGAGGTGGCGTGTGTGTGTCATCTCACCTCAGCTGCGCGATGACAAAGCTGTTATGTGGGAGCGGTTGAATCTAGAACTCTGGACACAACCAGGAGTCCCTTCATGTCATCCCTATTCAAAGCAACAGTCATTGCTAATTTTGAGGCTCAGAACAGTATGTGTTGCACTTGCATGTAGTTTGCACTTGCATGTAGTACAATGCTTCATTGTGAGAACATGCCTCTCCTATAACCCTATGCAAAGAAGTCCATAATATCCCTGCAACATGGCATGTGATACCTCTCCCAGAACCAGCAGGGAGCGCTGAGTCTCGCTCAAGTTCGCTCAAAAGTGATTGAAAGCTCAACTGATTAGTGAAACCTCTCAACCTACACTACGTTCTGCAGTTATTTACACAGACCTAGAGTATGAAAACCCTATCCACATTTTCAGATGTGCAATTTGTAGTGTCATTTACCCATGACAACCATGGTAATGATTCCCCCAAGGGTACCTTGAACATCTCCCACACACAGATTCTTTTCATTCGGTTAAAAGAAGATCGATTCTCTGTATCTCTAAATACTTCAGCTCAGACAAGCTACAGAAACACTCCTTGAAAGTTCTGAATAGATGCAACCATTTTATGCCTTCCTGAGGTCTGTAGATTGAACTATGGCATTATTAGTATCCGAATGTATCCCCAGGAACCACCAGAGACCTCAAGAAAGAACTATACTGAGTGTTGCTTTCCAACTTCTGAGATGAGTACCATTGGAGTTTTGACAGGACTGAATGAGAGAGCTGGTAAATAGAGAGAGGAGAGAGAGGGAGAAGAGAGATCAAGCCAGAGAAAGAGAAACGTCTATTCTATCTCCTAGCTCCGGGTGGCTGGGGCTCAAAAGCACCACTGACCTGACAAGTCAGAGAGCTGCCTCCTGAGCAATGAAAAATGCATGATAACAGAGAGAGAGAGAGAGATAAAGAATGGGTTCACTAATGCCGGTAAAGTCTGTTTGTCTTTTGATGGGGAGCTGAAGAGAAATGTGAAGAGAGAGAAGAGACTTGAGGGGTGCAGGAAGGCAGTGAGGGATGAGGTTGCCGAGAGCTGGATGGAGCAGCAGGAGGAGGAGCGAGATGCTGTGGGAGACCCAGACCGCTATGTGAGATCAGGAGACCGCTGACGGAGATCAATGGAAGAGGGTTTACAATGAGAAGAGACACAGAACAGGGTGAGGAAGAGGTAGGCGGGGTAGAGAGAAAAAGCCATGCAAGGCCTGAGTGCTTTTTGGGAGAAGGTCAGGGAAGAGATTGAGTGACTCCCTGGGAGATTAAAGAGATTAAAGAGAGGGAGCGAAGCACAACAGGCAGAGAGTGAATGGGGAACAGACGGAGGGAAAGAAGAAGGTCAAAGGCACAAAGAAGTGAGTGATGGGTCAAAGGGAAATGTCGATATCTGCATTGGAACACTCACTAAAACTCAGCTGACTAAAATTCCTCAAATTTCATCCGCCACCACTCCCTCCACAATTCCTCTCCCCCCTCCCCCTTTCTTTCTGAGTGAAGTGAACAATGGATCATTACAAAGCAATCATACATGAGTAATGCCTCAAAAATGAGTGTAATTATTGTGTGATTACGACAAAAAATGACGGGGAAGAAAATTAGTAAACATTAGGTTAAAATTATAATTGAAGTCTTGCTCAATCACCCTTTTTTCTCTTCTCTTTCCCTCTCTCCCTCTCTCTCTCTCTCTCTCCCTCTCTCTCTCTCTGCTAATCCAGATATACATTCTCAGTCAAGCATGTTATATGCGATGGTTAATACTGAAATGACACCTACTTTTAAGATTAATTTATGAGTTTGTGTGCGTTTGAGTTTGTGTGCCAGAAACAGAGAATATAGAGTATGCGCCAGTCAAAGGATTACTGAGATTTAAGAAGATCAAAATAGGATCAAAACTTTGTCTCTCAGACAGACAATTGTTTGCCTTGATTCATATTCATCTTTAATTTATAATTAAGTGTTTGTCAACATTCACTGTGTTGCTGTACTTGTGACAACATTTCACAACAGTCCTGTGTACGGCATCCCTCTGTCTCTCTGCAATCATATTCTTCTCTGTTAGGTACATGCCGCCATGGCCCTGAGAAAAAGCACAAACTTCACCTTTAAGAGTGGGCGATTGTTGGAGCCACCATTCTTCAAGGTTAATTAACAGTCTTTCAGACACCAACAGATTGAATGGACTTTGTTACAATACACCTCTTCTTCCATCCTTCGCTGCAGTGGCTCGAGGCCCTACAGTCCTTTCATCATGGCGGGACGGGTAGGAACAGCTTGCATCCACGAACACGGGGTGAATGTGCCGACATTAGCATTGAGGCAATCTCTCTGGTGCCACCCCCCCCCCCCCCCTTCCCACTTGCACACACACACACACAGACGCACACACACACACACACACACACACACACACACACACACACACACACACACACACATACACAGACGCACACACACACACACACACACACACACACACAGACCCCCTCACACATGCACAACCACAATTATATGCACAAACCCATGCGCGCACACAGACACCAGGACGAGACGTGCTCCCCAGTGACAGTTGCTATGGGCACTACCGCCTCACACGTCACTGGCACTTACCGTCTCTCACGCCGTCCCCTGACCGCTTTGCCAACACCCCTCCCCCCCCCCCTCTCTACCCTTCATCTCCTCCTCTCTCCTTCCTCTATGGCTCTCTTATGGGCGACACTCCATCCATCCATCCCTTCTCCTTCTCCCTCCTTCCCTCCCCACTCTCCCTAAGGGCATCCGCATTTCCCCGGCCACAGTAATCCTCTGCTCAGGCATGAGCTCTGTAATGAGAGGGAGATGAAGGCCTCAGAAGAACACAGCACAGATGCCTGGCATGGTGGAGCAGCAGCAGTAGCAGCAGTAGCAGCAGCAGCAGCAGCAGCAGTAGCAGCAGACGATGGGCCACACAGTAGCTAATTGGTCTGCGTTTCTCTGCCTTGCCAGAAACACTGACACACACTAACCCCCTCCCCATAATCCATCATTTGCCAACTGTCTTACACAGCAAAGGTTTGCTCCTCATTTGCATTAGTCAGGCAAAGTCATAGATCCAGGCCTCTCTTGTGGTGGAAAGTAGCTGTGGCAATGTAACAACTGTGTAATAAGTAGTTATAACACTTTCATGCAATGCAATAAACAGTTATAGCATTTAAGTGCACTGCATAACATAGCACTTGTTATGTGAAAGTGTGAAAGCTGGAAGGACAATGTGGACAGTGCCTGGTGGTCCCCCAGGTGTTCCTCAGTAATGCCCTTCCATTTGGATGACATTTGGAGGTCTCGCATCGCTCCACTTCAGTTGTGCAGTCGGGGGAATAACGCCATGAAGCATCAGGGCCGAGCACTGGGGGTACAAGCTGTTTTGTGGAGGAGTGTTCAGCATGTCATTCAGAGGCCGCCGCCTCCAGCCCTCTCTCTCGGGTGGATGCTAATGTTAGCCATTTCAGGCGTCCGCTTTCCAGGGGCTTAAAAGGATTTTGTTTGCACAGCAGAGCCGAGGCAGAAAAAAGCTCTGGAATAAAGGACCAGTCTCGTTTTTTTTGCAGCTGTAATTAGATGCTCCGAAATCTTAACTCTGTGCCCGTCTGGATCAAAATATAAACCATTTGCCCGATGCCGCAAATGCAAAACAAAGTTTCTCAATCTCACCTTTGCTTACCGTTGATTCTCTGTTCTTGCATCACATGGAGCCTCAGCAGGAAGAAAAAAAATCATTCACAAGGAGTTGTTTAGATAGAAAAAGCAGCAGCACCTGCATAATTTATTGCCACTGGGGCACCTGCTGGGGCATCTTCACACAATTAGAGTGGAAACCTAATCATCTCATGACTGACTACATGGGCCCTTACTGGTGGCAACGTGTCAGATTACTGCGCATCAGCAGATGTGCTCAAAGCACCAGTGGTGACAACTCATGATGAAAAACACTGAAATATTTCACAGCCTCATAGTGATTGACATAGGTCTAACTATTTATAAATAGTTATGACTGCACTTATAATGATTGATTGACATGTCTCTTTATAATTATTTATATTTAGACATAGGTCTATATAAATATTTATACATAGTAATGTCTACACATATAATGATTGTCATGAGTCTATATAACTATTTATACATAGTAATGGCTGCTCTCATAAAGCGTTATAATGTCATAGTATAAGCCCATACAGCTTGAAGTATCAAAATGCATAATACAGTTTTTTTCATATTTTGGTTTTTGATAATGGCTTTGATGACAACTCCACCTTATGTCAACTGCTATCACTATGATTCATTATAAATACTTAAATACTTAAATACTGAATATTTATGAATGTGTCTTTATTGATACTGGGTTTTCTCGACTGGCTTTTCGCAACTGGCTATTATTGTCTTCCCGCTCATGTTCTGCCCTAGCACATCACATTTCAGCTGAAACAGCTGGTCTCAGTGACCACAAGAGACAAGAGTCTGAACCACCAAGAAAAACATAAGGCCTCCGTCGGAGAGACTACCTCACGAGGCCTGTTAAGACTGCTGTGTACTGGCTCTAATGCACACAGGAAACACGCGAAGCCCCCCTTTGATCCAAAGCGTCTCTTCTTTTTATCTATAGGCTTACGGTTTGGGCCGGGGCGATTGGCATCTGTGTGCATCGTCTCAGAGGGCATTAGCGTTAGCATCATACGCTAGCGTGTAATCGTCTGTCCCTAATGTGTGTCTCATCATTTTGTTTTTGCGTGAGCGTGGGTATTTTTCAAAGTCGTAACGAAGTCAAAGGCTTGGGCAGCGAGAGGCTTGTGATTGGGACTGAAGCCGGGGTGCTTTGAACACAGCGCTCTGTCCCTTTCATCCTTAACGCTACAACAACAATGCAAATTAAACATTGACGAGTGGGCAAGCACACGCAAAAGTAAATTAATTAATTAACGGAATAACGCCGCACCTTCATTTGCCCAGATTAAAAAACGAACACCAAGGAGAAGCCAACTCATTTAAAACTAATTTGGAGCTGGCAAGGCTGTTTTATCTGAAAGACCACATGCCACACACACCACCCATGATTACACAGACACACACCTCCATACAGACACACACTTCCACTGCCCCCCCCCGACACACACACACACCCACACACAGACACTAAACAGATGTTTTATCTGAAGGACCACACATCTTTCCAAACTTGCATAAATAATGTCACTTTACACACACACAGCGCTAAAACTGCAAACACTAGCGAACGCCAAATGACATTCTAGCCGGCTGCTGGCCAAGCCTGGGCCACAGGGGGAGAGATCCTGACCAAGCCCTTACCTTGACCCCTCGGATGCGGAACTCTACGAGGGCGCGGTGCATCTTGGCAGCGGCAGTGGGCAGGTCCTTCCCGCTGGAGATGACCTTGACCAGCAGTGAGTCGTAGTGCGGCGACACCACGGCACCCTGGAAGGCCGAGGCGCTGTCCAGACGGATACCCATCCCCTCACCGCTCCTGAAGACCTTTAGAGAGAGAGAGAGAGAGAGAGAGAAAGAGAGAGAGAGAGAGAGGGGGGGGGGAGGGGGAGAGAAAGAAAATTGGGGAGAGAGAAAGTAAAGAGTTGGGGAGAGAGGTAGAAAACATTTATAATCAAAGCTGCGATTCGCACACATTTCAGCGATTCAAAAAATGCATTTGTCATGACAGTAGAGCTCTTTTGAATTTCAGAGCGAGAGAGAGAAAGAGAGAGACAGGAGACAGAGAGAAAGAGAAAGAAAGAAAGAAAAGAGATGCTAGCAAGATGCTTTTGATCTGCTCATGAATACTATTATCCCTGGTCAACATTGACCCTATTAACTTCCCAAATCTGCCTGTCATGACCAATGATTAGAGGCAGGAGAAGCAGAGAGAGGCTCCATTACTGAATGCTATTACTGAGCATTACTGAGTGGTAATGGCGTGCTGTGCTGTGTTGCCTAATTACGAATGCCATTAAGGAGCTGGGAGTTGGTCATAAGCAACCAAACAACTACCATCGTGAATGGCAGCTGTTCAAAAGCAATTCATGTTAACAAAACTATTATGAAAAACAATTATGAAATCTAGGTTATGTATTTACAATTTCTATAATACCTACGAATCAGGAGTCATGAATCACGACTTATGTGATGCTCCAGCTTAAGTGGGGGTCTTTTGTGACGAGCGTGACCTTGCTCCCTTGCACATCAGTGTGCGCTAATGTTCACATTGCTTACACATCAAACATGTTACTTATTCATCTCCAAGGCACCAAACAACACCAGGGAGGAAAAATATGGTGGAAAAGTAGTTAAGCCCAAACATAGTTGAAGGTGGCAAGGACCTGTGTGTGTGTGAGAGAGAGAGAGAGAGAGAGAGAGAGAGAGAGAGAGAGAGAGAGAGAGAGAGAGAGAGAGAGAGAGGGAGAGAGAGAGAGGGACAAAGAGAGAGATGCATGGAGGTGTTAATTGAAAGAGGATTGTAAGCTTCTCATGACACATTTCCTCCTCAGCTTGATTCAATTGCATCTCGCATTCCTTTGCTTACCTGTTCTCTTTCTCTCTCTCTCACATTCGCTCACTCTTTCTCTCATTCGCTCATTCACGCTTTCTCCAGGTGGTTCTTGGGCCTGACCTTCCCATGTTTGCTAGCTACTTTTCTAAAAAAGGAAGGAATTAAATAGTGGAAAAAGTGAGTGACAGAAAGCGTCTGTGCGAAAGAGAGAGAGTGAGAATGAAGAAGGGAAGAAGGAGGAAAGGAAGGACAGAAACTAAAAGGCAGGCGAGGGGCAGGTGTGGTGGGGAGATAGTGAATGGGGGAAAAAAGATACTAAGACTGATTACATGAGAGAAATCCACTGAGCCTGGAAGAAAGAAAGACAACACAGTTTAGACACAGGACATATAGAAAGTGTACAGGTGAAAGTGACAGATCAAACAAATAACACAATCAGACTGAAAAACACTCAGATAGACAGACAGAGAGAGAGGGGGGGAGGAGAGAAGAGAGAGCAAGAGAGAGAGAGAGAGGAAACAGAGGGTGGTCTCGTCCAGGACAGAGTCGATGACAATCTCCGCTCCCTAAGCGAGGCACATTGATCAGCGGCGATCCAATTATCCTGCCTTATCCCTCAGCCAATTAGCCAAATGTATAGTCCATAAGACAGAGATTACTTTCCATCTCGCTTCTGCAGTGCTCCGTGCTCACACACACCACACACACACACACCACACACACACCACTGCCACTCACACACACACCACACACCACACACCACACACACACTCACTCACACACAGACCACACACCACACACACACGCAGAGGGGAACAGGCGTCGAAATCATCTCCGTCGTGTTCTATTCAGGGGGGCCATATGAAGCCAATTAGACCATTTTGACCCTATCGTATTCACAGTCTTTCCATTTCTTTTCTCCTCCTCTCCTCACCATCACCTTGTCTAACTAACCCCGCGCCACCGCCACCAAACCTCTAGGTTCCCTGCCGTTGGCCTGGTTGGGGGTGTAGAGAACAGACTGATCCCTGGCGCCCCGGCTCCTGTCGATTTCATGCCAATTAAACCATCACAAAGGCCCAGGTACCTCACACACACACACACACACACGGCCCAGGTGCATCAGACACAAAGGAGGAAGGTGAGAGTGAAAGAGAGAGAGAGAGAGAGAGAGAAAGATGGAGAGTGAGTGTGTGTGTGTGTGTGTGTGCAGAGAGAGAGAGAGGGATAAGAAAGACTAATGTCCCTTAAAGTTGTGCCCTTTAAGTATCTACTTTTCTCCTGTAATGTTGTTTGAATGAGGGGGAGAGAGAGAGAGGGAGAGATAGAGAGAAAGGGGGAGAGAGAGAGAGGGGGAGAGAGAGAGAGGGAGAGAGAGACAGTGAGTAGTTTCACCATTTACAGATTCATTCATGATTGTTGTTGTTTCCCTGTTGTTTCTTTTATTGTCCTTTGTTGTTTTTAATGTAACACTCTGTGGGCACTCTGGCAACACTGTACATGGACGGTAATGCCAATAAAGCTATTTGAAAATGTAATTTGAATTTAAAAGAGAGGGAGAAAGAGGGAGTGAGAGAGAAAGAGAGAGACAGAGAGACAGAGATGCCTTAAAGTGTCACTTATTGTCCATAACACGCCTCACTAGATGCCATTGACTGAGTTCGATCTAGACCTGAGACAATAAGGGAGAGCTATGTCTCGCCTTGGCTTGGATTCGGGTTGTTAGATTTTAGAAAAGAGAGCAAAGCAGAAAACAACCTACTGTTCATTCACACACACACACACACACACACACACACACACACATTCACACACACACACACACACACACACTTCAACCATTCAGTCTCATGTTCCTACAAATCAGGTATTTACTCTAAATCACACACATATCCACTTTGAAATACATGGCCATTCACACATGCACACTCATGTTCTACTGCCTCTGAGAAAAAAACATATATGCGATCCCACATACAGTGAAGTCATCTGAGGAAGATTAGGCTCCTGGATCTAAAAAGGATTCTCCTACGAGGACAAATGAGGCAGGGCATTTTTCCCCTCTAAAGATCCATGGGCTATTAAGTCCATTTAGTCTATAGGAGCAGTGTGTTGACTGTGCTCGCAATGGATTCTTCCAGTATATCTATGGATGGCACTGATCAATAACATTGATAGAGTCCTGGCCAGTTTTCCAATGAGAGCCATCTTTGATTGATTTTGCAGCATTAGATACTTGTGTTGTGTGAGGGGCTTCAAAAACCAGTGTGCGACTGTGACTACATAGGCACCCACATGCAGCGGCACACACACACATACAAACACACACACACACACACACACACACAGACACAAAAAACACACACACACACACACAGACACAGAGACACACACACAGACACGCTCGCACATACACACCATTTTGAATTAATGACATGCTTGACCAAATGACATATGCTGAGTGCATATGTGCACAATGAAAAAAGGCCGCCTGAGGATGTTCTGCCATTGGTAACCTGAGCAACTTTTTAGTGGGCTCATAATGGGTTCACTGACGCTAACGTGCAACGACACACGCTTTGAAGGCATCCTAGCCAACTCCTCTCACGTCTCCCAATTAGGGGCAAAACTCTCTGCCACACGAACTCAACTTGCTCTATTTCTCCCTCTCTCTCTCTCTCTTTCTAAACTCTCCTCCCTCTCTCTCTCTTTCTATACTCTCCTCCTTCTCTCTCTCTTTTTATTATCTCCTCCCTCTCTCTCTTTCTTATTATTATATTCTGCACCTGCGGTTTTGCTGAGATGTAAAAGCAGCAGGCTTTCACCAGGAAAGGTCTACCGCACTGCTTTAAAAATCTAAGCAAAAAATCTAATCTATATGCCGGCAAAGGCTAAGGCTGAGAATATTGCTGTGGAAATTCCCTCATTTACCGAGTGGTATGTTGAAGCCATTTGTCTTAATATAAGACAAGGCCAATTCTGTCAGTGTGTGTGTGTGTGTGTGTTTATGTATGAAATTTCCTGGAGGCATTTTGCCCATCCACCGTAGGTACTAGGCTGGAAGTCTGCTTAGCATGGCTGCCTCTGACATTGTTTGTGATATAAGTCAGTGGCTATTCTGTCACAGCAGCTGCGTGTGTGTGTGTGTCTGTGTGTGTGTGTGTGTGTGTGTGTGTGTGTGTGTGTGTGTGTGTGTGTGTGTGTGTGTGTGTGTGTGTTCTGCTTATATGTGAGAAATGTATGTGTTTGTGTTTTTCTATAAGGGAAATTGGTTTTGCTTTAGTTGTGTCAGCAGGACTGTCTCCTGTGTTGTTACAAAGGATTGGCCACTAGGTCCATTTTTATGTGTGTACGTGTGTGTGTGTGTGTGTGTGTGTGTGTGTGTGTGTGTGTGTGTGTGTGTGTGTGTGTGTGTGTTTTGGAATATCCTGTCTCGATCTCATCTCCTGTTTCTTCACAGGGCTGACAGAAGGCCGAAGCCATCCTACACAGGCATTTAGACGGCCGCCTCTCTGCCCTGGGGTCTTGATCTTATACATCCTGCACTGACTAGCCTCAGGGTGCAATTTCAACTATTATATGTGTCAGCTTGTGAGTTGTGTGTCTGTGTGTGTGTGTGTGTGTGTGTGTGTGTGTGTGAGAGTGGGAGAGAGAGAGAGAGAGAGAGAAAGATAGAGAGAGAGAGTGTGTGCATGGTCTGTGAGTGTGTATAACTGTGCACTGTGTGTAGTTCGACAAGACAATCTGTGTATGTTTGTGTGAGTGTGAGTGTGAGTGTGTGTGTGTGTGTGTGTGTGTGTGTGTGTGTGTGTGTGTGTTCATATCTGTCTGTGCCCTCGTCTGGTGTGTCTCTTCCTGTGTGTGTGTGTGTGCGTGTGCGTGTGCGTGTGCGTGTGCGTGTGCGTGTGCGTGTGCGTGTGCGTGTGCGTGTGTGTTGTTTCCTCACAGGTGTGTAAGTGAGCATCATCTCGGCTAAGTCGGACGTGTCTAGTCTTCTCATTTCGCACTCCTCTCCCTCTCCCTCTCCCTCTCCCTCTCTCGCATCTCCACGGCAACCAGATGAACCAACATGGCTGCCTGCCAATCTCCTTCATTTTTTTCCTCCCTCCTCTCACCTCTTCTTCTTCTCGCCTTCTCCATTACACACATCATCCCTCTATTCCTTAACTAGGTCACCACACCTCCGCCTCCCCTTCCATCCCCTTCGCCAATCTCCCTCATTCCACTGGGGCATCTTTATTACTATCCTCACTCTCTCTCTTTCTCTCTCTCTCTCTCACTCTCTCTCTCTCTCTTTCTCTCTCTCTTCTGTTGATCTCTTGTTTTCTGCATCTGTCTCTCCAATATCCCCCCCTGCAGCTGGGGTTCAAGCGCTTTATCAGCCTGACAAGTTGAACTGGAGCTGCAAAGACCTTCATGAGCAGTGAAATATACATGACAGGCCAGGGAAAGGGAGTGATTTAGATAGGAAGACAGAAAGAAAGAGAGAGAGGGAGAGAGAGAGAGAGAGAGAGAGAGAGAATGAGACAGGGAGAGAAGAGAAAGGAGGAGGATGGCAACTAACAACTAGACAACTTTCCTCTCAAGACTTTAAAGTGTGGTATCCCTTGTGCTTCCTCTCACTCCCTTCTTCTTCATCTCTCTCTCCCTCTCTCTCTCTCTCCCTCTCTTTCTCGCTCTCTCCACTCCATCTCAACTTTCAACCCCCTCCTCCAATCAGGTCTCGCTCCCCATCTGCCTAGCCTATTCAGGTGCATTTTCACCAGAAATCTTCCCTTTCATCAGCCTCACCCCATACTCCCTCCGGTTGCGTTGCACTCTCTCTCTCTCTCTCTCTCTCTCTCTCTCTCTCTCTCTCTCTCTGTCTCTCTCTCTGTCTCTCTCTCTCTCTCTCTCTGTCTCTCTCTCTCTCTCTCTCTCTCTCTCTCTGTCTCTCTGTCTCTGCCTCTCTCTCACACCTTCTCAACCCTCTAGCACTCCTTCTATCACTCTCTCTCTCCCCTTCTATCACTCTCTCTCTCCCCTTCTATCACTCTCTCTCTCCCTCTCTCTCTCTGTCTCTGCCTCTCTCTCACACCTTCTCAACCCTCTAGCACTCCTTCTATCACTCTCTCTCTCCCCTTCTATCACTCTCTCTCTCCCCTTCTATCACTCTCTCTCTCCCTCTCTCTCTCTGTCTCTGCCTCTCTCTCACACCTTCTCAACCCTCTAGCACTCCTTCTATCACTCTCTCTCTCCCCTTCTATCACTCTCTCTCTCCCCTTCTATCACTCTCTCTCTCCCCTTCTCCACCTCTCTTGTGCTCGATATCTCTCTGCATGTTCTTTGACTTCACTTTGACATTCCTCACACAGCTTTCTCTTTCTCTGTTTCACCCACGTCCACTCCATTTTCAATCTTTCTATCTATATACCCATCCACCCATCCACCCATCTATCCATCCATCCCATTCTCTCTATGCATCAGGATTCTTCTCTCTCCATTGAATCTTATTTCCTCTCTCTGAAGTTAGCGTCTCCTCTGCCTTTGCTTTAATTGCATTAGGGACGGCATTAGCCGTTTCATTAGTAATTGCGTAAGTAAGCGTTATTGTGTTTGTAGCAGCACCCAGGAGATCCTCTGCTCCAGGGCCCAACAGACACACAGCAATAACACAACACAGCCTATGTCATTTCTCCACCGATCCCCACAAGTGGCCAGGCCAGGCCGAGGTTGGTGGGTGTTGATGACATCATTAAGTATGCACTGAAGTTTAAGTACACCCTAAAAGAATTGCATACTAAATGATTTGACTGAACCATGAGGAAACACTGGTGTTGTTATTGACATAATTTAAAAAAATTGGCATTTAGTTCAACACCCCATCGACTGTCTAAAATGATCCTGAACCTTGCAAGGCCGATGCTGACATAGAGTCAACTGTTTGGGACTTCTCTATGTTGTGACATGCATAGTCTCTCTGTCTAGTCATAGTCTAGTAAACTCTCCCACCCATAGCACATAGGAATAGGAATTCTGGATTAACCCCTTGAGATGTACCATCTCGATTTCGAGGGAGTCCACAATGTGATGCATGTCTTTATGATGGTGGGGGAAACCGGAGTACCCGGAGAAAACCCCAAAGGCACAGGGAGAACATGCAAACTCCAAGTCTGACCACTGCAAGTTTTGACCAGGTACGGTGCTGAGTGAGGGACAAATCACAGGGTAACACTGCAGGCAGGATGATTTATTTTACCGTCGTATTGAGCGACCAACATGATGATTGGTTAAGTGTTGGCCTGAATGAACAGGTTATTTACACAGGCAGACTGGGTCAGCAACTGCAGCTCCATACTCTCTCTCTCTCTTTCTCTCTTTCTCTCCTCTTGATCGTCCCTTCCCTCGCTCTGTGCATCTTTGTGTGCTGTGTGGTTGTGTCTGTGTGTTTGTGTGTGTGTGTGTGTGTGTGTGCGAGAGAGAGTGAAAGAGAGAGAGAGTTTGTGTGTGTTGTGTCTGTGTGTGTACTTGTGTGTGCTTGATGTGAGGGTGGGTGTGTGGAGATTGTGTTATCATAAGTCAGCATGTCAGCCGTGTTGATTGAAGAACCGAAGCTAGCCACTGGTATCTCAAAGAAAAATATACCTGTCTTGACAAGCTGACACGTTTTGACCATCTGATTCTGTATTATCTGACAAGCGGTTTTCTGAACAAAAAGAAAACTGAATAGTCTTGGGCTGACAAAATATACTGCAGTCCAGATACCAGTGAGAGGGAATACATATATCAAACATCTTGAAAATCTCTTTTACTAAATAATTACATGCGTCTGAGTAAGAGATGTTTACCAACGAAGGCGCCCTGAAGCCAGACCTGCACAGATCCTTGTCGGATATACAGTAATACCTTCAGCATCTCCAGCTCTTTGGTGACCCTGTGGTCCCCGCCTATCTCTAGGGAGACAGATACTGCCAGGCAGACCAAGCGCAGGTGTGCAGTGGAGCACGCTCTAAAAAAAGAACTAAAAAAGAGCCAATAAAAGCTATGAGAAATGGGATTTCATGAAAGTTAAACAGTTTTTTTTCTTCTCGTGACATGCTTTTTTCCCAAGCAGCCATGAAACTAGGACTTAATCTCCAAACTAAAAGTGAAAAATAAAGTAATATAATTTTGTAAGAGGGACTTCTAGCCCACATATTTCTGTGCCTAATGCTTACGTCTCACGTTGGCAACACAAATTGCCCTACGCCTTTAATCACGGCAGCAAATTTGTGCCGTTTAAAGACAGGCCATTTAAGTGCACCAGGATGCTCCATGCACCTACGTCACAAGTGTCCTGATTAACGAGGAGAGGGACCTTTTGATCCGTCTTCGCTGATTGAGCGCTCTGAGGGTCATGTCATATTTCACTCCCAGTGGCAGCCATGTCCTCTCTTCTTCTCACCCCCCTCCCCCGCCCGCTCTTCTGGACCGGCGTTCGCCTGCATCCCTTCATTTCTGGGGTGTGGCGGTTCGGATCAGTTCTTATTCCGTCCGTTTGGCACTTTCCCCTCCTGCCTCCCTTCCTTTCCTCTACCACACGTTCATCCACGCATTTCTCCTCCCATATCTCATTTCTCTGCTGTAAGGTTGATCTCCCGTCAAATCTCGTCCCTCAGACACTGCCACAAAAACTCTGCCCTCTCTCCATCACTCTTTCTCTTTTTATCAGCCTCTCAATCACCACATCTCTCTCTCTCTCTCTCTCTCTCTCTCTGTCTTATCACGACTCCATCTCTCCCTCTCTCTTTATCATTACTCCATCCCTTTCTCTTCCTCTCTCCTTCTCTGTCTCTTTCTCAGTTAGTCATCATGCTTGAGTGATTGAGTGGAAAGCATAGGCACTATTGCCATGGCAGTGACCCACACGATGACTGGCACATCAGTAATTAACATCACAGCCGCCCCGCCTTACCTGGGCTATTAGCCGCAGGGTGGACAGATGAAGAGAGAGAGAAAGAAAGAGAGAAAAAAAAGCAAGGGATAGATGGTGAAGGAGTGGAGCAGAGTGTCACCAGTATGTCCTCTCGTCTGCAGCAGGAACAGATGATGAATGGCAGAGACAAGAGAGACAAGACAGAGGAAACAGAACCTTTCTCTCTCTCTCTCTCTCTCTCTCTCTCTTTCCTCCATCCATCCCTCCCTCTCTTTCTTTTTTTCTCTCCCTTTACTTCTTTCTCCAACATTCCACCTCCTTTCTTCTCTCTGTCTCTCTCTCTCGCTCCCTCCTTGAGTCATATTTTATTGAATTCCAGCAGCTCTAATAGGATTTAATATATTGTCTTTATTTATTGGCCTTATTTCATTTCCCCCCTCTATCTTCTGCTTTTCTTGCCTCTGTCATATTTTCTCTCTCTCACTCTCTTTTTTCTCTCTCTCCCTCTCTCTCTCTATATCTTTACCTCTGTTGGCTGAATTTATGTGCATGTAGGACAGTTCCTTCAGGTTTGAATATGAAGCAGGGAGACCTGCATTAACGTCTGAAGACACACACACACACACACACACACACACACATACAAACGCACACACACACACACACACACACACACACACACACACACACACACACACACACACACACACACACACACACACACACACACACACACACACACACACACACACACACACACACACACACACACATACACCCTTATAGTTATTCACACTCCTCTGTACACATCTATAAAATTATTAAAAGCCGGTGCATATTGAACAGAGCCATCATAGATGTCATTACCAATGTATCCATTATTAATACGTGAATGCACCACAGCAGTGCCAAAGCAAACTCATAATGCAGCTTGTACACACACACACACACACACACACACACACACACACACACACACACACACACACACACACACACACACACAGCAAAATGACAGAGAGGAATGGGGTTGGTGGATCAAGTCATAATTACTCACTAAGGGCAAACAGAGACATGCACCATCTCCATCAAAGCACTTAAGCACCAAACACACATATGCACACACTCATGCAACACACAGACGCACACACACACACACACACACACACACACACACACAAACAAACCCACACACTTCCTGAAGCATACTATTTTGCAGCTTTCTTAATGACTCGTCATTAGCCACCATTATAATCACTTATGAGAAATCAGCTCTCATCTCGAGCAAATTAAAGCCAACACCACTGCCAACCCGCCGAAGCGCCACATCCCTGGTGCCAACATGGCTACGGCGGCATCCACACATGTCACCAGTATCCCGGCTAAGCAGCCAGAGAGCCCCATTTAAAAAGTGACTCATTCACTGACATGGCGGCCATGAATAGAGGTAAATTAAACCAATGCGGGCATACAGTGTCCCCTAATCATATGTCTGCCTGGACATAAAGAATCCAGACAGGCCCCACCGACACAAATGCCAATAATATACCCATGTTTCGCATTCAAGAGGGCCACCTGACGATGTGCTTGTATTGTCATGTTGATAAGGGATGCCCGTTGCCTGGCAATTTGCATTGTGCGATGGCACATTATTATAATGGCTCCGGGAAGCTTCATTCATCCTGAGCGAGACTGCAGAGAAGAGAACTGGTCTGATGCCAGCGCAAATGTATGCATTCAGGGCAAATGCATACATTCATTAGGCCACTGACTGATCGGAATGCAGCGGGCAGCCGAACGACTTGAAGTAGACGAATAATTGGCTTAGAAAACCGTTACTGTCAGACGCTATGCTTTAGGATGTCTTCTTTACTCTGTGTTCACTCAGTTAAGATCATGTTGTGGCTGCTATGTGTTGTCTGCAGTGGTTAAAGTCTGTCAGAAGAAAGGCTCCTGCTTTGACGCTCCTGCCAGGTAAGTTTAATGCTAATGTTGTCCAGCATCACCTCCATCCTTATGCTGGACTGGAAGATCATGGAGGTGCTTAAGTTATAATAGAACAAAAAAGGACTTCCATGCAGTGGTGGGTTTCTCAAAAGCTTTGCTGTGCTTAGAGAGGGAGCACCAAAGTCATAATCTCAAGTTCATAATCTCTTATCTCCCTCTGGAACGAAATACTGTTTTCTGTTTGGCTAATGGGGTGTACAATAAGTTCGTATAGATGGACACCTTGGACGTAGTCCCAGTAGAAAAGTTAAATCGCCGTTCCATATCAATGCTCTTGAATGGTTACCATTGACAACCAACGTAACGTTTATTTTTTGACAGCTAGGATAATTCGAACAAAGATGGCGGCGTGTTGGGAGAAGTTAGTGGGAAATGTTTTATGTGAATTAAGCTATCTACACGACGTTTTATAAGTCTAAATTGACTCCGTTAGTTGTTTATGTGCTCCACGAATGTTGCAGAGTATTGTAAGTCTTAACTGAAAGTCTCGAATATTATTTGTAGGCGGCTGCTAACGCGTAGACAAAAAACCCATTCAAACAGATAGTAGCTCACACGGCTAACTCGCCGGCTCGATTGTGAGCCTTCGACCAAAATCACCAAACTTGACCTCCCTGTTGCTCTGTCCAACTTCACCATCAACGGAAACGTGGAGTTCAACTTTAAATAGTAAAACCTTCTGAACAACACCTTTGTCCGTGTGTCCGTTTACAGAGGAGCGCTCATGAGTGTCACTTTTTGCAGCAATGCCCGGGGAAACTAAAGGTCATATGACCAGTTCCACGCACTACTTTCTCTAACGGGAGCACTAGGCTTCAAATCAAGAATTCATCAGGTTATTATGCATATTAAGTTTCCTAAAAATAAAGGAAATTCTAAATAATAATAAAAAAACATTTTTGGTTGTTGTAAACGGGAGATAAGCAGGATAACGGCCTCCGAGCTGTACCATTCTACAAAGATAATGGACTTTGCGGAGCAACACTACTCCGCTTCGCGTCGTGGAGTTCTTTGCCCCGCAGCGTCCATTATCTTTGTAGAACTGTACAGCTCGTCAGCCGTTATCCCTTACTTATCATCGACAGGGCCTTGGGTGCATTTTCTTTAACTAACCACCAACAGACTTGCCTTGTAAACACTACTACATAGCACAAATGGGACTAAGGAAAGGTAGCTAACTAACTGCTAACTGATGCACATCAGCAATATATTTTACATCACCGTGCTGTTCTTCAATTTTCCAATCAGTTTACTTACATAATGAACTGCTTGAGCGACTAGCAGTAATGACAGGTGATTGTATCAGCTTTACATGACCATTTAAAGGTGTTATAAATGCTACACAACTACTTAAAATACCTTGAGAACACAATGACAATGCATGTCGTTTTGACGATGTTAATCAAAAACTCAGCTCTTTGGAAAGCCAGCTTGTGTAGGAGAAGGGAGGAAACAGCTGGGAGAATGACAGCTGGGTGTTTGACAGTAAGGGAGATTAGGGGAGACACGCGTCAGTGGGATCAGGGGGAGACGTTCCTCCTGAAGTTTCGTGTACAAACTCCATTTAAAGTGTCAGGGCTGGTTTTCTCCTGTTCATTACGATATGGATGTTTGTGTAGCTCAAACTCGAAGAGTGCCTCAAAGATGGAGCTATTAGAAGCGAGCGAATAGTGCATTTTCTTTTCCAGGAGCTAGTTTAGAGTATACCCATAGGCATGAAGTCATCAAGGTTTTCATTTCCACTAAGCGCTGGGTTTTTGAACAGTTGATTTTTCTATTTTCGTGCAGCAATGACTGTTTAAGAAAGAAGGCCCGGCTGAAAATTGGCCTGGCTAAGCAGCTCTGGAAGGCTGGACGAATTTGACATGGGTACACTTCCAAGTTGTCATTTCTTTGCCTTTCGATTTCTGTGCATTCCTCGTTCCTTTTTGCTGTTCTCTCCATGTATCATTCCCATCACTCTTTCTTGTTCTCTTTCCCATTCCCATCACTCTTTCTTGTTCTCTTTCTCGAGCCTTACCCACAGTCTTCCTGTTTGTTTAGTCGAAGTGCCGATTCTTATTGCAATGTCTCTCCCTCTCTCTTTGCCTCCTCTCTTGCTCTTTCTCGTTTTGAGCAATTTAAACCTGATGTTGACTGCCACCAGCCCTCCTACTCAGACACACACACACACACACACACACACACACACACACACACACACACACACACACACACACACACACACACACACACACAGGTAGGGCACACGAAACATACAGTCATACAGAGTAGCATATGAACCCACACACTCTCATATATGCACACACACATTTGCACTTACACACACACACACACATCGAGAATACAAATGCAAAACATACACTGAATCACAATCACTTCCCCTGAGATACACACAGGCCAGGCTACTTACTCACACAGACACACACACACACACACACACACACACACACACGCACACACGCATGCATGCACTGCTCTCCATATTCAACCTCTCTCTCCTTCTCTCATTAATCTCGCCCCTCCTCTGCAGAGAGGTCTCCTCCACTCCTTTTGGAACGAGTGCAGAGGCTGCCCATCTGTCTGTGCAGATAACCGCCCTCTCTCCTCCTCCTCTTCTTCAGCTAGCGTTTTTTCTCTCTTTCTCCCGCACCCCTGCTCCCTCACTCAAGGAGAAGAGGCTCCAGCTCCAGCTCCTCTCCATGGAGCGAGGGCATGAGGCAAAATAGGGAAAAAAAGAGACAGAGAGGGGGGGGGGGAGAGCAGAGGGCAGGAGAAAAGAAAAAAAGGGATGAGAGGGAGGTGGGGGAGGAAGAAGGGATGTGAAGAAGGATGGGAGAAGAAGAACAACAACAACAAGTGAAGGAGGATAAAGAGAGAGGGGCTGAAGATTTTATACCAGGGTGACAATCTAGGAGAAACAGAGTTAGAAATAGAAAGAGATTTAGAGTGGAGGAGAAAGATGGAAAAAGTCTATGGGAAAAAGGAGTATTTTTTGGAGAGAGAATGTAACATCATGCACTAAACATTTTGGATGGAGCCCCAAAACACTCCAATTATGAATAAGTGCACATCCAAGCACTGAACTCCAAAAGGACCCTTTGAGCCAGCTGGTACCGACGCTTCCTACTAACTCAGGATCTTATTTTACCCAGCACTCCTCAGACCAGCACTCTTCCCCCGGCCTTCTTACACCCAACAGGCACGTTTAAAATGCCCAAAAGACTGAACACTGGAGTGACGTTACCAAACGGGTGAACTTCTTCCACCCTGGCTGCAGATTAAGTACTCACAGGTAGTGTCTATGTGATACTTAATTAATCCATGTTACACAGGGTTAGGATTAGGGGTAGTTTAGTACGGAGTTGGTACAAATAATAATAAATACTCCCATGAGATGTTTTAATGTAATTATTAGAAATAATGCAGGGCTAAATGTGGAATATTTAAATGTGGAATATTAATACATGCAAATGAGACGATAAACAGTCTAGCCACAGTGAGGAGTGGACTGGGAAGGGCCAAGAGAGCGGTGGAGATGTGGTTACAGTGCACAGAGGCAGATGGCGTGGAGGTGTCATTTTCTCCTTCAGTGTCAACAGTCCCAACATGTCTGTGGTCATTTAATTACATGATGTGGCCTCCAGCCTTGTCCAAGCATCTCAGGAATTAAAAGAGGTCGACATATTAGCTGTCATGTTGGGAGACGGGAAGGAATGTCCGGGTTAGGAAGAGGGACCAGAATGAGCCAACGCACATTATGCATACGCTGATTATCATATTACACACACACACACACACAAGCACGCCGCACGCACGCACACACAGACACACATACACACACACAAACACAAACGCACACACACTCTTATTCATGTACAAAAAGACTACATAATACATAGTGACACTTACAAACAGATGAACATTCACACACACACACACACACACACACACACACACACACACACACACACACACACACACACACACACACACACACACACACACACACACACACACACACACACACACACACACACACACACACAAACACACCAATGCACTCATGTTTTCAAGTATGCATACCCACACAACACAGCCACACATACTCACACACATACAAAAGGATACACATATCCACAGGGGCTCATTGACACGCAAAAATAGTTACACATATCCTTGCATGTGTGCTCTAACACTGAAACATGGCCATACATCACGTATGTACACACACACACACACACATGCACACACACATGCACCCACGCACACGCAAACAGACACACTCACACACACACATACACACACACACACACACAGAGCAGACATGCACTCACACATACATGCACAAAAAGTATTTTCTGTTTTCATTTATTCACATCACATATACATGTATTTTCATCTAGGCCCTACTCTGTGCTTTAGCTATGCTAATTGTGTTTTGCTATACCAGTTCAACTGAGTGTGTGAGCCTGTGTGCGTGTGTGCGTGTCTGTGCATGTGTGTGTGTGTGTGTGTGTGAGTGTATCTGTGTGCGGGTGTCTACTTGCGTGTGTCTGTTTGCTTGTGTCTGTTTGCATGTGTGTGTGTGTGTGTGGGTGCATGTGTGTGCGCATCTGTGTGTGTGTGTGTGTGTGTGTGTGTGTGTGTGTGTGTGTGTGTGTGTGTGTGTGTGTGTGTGTGTGTGTGTGTGTGTGTGTGTGTGTGTGTGTGTGTGAGTGTGTTTGTCTGTGTGCGTCTGTCTATTTGCGTGTGTCTGTTTGCGTGTGTCTGTTTGCGTGTGTCTGTTTGCATGTGTGTGTGTGTGTGTGCATGTGTGTGCATGTGTGTGTGTGTGTGTGTGTGCTAGTGTGTGTGAGGGTGCACTAAGACATGGAGAGGAGTTCATGCAGTGGGCAGCCCCTCGGAGTGAAGAGCCAAAGCATCCAAATGAGCTCAGCTCCCTCAGCCTGACCGCCTCCATTAAAATAGAATGAATGCATATATTACAAGACCAGCAGCGCAGACCACACACACACCCACACACACACACACACACACACACACACACACACACACACACGAACACACACACAGAGACACACACAAGCTCCCACATACAAATACAACACACAACATTCACATTCTGAAACACACATCTGTGAACACACATAGACACGCAAAAAAAATATACATATATTTTTAATCATGCGTGTACATATATACAAATACAAATATGACGCACATACAAACATGCACGCCAGCATATACAAACATATATACGTATACGTTTTCACACACACACACAACTACACACAGACACACACAAACACAAGCATGCACGCAAGACAAAGAGAAAGTGCGAACACAAACAAGCAACCACAACTTTTTTATGCTTTAAGCACATACAAACACGTGTGTATATCAGCACACACACAAACACACTGATATGCAGACCCCTATGATATGCAGACCCCCTTAAACCCACACACTCAGAAACATGCACATACATACAAACACACACACACACACACACACATACACACACACACCAAAATAAATCTCTAAGAGCTCCAAGATGAAAAGACACACACTTGCCTGCCAGCCTTTGAAAACATGCAAGAACAGTAAAAGCAATCACCCTTCCAAAAGCACATACACACTGAAACACTCCAGACTGAAGGCTTTGTATAGAGCCTATATAAAGGTGGAAAGCCTGTGAGTTGCACTTTAAAAAGCACTGAGTCAGTAGAAGAGAGCTCTCTAAATATGTTAGCCTGAATTAGCCCATATTGCCTTGCCAATAGAGAGAGAGAGAGGGAGGGATGGGGGATTAAGGACAAGGAAAATAAGAGATGGATCGTTTACACTAGAGAGGGGTCAAGAAAGAGAGGAGGTGTGGAGAGAGGGGCGTGCAGAAGAGGATAAACGCCGGACCCGAGTGAGGCAAACAGGGGGAGTGAAGGCCAGGGAGACAGAGAGCTACAATAGGAGCCGCCATGGGATAACAAGAACGGGCCAGTCATGAAGAAACGGATATGAAAGGCATGACACACACACACACACACACACACACACACACACACCAACCACAAACACCCCAGAGAAATGACAATGGAATGAAGGAGGGGAGGGGGCAAATATAAGCAGCAAAATAGACTTTGACGAATAGAGAGAATGAGAGGGAAGGCACATATTGACAAAGGGAGAGGGAGAGGACAGTGAGGATGAAGAAAAGGGGAAGACACTGGACTCACAGCAGGGGGATCCCAAAACTGCATTAGGGAGTAAAAGAGAGGCAGATAAAGGTAGAAAAAGAGAGACAGAGAGAGAGAGAGATAGAGAGAGAGAGAGATAGAGACAGAGAGAGAGAGAGATAGAGACAGGCAGGGAAGGAGCACACAGGGCAGAGGAGAGAGGCAGCGAGAAATAAACAAATAAACAGTGACAAATGTGGAGGAAAAGGCAGATACACAAACAAAGCGGGAGGTGTGTGTGTGTGTGTGTGTGTGTGTGTGTGTGTGTGTGTGTGTGTGTGTGTGTGTGTGTGTGTGTGTGTGTGTGTGTGTGTGTGTGTGTGTGTGTGTGTGTGTGTGTGTGTGTGTGTGTGTGTGTGTGTGTGTGTGTGTGTGTGTGTGTGTGTGTGTGTGGAGGAAAAGGGGAAATTATTTCCCAGGCTAAAAAGATGGGGAAAAAAAGCAGAATTGAAAAAAAAAAAAAAAACAAGAACAACAAAAACAAATCAACAGCAAGCAGAGAGAGAGAACGAGGCCAGGACACGGAGAGAAAAGTGAACAGAAGATAACGACGAAGAAGAGAAAGAAGGACAGAGAGGGGAATAATGGAAAGATAAAGGGAGTGGACAAGGGCAAAATGGGAGGACTGTTATGAAAATTGGAAAGAAAGGGAATAACTGATACAGAGAGAATATAGAGAGATTGAGAGAGAGCACAGAATAAGAAATGAGAAGAGAAAATGAAAGAACACCGTGAGGAGGGGAGGAGGAAGAGGTTTTATGAGCTCACAAAATAGACTGGCAATGCGGAACTCATTACATTAGGCAAGAAGGAGGTGTTATAGAAGACTTGATATGGAGAAGATGAGGCTGTGTGTGTGTGTGTGTGTGTGTGTGTGTGTGTGTGTGTGTGTGTATGTGTGTGTGTGTGTGTGTGTGATGAGAGATGAGGCCGGAAGACTAGAGACAGAAAATGGAGGGGGGGGGGGGGGGGGAGGGGGGGGGGGCGTAGTTCATTTCAGGAAAGACAAGTCAAAAACAGTTTGTTAAGTGTTGTTGACAGTTTGTGTGTGTGTGTGTGTGTGTGTGTGTGTGTGTGTGTGTGTGTGTGTGTGTGTGTGTGTGTGTGTGTGTGTGTGTGAGAGTGTGTGTGTGTGTGTGAGTGACTGTGTTTGTGGGTGTCTGTTCCTCTGTGTCTGTTTGTGTGGTTAGGGGGGAATCAGTGACAGCATGATAACTAATGGGACATCATTGCATTAGGAATCTGTCACAACAAGGAATCTTACAGCCTTTGTAGTGACATACAAAAGAGCACATATGGGCACATATGATCAATATATATAATATATATTATCAATAATATATATAGAATATAAATACAGTATATAGAACACACAATTAAAAACAAAGAAGGAAACAGAGAGACAGAAACAGATAGCAGATATAGACAAAGGAAAAACACCCACTGGAGCGTAATATAAAATAAACAATGTAAACATCATAAATACAAAATATATATCCTGGTAAAAAAGAGAGAGCGAGAGAGGGAGAGAGAGAACGAGAGAGAAAGGGAGAGGGAGAGAGATGAGCAAAGGGAATGGAGGAAAGAGGGGGGGGTGCAAGAGGAAGGAAAACAGGTCTATGTTTATGTTTTGAAAATGTCAAACAGGGGAAATTCTGCTGCATCAAAGGCACTTGGCTCATTTGCTCACATAATTACCAGCGCATATTGAGTTAGACCAGAGGAGACAGAACCAGAGAGAGAAGGGGAGAGAGAGATAGGAGGAGGAGGAGGAGGAGGAGGAGATGAGAGGAAGGTTGCTGAGGAATTGCTGTGCAAGTCAAGCACACATAGAAACTCTCACACACGCACATGCACAAACACACACACACACACACAATGAGACACACAAACACGCACATGCACACACACACACACACACATGCGCACACACACACACACTGAACTTGAGCATCAGCACTGCTCTGTTCCCGTCCTCCCACAGAATAAAAAAAAAAAAAAGAGACATTTACCAGGTGATGGGTCATCTGATGTGAACTGTCACCTCCAGTCACCATGGCAACGCTGATGGCCAGGGACAGTCAAGACAAGCTGCATGTGACAACTCTCCAGCTCGTTCTCTCTCTTTTGCTTGCTTTCTCTCTCCATCTCTCTCTCGCTCTCTCCAGCTCTCCCTCTCTCTTTTTCATTCTCTCTCTTCATCTCTCTCTCTCTTTCTTTTTTTCTCTCTCTCCAGCTCTCTCTCTTTCGACTGAATTGTATTCAATGTGCATTTGAGCACAAATTTGCTAGTTGTATAGCCAAACCAAACCAAACATTGCATGTGTGTGTGTGTGTGCGTGTGCGTGTGCGTGTGCGTGTGCGTGTGCGTGTGCGTGTGCGTGTGCGTGTGTGTATGTGTGTTCATTTGTGTTTGAGGGGCATACATGCATCTCCTTATCTGTCTCCTCTTATTCACTGTCCATGGCGAGATATAACTCAGTGAATGATCTGGCAGCATGAGCTGCTGTTTGTCGCAGTCCAAGTAGGACAGGTGATATCTCTTCCTACGTTCATTCGGGGAAAGTTCTATTTTTACAGTTAAGTATTTCCTTCTCTCTCTCTCTCTCTCTCGTCTATTTTTCTTCCCACACGTCTTTATGCTTTGATGTGATGTATCTGTGTAATAATCTCCGGTAGGCAGTCTTGGCATTCGTGCCAGTGCAATTAATCCCCCTCCCCATTTCTCAGCAGTGTCATCCATACACACACACACACACACACACACACACACACACACACACACACACACACACACTCACTCACAAACAGATAAACAAACAGATATGTTGGCACATATAAACACACTGCCACACACACTGATTATATTTATGCATAAACAGTAAAACACAAACCCCCTCAAACTCTACCTTCAGACTCATACCCCTGAAAGAGTTGTGAATCAGAATATTCTGTGTCTTATATTCATGTCTCTTACAGCTAGGATTGAGTTCAACATGAATCAGAATGTGTCCAGAGTGAATGTGCTCTATTGTAAGACTGGCAGGAACGTGTCCTCATGTCTGTCGAGTGTCTTACTGTCTGCCTGCCAGCAGTGGCGTGTCCAGACATTTTTGATAGGGGTGGCACCAGTGGGGCACTGACGAATGCAGGGGTGGCATGAAGTGTGAGCAGGAGCGCCTGCGCAGACATATACACTCACATATGCACACACACACACAACAAAATACACACCCACACCCAGGTGTCGGCATAGCATTCATTTACCATTTTTGAATTGAACATTAGGCCTACCCAGAGATTAATGCGACCTCTGGTGCTGCATAGACTTGCTGATGGCCTTGTCGTCTGGCTCATATTCAGTGAAGTGAAGCTTCATGCAAGCATTGAGTCTTTCATAATTTAACCGCGAGCGCAGGTTCGTCTTTATATTTTTCATATGTGAGAAAGATTTCTCACATGCATAAGTGGAACCGTGGTTACCATGGTTAACACAGCAATACTAACACGTTGCAATGTGCAATATGCAAGGGCGTCAGTTTGTTTTTTAGAAGTGGTGGGGACAATAACCATAAGCTTGAGTGTGGTTTTAAAAGTGCTGGGTACCCTTATGTAAGCTATTCATCCATTCAACGTTGCATTACAATATGCTCTACAGTGTATTGTCAGGTGTTGAAAATCCCATTCGAACAATAAAAAATTGATAATCTCGATGTTGACAACAGCACCAGCTTGCTTATTTTACCAGATCATAACGGTCTCAATTTTAGACATAACGTTAGCTAGGCTAGCTGTAGGGTACGTTACCTCATCTGTGAATAGCAAGCTAACATTTGGCAAGTCAACGCCACATCTTACCTTATCACTGTCACCAGTCGGTGGTTTTCCAAATTAAATGCAGGCTAGAGTAATTGATATTTAATAACACATAAAACAAAATTAGACTGACGGAAGAGATTGACAGAGGCAGCCACGAGCTTTGCCTCATCCGTGTTAGAAGGGCTGACTGCACACGTCACTACGGTTGTGTGCCCTGGCGGGGCGTGTTGCGTGTATGTATGCAAATCCAAATGTATGAATCATCTACCTCAATCGGGACAGCTGAGAACACTTCGGCTGTGTAAGAACCAATTTTCAGGTGTTCATTAATAAGGTGGAGATATTTTCTTACGTTGAAAAGTCCGTAAAACACATTTAAGTGAAAAAAAAAATCGAAAAATAGTCACCATGAGTGTGGAGACAGATCGCGAATAGGAGTCTAAAACTCAGTCAGTGCACCTTCAGTGTTACTTCTCTTAGAGAAAACTAGACTTGTGTTGTCTTCAACGGTGAAGAGAATATTGTATTTATAACTCCTTTGCTCCACACGCAGCCAGGCAGGTGTGCATACTTTGAGGATGTCATTGTGCGCGCCTATCGCATCATTTACTGACTAAAATTGGGGTGGCACTTGGGGTGGCCAATCAGATTTCAGGGGTGGCCCGTGCCACCCTAGGCCACTCCCTGAACACGCCACTGCCTGCCAGGGTGAAGAGTGATGTTTTTCTTTTACATCTTTGCAAATATATGTTTGTCTCCTGATGCGAAAAGGAAAGATACTTAAGATGTTGCAGCTAGGATACTTAAAAAATGTTTTAGTCTTATCAGAGAAGTTGGTGGGTCTGCATTTGAGACCTTCCCCTCTCCTTTGATGCGCACCATTGTAAAGTACAAACCTTGTTTTTCTGATTGAACATGATTGATTGTTGTTTGAAAGCGTCTCCATATATCTGTGGAAATTACCCTCACCCCACACACTCACACGAAACATAGATTATGATTATGATTGCATTAAACAGGAGTTTAAATACAGGAGTACAGGAGTTTGTGCAAATGTAACTGGCTAGGGGAGAGTATTTAAAAAGCTCTGTTTTCAGTGTCTGAATACGCCGTATTGGTTTGGACGG
>NC_137924.1:43525483-43532983 GCF_963457725.1 Sprattus sprattus | reverse complement strand
GGATTGACAGGGAAAAGACTGAGGGACAGATTTATTAACACGTTAGCGTCCATTTCAGGCGTCATTTTGTAATAGCGTGTGCTTAAAAAAAAAAAATGGCAGGGTGTGTACAAACAGACCGCACATGGCTCAGACCGCAGGGGAATGTGGGACTTTCGGGCAAAACTATGTGCGGAGAGGCTCCAGGAGTGACTGATTACTTATTCAGTTGTGTGTATGAAAACTGTGGGGACCAGTGCTCATCTGGCGGGTGTAATGGCAGGTGTAATCCAGTTTGCATGTTAGATGCATAAGGGGAAACTTCCAGAAACAATGGAATCACTGTTCCAGAGCTCCAGTTTTAGTACCCTGTTAAAAACAGTACCCTGTTAAAGTACCCTGTTAAAAACAACCTTAACCTTTGTCTTGCCATCTTTTGTTCACTTCATCTACTGCCCTACCTCTAGATGCCTGCTAAACTATTGAGTTTGTTTGTTATAGCCGCACAAATAGTCTGAGTATTTTATTTAGTATCTCTCTATTTCATCTTATTCAGGGGCGTCGTTAGGCCTGTTTTTTAGCCCCCCTAAAATGTTCTTCAGCCCCCCCAAAATGATTTGGCATTATTGGCTTAAAAAAAAAAAAAAAACATTTAAAAACATTTTTTTTTTTTTTTTGGTGATGACATTAAATTTGTTTCTCAAATGGACACGTTTTTTATAACTCTCAAATGATATGTGCGTGCGTGCGTGCGTGCGTGCGTGCATGCGTGCGTGCGTTCTGGTTTATAGGTTTTCTCCCCCTTAAAATTACAATCCGCATATCATTAACGATATATAACGGGGATCTCGCGGAGGCTGCTGTGCTGGTTTTCTCACTCTGCCGAAGTAAGGTCTCTTCAACGACATCCAAGATTATAGCCAAGGAGTTTAGCTCAAAGTAAATGATGCATGGAGTGAAATGGTAAGTAAAGGTGGTTACATAATGTGGCTATCTGTAGTTGTTAACGATTGTTGACTGCTTAAATTAAGGTTTACTTGAGGTAAATTAAAGAGAATTAGTGGGCTATGTTTACCCTAAGCTAGCTAGCTAGCTATTTTGTTAGAAACTGTCCCAGTGAGTGTGAACGAGCAAATTCGAAATACAAGAAATAACTATCGACACCTCTCTATTCTTTGCATTAGTAATATATCTCTAGTATTTCGAAACAATAATATCAGTCCCTTTAGAATGTTGTTGTTTATAATCAGTTAATGCTAGTGAATCCTTGTTTGACTTGATTACAGTGAATGCATTGGGTGCTTTCCATTTCAGCCCACCATACAATATTTATCACTTGACACTGTCAGGTCCATTCTCCACCCATAGTGTCCAAATGAGATAAATAAAAATATCACTGGTATGTTAACACTACACGGACAGCAAAAAAGATGTAAATGTTGGTCAAATCATATTCCCTTCTGCTCATAATAAAACAAGTAAACAACTCAAAAGTTGACACTTTCCCTTTAAGAATTAGGATTTGGGAGCAGATATGAAAGCTAGTTTATCCGTCTTTCCTTTACAAGCAGGTCAATTATTTCTCTCTCTTTATTTGAGAAAAGTTCATATTTGTGTTGTCAAATTTCACTGTGACTCTGAAATTCTGTCTCTTGTGTTATCATTTACTAAATGCAAGCAAAACTAAAGAGCAAAATCACAATTTTTCTGATTAAACCGATCTATGAACTGTCTGAAACAATGGATATCTGCGACCCCAAATGGGCCCCCCCAAAAATGTTGCGCGCTATGCGCGCAAACATCCAACTCCCCTTGGGGCTAAGCCCCCCCTTTCTTTGAATCCTAGAAACGGCCCTGATCTTATTCCTGATAGCTAAACTTTTGATTCCTTTTAATGTCGGTCGGCGGGGCCACCATTCTATTCAATTGCTCCCATGGTTGAATGAGTCCGTTCAGTTGCGGGCACGGCGGTGACATGCATTGATTACGCGATCCGCCACAATTTTAGTGTATTCAGCGCAAAATGAAAAGGCGCAGTGTGCAGTTTCAAATGTACATACATCTGCCCCTGGGTGAGAGAGGTGGAGAGCAGACCGGACCAGCAAAGCCAGAAAACAAGCGAGAGAGTGAGTGACTGAGCGAGTGAACGAGCGAACGAGTGGATGTGTGCGACAGAGAGACCGTACTGGAAGAGCAGCGAATGGATGAAGACGGAGGGGTGACGGAGGTCTGGGTGGGGGAACAGATTCATTACGGCAGAGATGAGGAGCAGATGGTGCGACAGGGGCCCCTCAGAGAATCAGCCAGCGATGGCCAATAAACACATCATGGCCAGCCGATCGCTTCACTTCATCTCATTACACACACACACACACACAAGCACACACACACACACACACACACACACACACACACACACACACACACACACACACACACACACACACACAAGCACACACACACACACACACACACACACACACACACACACACACATATCAACATCCTGTTGAATCTCAGGCTACAGGCAAATGATTATTTTATTACATGAATAACTGTCTGCCTGTGTATGGGCTTCCAAAATCAACGCGCCACGGACGGATGCTAGGAGAATTCATTAAAGCAGTCAATAGACGCGAGTTTGTCTGCGTGTTATTGAGAAACAGATATTGGCAGACGGAAGGAGAGAGAGAATGCAGAGCTGCAGGGAGGGAAAGAAGGCGAATGGATTTTGCTGCCTCAATGTTGTCATGTAAGGTGAGACTCTACCCCTAAACTTCACTGAAATCAGAGCGCCTCAAGAGACTCCTCCAGTAAATAGATACTTTGGACTGAACCACGAAGAAAGCTAATGGGGGTGAGGGAGGGCAGGGGAGTTGGATAATCTGAGGTGATTTTGAGGTTTTAGCAAGGGGAAAGTATGGAGTGATGAAGAATGAAGGATGAAGGAGAGGGGAGAGGATGAAATGAGGGTGGTGACCCTATTTGCTGCTGGTGACGGCACAGAGACACGGAGGACGAGAGCACTAAACCACGGCACTATGGGATATACCCATGAGCTGGACCTCACCTCAGGGTTGTGTTCTCATGTGTGAATACTGTCAAGATTCATAAGTCACTGGGAACACACGCACACACACACACACACACACACACACACACACACACACACACACTGAAAACCCAACACTCGCCCCCACTCATAAGCACACACAAATATTTGACATTCTTGAACAAACTAATTCAGGCACAGAAACAAACACACACACACACACACACATGTATATACATTGAGGCATACATTGCCACACTCACACACACACAAAAGCGTGCTACAACACAAACAACACAACACTACACAAAAACCGCCTTTAAGGCCTTGCGCGCTTGGTGAGAGTGATGGACCCTGTAGACGTGACTAGCAGAGGTGACCATGTCAGAAGCGCTTGCCTTTCACATCTGGGTAGGGAGGTGTCAGGAGGAAAACGGTGAGCGAACTGTCAAACAAAGGCACCCGTCAAAGAGACGTCTGATGCCTGAACTGGAAAGATGGGGGCAAAAAAGAATTATGGCGAGGGAAGCAGAAAAAGTCAGGACTACAGAAAATCGACGAATGGCTTGGCACGTGGGAATAGAGGGTCTTCCTTCCTTTCTTTCTTTCATTATTTTTTCTCCTTTCAGTGTGGCACCGCCCCTGGAGCTCACCGGGCTGACACGAGAGCTCGCCTCGGAAATCTGTCTCCGTCAAAATACCTGTTCAATGATTCATCCGCACAAAGTGATTTCGCCTTGAGACCCGGAGACGGACCAGCGGGAGACAGAGAGACAGAGAGAGAGAGAGAGAGAGAGAGAAAGAGACAGCAGGACAGATAAAGGCCAAAATAGAGAAAGAGAGAGAAACTGCTCCAGGTCATATAATGATACATGCTGTAGCACCAGTAGCATGTGGGCTGAGGAAGCTCCAGTGTGTGATGGGCTCAGGGGGTGAAGCTCCAATGTGTTAAGGGTATTAGGGGGTGAGTGTGTATGTGTGTGTGTGTGTGTGTGTGTGTGTGTGTGTGTGTGTGTGTGTGTGTGTGTGTGTGTGTGTGTGTATGTGTGTGTGTGTGTGTGTGTGTGTGTGTGTGTGTGTGTGTGTGTGTGTGTGTGTGTGTGTGTGTGTGTGTGTGTGTGTGTGTGTGTGAGGGAGACAGTCCATATGTTGTGTTGTTCATCCTTATGTGTGAGCGTACGAGAAAATTAGTAGTCAGTCAGTGTCAGTGTGTGTGTGTGTGTTTGTGTGTGTCTGTGTCTGTGTGTCTGTGTGTGTATGTGTGATAAAAAAAAGTGGACTGCAGCGGCTCTCATTCACAAAACATGCCCAAGCACAGTTGTGTGTGGCTGATGTCCTTGTGACCATGTTCACACAATCATTGAGCTTCAGTGTGTTCATCAGGATTTGCTGTTCAGAGATTCCCCCTGCCTGAGGCTAGCCCAGACATATACTCAACTCACCAGGGGACGCTCAACCCCGCCACATCTATCTTCAACAATGTATATATTTGTACTCTTCTCTCGCTCGCAATAATTCAAACAATGACTAAAACACATTTTCACTCCTCCCATTACGTCTAACAACAACTCTAGATTTATTACAGCTACTGGTATTTAGCTGTGGAGTACATCAAATGTAGCAACTTGCGAATATCAGAAGTTTCACTGGGTTTTCCTGCGAACTGCCAATGGATTTCCCCAAAGCTACCTTTCAGATCAACCTTTTCTTCTTTTAGTTAGACGGTGCAGACAGCAGAGAGATAAATGGATGGCAAGGCAAGGCAGGGACATTTTTTTTTACCATAACTGGATATACTGGTCTGATATTCTGCTTAAAAAGACTAGAGACTAAAGAGACTACATGTCAATTTTATTAAATGTATTTGACGTGAATGCAAGATAGTTAAAGCAAGCTAACTGACTGTGAAATTAAGCTAGCTGTCAAATTCTCAAGTTAAATTAGCTAACATGGTTTGAGCAGAATATAAGAGCAACTGTAATTAGGCTACATTATGGCCAGGTAATGCAAGCTAGTTTGATTTTTTTCCCAGCTATAACATCATTTACTAATGTCTGTATATTCATTCATATTAAATTCTCTTTTAGTAGCAGTACTTGAGTAGGAGTGTGCACTTACAGAAAGGTTTTATTGTCCTCAGCTGTAGTTTTGCACACTGCCACCTTCATAGCAGAGAGCTGTCAACCCAGATCAGACCTTGTTACATTTTATGTACAGGCTGTCAGATGATAGCAGTCATACGCATACGCATCTTTAAAGCTGTTAAAATCCTTGTAAGAATTTGTGTGATTTTTATTCAACTGTAGGCCTCATAGTATCTCAAAATATTTTGTCTGTCACTGTTGCTGATGCGCACATGCATGTCAGGCTACACCCACCTGAAAATCACCAGGCTTCCAATTCCTCACTTTTACAAACCCACGTGTCTATACTAGTAGTCCATACTAGTTGATATGGTGCTTATTGATAAATAAATATGATTAATATTGATAAACAAAAGCAAGGTCTAGTCAATGAGTTTTGCTGTTCAGTTTTCTGTGTGATCAATTGTATTTCTTTATTCCTTTTTAATAATATATATATATATATATATATATATATATATGTATATATATATATATATATATAAGATCAAAAATAGACCTGGCATTCTCACATCAGTTCGTATTTCACAGAAATTCTTATTCTGAATTTCTTAACATGGTTTATTAAACCCCAGAGACGTCTCTTTTGAGTTATGTGTGTTTTGCAGCACCTATGCGCCATTTCTAGCATAGAAATATCTACATAACAGACTCTCACGTACACTCTTGTTGTGGTTATCAAATTGTAATTAGACTATGCCGTGCTAACTGAGGCTCATTTGGAGGCACAGCATCCCTTGAGGAAGAGCACATCCTCAGGGACGCCAAGATAGGACTTCAAAGGGCTTATGGACCTCATCAGAATGTGTGTGCTATACTGCCGGGTAATTGCAGGCACAGACCGGCAGAAATAAAATTACTCAGATTCATCAGCATTAGGCAACCGAGTAAAAAAAGTCCGTCCTTCGTTTATAGGATTCGTTTATATTAGTGAATGATTAATACGACTTTGGTTATATGTGTGATGTTCATAAAACAAATAGTTGTAAAACTGTGTGTGTGTGTGTGTGTGTGTGTGTGTGTGTGTGTGTGTGTGTGTGTGTGTGTGTGTGTGTGAGTATGAATGTGTGCTCATGCATATACCTCCATGTTCAAGGTACATCGTTCTGCATGTGTGTGTGTGTGTGTGTGTGTGTGAGTGTGTGTATGTGTTTACCTCTAGGCGTCCGGTGTCGGGCTGGAATCCGCGGGCGGGATCCTCGGTAGTGACACGGCACTGGATGGCGCAGCCATTGATGCGGATCTTGTCCTGCTTCAGGCCCAACTCTGGCAGACTGCGGCCCTCACACACACGTATCTGAGCATGCACCAGGTCCACACTGACACACAATACACACACACACACACACACACACACACACACACACACACACACACACAAACACACACAAACAGAGACAGAGACAGAGTGTTAGAGATGCCATAACAGCAAGATTAACTGAGTGGAACAGAATTCCATCAATTTAGTCAGTTTAGTTCATGTTCATTGTTGAACTGAATTGCATACAGCTACTGTATTCTCCCTAAGGGACTGCAACAGCAAGTAAACAGATGGTTAGCACATTCAGACAAGCATACATACAAATATGCACATTTACATAGGTATGCATATAAAACTCAAACACCTATTATGGCCTTACTGTTCATTGTGTTTATATTCAAATGATTTACAGAAAATCACCCCAAACCTTTTAGAATTTAAGTATTAAGACCCAAAATAACAATATCATAATATATTAATAAGTGTCTTGTGAAAGTGAAACACTTAATATCAGCCAGTTTACAAACGATTGCAAGTCACACATGTAATTTTTTTATACTGTACTTTGTTTCACCAAACAGGTACAGATAAGAGAGAGAGGAACTGAGTGAGAGAGAAAGACAGATTAGACAGTGAGAGAGAGAGGGTTTCAAAGACAGAGAGAGAGAGCAAGTGAGAGAGGAAGAGACCGATTAAAAGACAGAGAGAGAGCAAGAGACAGAGACAGAGAGAGAGAGCAAGTGAGAGAGGAAGAGACCGATTAAAAGACAGAGAGAGAGAGAGAGCGAGAGACAGAGAGAGTCAGCGACTGTGTGAGAGAGACACAGAGAGAGTGGGCGAGTGAGAGAGAGAGAGAGAGGGAGAGAGAGAGAGAGAGGGAGAGAGAGAGAGACAGAGAGAACAAGTGAGAGATGGGGAGAGGAAGGTTAACAGGTGCTATTATTCATTTCCACCGTCGGCTGTTGTATTGTCTTGTCTAAATGTTATTGCTTTTATTGGGTGCTCCTGTAGCTGTTTGGTGCTTGCAAGCTTGATAAGTTCTAGGTGGCATTATTTCCAATTAC
>NC_137924.1:43512983-43520483 GCF_963457725.1 Sprattus sprattus | reverse complement strand
ATTCACACTCACACTCACAATCACATTCACACTCACACTCACACTCACACTCACACTAACACAGGCCTCATTTTGGCATACACATCCTTAGACAGTGGCTGACACTTAAACATAGGGCAGTTAATATCCTATCATGGGATGCCTGTTCACATGCCAACACGGCCCTGTCTAGGGTTACCAGGTCACATTAAAAAAGCCACATAGAAATTAATTTGATGACAGTTAATCTGAATTAATCTAATTTAATCTATTTGTAGGTCTTGATGCCATAATAACTATCAGACAGATATAAATGTTTGCCCTCCAACTAAATGAGGACAGAGTTGCTCGGGTGAGGATAAAGCCACAGAAAAAAAGAAAAGGCTATTCTATCTAGTCACATGTTCAGGCAGTCTTAACACCTTGGCCCTCTGGAAACTTTAGCTTTTCAAAACGTATTATTCCAAACAATGTCCCAGTAACCCTACTTAGTTTGAATGCTGAGTCGTCACAAAAATACTCCATACCAAACGCTAACCAAACTCCGAGTCCAAACTGAATGGAATTGAATATCTGTCAGGCGGTGAGCCCCGGCCAGCGGTACATAGCACTGTGGTGTCAGCACCAGCACAGTAGTTTATGATCACGCTCGTTATGAAATCAATCCGCACAGACAGAGAGCCACAGAGTTGGGAGTGTGGAGGTGAGGCGCCTCCTCCTCCTCCTCCTCCTCCTCATGCTCCTGCTGAAGGCACGCCGGTAAAAAAACTTCTGCCAAACCTAAAAGAGCAGAGTCAGAGAGAAAATGCAAAGTCATTCCTGGCATTACTTTATTTGAAAAGGCCTGCTTTCAAACGATCAGCTTTTCCTAAGCGTTCCTGCTTCTGTTGCAGCCTTCAGCAAAGCTGGAAAAGTGACAAAGTTTTCTTCTCAAGCACTGTCATTTTGAAAGAGGGGACTTGATGACCATGTGTGACTTTAGGCTTTTTTAGCCTTTGAAGAACCACTCTTGCATAAGTCACACTGAAATTACCTTTGGGCTATTAAAGAACATCGCTTCAACACTTCCTACTGCCAATGTTCAGTAGGAAGTGAAAGGATATTGGTTAGCACTGCCATTTTCCTGTCTGTCTGCCACGGTGTTCAGGGACCGGGGCGAGGGGATGGAGGTTGGATGAGGTGGATGCAGGTCAGGGGTCAGCCGGGCTGTGGCAAATCAGAGGGCGGAGGGCGGCTCGGAGGCCCGTGACTCTGATCCTAGATCAGGCGAGACTATGCAAAAACTAACCCACGGTCTACAGAGAGCTGACCTCAGAGTGCAGACAAGGACAGGGACCGGACAAGGTCTTCCCACACACACACAAACACTAGGAAACACGCAAACAGCACAGCGCAGATACACACACACACACACACACTAGGAAACACGTACACAGCACAGCGCAGACACACACACACAAACACTAGGAAACACGTACACAGCACAGCGCATACACACACACACACACACACACTAGGAAAAACACGCACACAGCACAGCACAAACACACACACACAAACATGTAAATACACAGACACGACGGGTATAATTTCATCTCGATGACTACTGGCGTGTCTGGGTGTTACAATGCCATCTCATGGAGGACCTCAGTGGTATAATCACACACACAGCTCCTGTCTCCTGGTTTGCATTGTACTGCACAGCCCTATGACCCTTTGTCCAACATCCTTTGTATAGATACATGAAAAGCAGCAGCCTGGCTCATTCAAAGGCAACGTAGCCAAGCTTTTCGAAAAGCCTGGCTTTCATCCGAGGGCGGAGAAGAGAGTGGACTAGAGGATAAAGTATAGGGTGTTTACAAGCCAACAGGCAGAATACGAACGTTAATGGTTAGATAGACATTATATAAAAGTTTTACGTCACCTCTCAGCGTTTGTAACATGAACCACATTGTCCCACACAAACGTACTACTCGTCCTACACTGGGTTTGCATCTGGTCACCCTAGCCCACACACCCACACACACACACACACACACACACACACACACACACACACACACACACACACACACAAACACACACAAACGCACACACACGCACACACACAAACACACACACACAAACACACACTACATGCTCACTGACATGGATATGACTTACGCCAGCTGACAAAGATCAGAACTGAGTCCTAACTCATGTGCCAAGAAGACAAATGAATGTGCCTGACCACATAAGTTAAGAGGCAGAGTAGAAAGTAGAACAAGTCTAGAAGAATTTAGTACTTCAAGCAGGATTAAAACTGTAACTAGAACAGGAAAACACTCTCAGTCTTAGACATGCTAATGAAAAAGTGCCTAAAATGGCATAAAAAGAACTGGCACGTTTTCATACCAAAGGTAACTTTGGGTTACTAACTGAGATCAGGCAGCCATGGAAAAACTGCAAGAGAAGAGAAAGCACGGGAAACAACTATCATTGCTAATCTCATTGCTAACTCTCACTCTCATTGCTAATCACTGTCATTGCTAATCATGCTCATTGTTAGTCACTGTCATTGTAAATCTGATTTGTAGTATTTCAGAAAAATGAATTCAAAGACCCTTGGTGTTGTTAGATTACCTTAGATGACTGTTAGACGTGTGTCTATATCTTAACCCTAGACCAGACCTTGTTGAATTAAATGGTGTTTCATCTTCTCACAACAGATATTTAAACACCAAAACCCTTGCTGACTTAAAATCGAAGCCGTGCTCCCAGCCTCCACTTGACAACACTATTAATCACCCAAAACACTCACATAAAAGCACACTCTTTCCTTCAGAAAATAAACACTACTTCGACCTTGTGCCTCATCTCCAATGACACCGTGGCAACGACCCAACCCCACCCACCCACTCCCAAGATGACGGAGGACATTTTGTGTCACCGCACGGCGCACAGCGACAGCCGCCACTCCCAGTGATTGACAAGCACCTCATTAAAGCAGCCGAGCGCAAAACAAACACTGGCAGCACTGGCAGTCATTTCCCCTCTCCGCACTCCAGCAAGAGAAGCTTCCGGAAAAGAAGAGACGCAGTAAGGAGGAGGAGAAGAGAACGAGGAAAGAGAGGCTGAGACAAAAAAAGACAACAACAAAGAAAAACAATGGAAGGTTTTGGAAAATAGCGTGAAAAAAGACAGGCAGACAGCAGCAGCCAGTGAAGAATGGCAGAGGGGTTGGGGGGTGTGAAGGAGACGACAGAAGGGAAAGATAAAGCTAATGAAGGAGTGTGTCGCTCTCTTCTTCCCGGTGAAAGGTGTGCGTACTAAAATGACAAATAGGCCTTTTTTCTCTGGCTTAATGAAGGTCAGTGAGGGAGGCCGCCCTCGTCTCCCCTCATCTGCATGGAGCTCATGAATATGCACGCCGGCGCTTGACTTCTTCCCCCCGCCTGTAATGGAACGTTTAATCCCTCCATCCCCTCGCCCACGGAGGAGAGAGGTGAAGAAAGACGTACTTGAGCAAAGAAGGTCAGGATTCCTATACACAGAGAGACACACACACACACGTGAGCTTAAGGGAAAGCCACCACACACGCAGCGAAACACAAGTGCACACACACACAGACTGACCAAATCGAACGTATTTGACATATTCAAAAAAAGACAGGGCTGTTTTATGATGGAAATTCGATAGAATCCTGCATTGCCAATTAGTGGCTTCAAAAACATTGATATAAAGCAAAATGTCTATTTCTTGGGGCTAGCTAGGAGCAGGTGTGTGTGTGTGTGTGTGTGTATGTGTGTGTGTGTGTGTGTGTGTGTGTGTGTGTGTGTGTGTGTGTGTGAGTCTGTGTGTGTGTGTGTGTGTGTGTGTGTGAGTGTGTATGTGTGTGTGTGTGTGTGTGTGTGTGTGTGTGTGTGTGTGTGTGCCTGTGTGTGTGTGTGTGTGTGTGAGAGAGAGAGAGTGTTTTCAACAGACACTATTCATCAATTCATTAATGCCATTTATTTTTAAGAACTCTCGCTGGAGGGTGTCCGCTTGTTTGATGTTGAGTGCCCATGGCAACGGGCGTGGAATACAGGATGGAGGTAAAGCCCTGTGGGAAACACACTGTGTGTGTGTGTATCTGTCTGTCTGTCTATCTGTGTGTGTGTGTGTGTGTGTGTGTGTGTGTGTGTGTGTGTGTGTGTATCTGTCTACCTATCTGTGTGTGTGTGTGTGTGTGTGTGTGTGTGTGTGTGTGTGTGTGAAATTGAGTATCTTGATTGGTAGGTGATACAAAAAAAAAAAACCTTGCTCTTCGATGCACAATTTTTTCTAATCATTTTTATTCAACTTTGGTAGCTCTAGACTAAAAGGAAAGGGAAGTACCCGTAAACCACTTTTTTATCAGGTTTATCAAATTTGGCCTCCTAATCCACCAAGACCTGTATGTGTGTGTGTGTGTGTGTGTGTGTGTTTGTGTGTTTGTCTGTTTGTGTGTTTTTTTTGGAGGGGAACAGGACCATGCTTTGAGAGGTACAGTACCTTGCGTAAGTATTCACCCCCTTGGATGTTTTACCCTTTTATGGCTTTTATAAATCAGTCATGGTCAATATAAGTTGGCTTTTTGGACAAAAAAATTCACAAAATAGCTCTCTTTAATGTCAAAGTGAAAATATATTTCTACACAGTTATGTAAATTAAATACAAATATGTAATGAAAATAAGTGATTGCATAAGTATTCACCCCCTTTATCACCCCCTTTATATAGACTGACCTAATTCAACAGAGGTCCAGCCAATTGGTGCTAGAAGTCTCACAATTAGTGATATGGGGATCAGTGTGCAGTAAATGTGTCTCAAGTGATTGTAGTATAACGACACCTGTGTCTGGAAGGTCTATTCACTGGTCAGTATTCAGTAATCAGTATTCCTGGCTACTGTTACACCATGAAGACCACAGATCACCCTAAGAAACTCAGAGAAAAGGTTATTGAAAAGTACAGGTCAGGGGAAGGATACAAAAAAATGTCCAAGGCACTTAACATCCCCTGAAACTCTGTTCAATCCATCATCAAGAAATGGAAGGAATATGGCACATGTGTAAATCTGCCTAGATCAGGCCGTCCTTACAAACTGAGTGACCATGCAAGAAGGAAACTAGTAAGAGAGGCCACCAAGACACCTATGACTACTCTGAAAAAGTTTCAAGCTTCAGCAGCTGGTATGGGAGAGACTCTGCATACCACCACTGTTGCCTTGGTTCTTCACCAATCAAAGCTTCATTGAAGAGAGCCACTGTTGAAAAAATGCTCCACTTTGGTCTCATCAAACCACAGAACCTTCTTCCACTTGACCATGGAGACTTCCACATGCCTTTTGGCGAACTGTAGTCGATCCTTTTTTTCAACAGTGGCTCTCTTCCATAAAGCTTAGATTGGTGAAGAACCAAGGCAACAGTGGTGGTATGCAGAGTTTCTCCAATCTCAACTGCTGAAGCTTGAAACTTCTTCAGAGTAGTCATAGGTCTATTGGTGGCCTATCTTACTAGTCTCCTTCTTGAACGGCCCCTCAGTTTGTGAGGACGGCCTGATCTAGGCAGATTTACACATGTGCCACAATCCATCCATTTCTTGATGATGGATTTAACAGAATTCCAGGGGATGTTTAGTGCCTTGGACATTTTTTTGTATCCTTCCCCTGACTTATACTTTTCAACAACCTTTTCTCTGAGTTGCTTAGAGTGATCTTGGGTCTTAATGGTTTAACAATAGCCAGCAATACTGATTACTGAATACTGACCAGTGAATGGACCTTCCAGACACAGGTGTCGTTATACTACAATCACTTGAGACACATTTACTGCACACTGATCCCCATATCACTAATTGTGAGACTTCTAGCACCAATTGGCTGGACCTCTGTTGAATTAGGTGAGTCTATATAAAGGGGGTGATAAAGGGGGTGAATACTTATGCAAGCACTTATTTTCATTACATATTTGTATTTAATTTACATAACTGTGTAGAAATATATTTTCACTTTGACATTAAAGAGAGCTATTTTGTGAATTTTTTTGTCCAAAAAGCCAACTTATATTGACCATGACTGATTTATAAAAGCCATAAAAGGGTAAAACATCCAAGGGGGTGAATACTTACGCAAGGTACTGTAAATGAAGGCAGGAGGATGAATAATGAGAAAAGGATACATGGCAGACAGACAGACAGAAAAAGAGAGCGGGGGGGGGAGAAGAGAGGAAGTTGTGATTACAGAAGGCTGGAACCCACTGAGTGGAATTCAGCATGGCACCACCACCATATAGGCCCTTATCACAAAGTGCAGGCCCCAGCTTGGAGATGCACCCTGGGGCCTACTACTATGGCTACAGCAAACAGACAGAGGGCTCAGACACGCAGCTCCACTCTGGAGCCCATTCAGACTCACACTGGAAGCACACAGAGGAGCTGTGACACGCAGCACCACCATGGGCCAAATCTTTTCTTTTGGTCCTAAGAAACTAATTGACCTTCACCATTTAGATGGGGACAGTATGAATGGCAAAGACGTTTAAGTCCACTAATTTCACTGCAGGTGACTCGGACACAAAATGAGAAAATTAGAAAGTCTTTCAATAAAACAGGGATATATTTTGTTGCAGCATATCTCCATGTGTTTTCAGTACCAGTGATTACCATCATGATCGCCCTCCCCCCCGTCCTCACAACTCACACACACACACACACACACACACATACACACACACACTCCCTCTGCTCTGTATCAACTAGACCTGCATAATCACCATGATCAATTCTCAACATTCTCGCAGGAAACAGAAACAATCCAGGCGAGCGACTAAATGCTAATAAATACAGTTTGAGACGACCAGCCGGGGGCTACGATTGGCTCACATTGACTCCCATGTTTGTTGATGATGGTGAGTCAGTATGGAGAGAACATGGCTCCCATGTTTGTTGATGATGGTGAGTCAGTATGGAGAGAACATGGCGTGCAGAGGCTGGGGTGACCAGACGGACCTGAGGAAGGATACAGGCGCCAGGATGGAGGGATCAGCGGATGGGAGGGAGGGAGGGAGGGTGGTGAGCAGATATTGGACGCGAGCAAGGGGTCAGGAACTCAATACAGCAAGCAGAGGAGAGGCAAGAAACTGATGTGAAAGCAAGAGGGAGCGAGAGAGAGAGAGAGAGAGGGAGAGAGAGGGAGAGAGAGAGAGAGAATGAGAGGGAGAGAGAGAGAGAGAATGAGAGGTTGTGCAGGGTGATGGCGGTAAAGACAGGGTCAGAGAGAAGAATAGTAAGAGGAGGTAGTCTGAGAGGAGGGGTGAGTCGTGGAAGAAAGCGGAGCGAGAGAACAGGGGAATGGAGGAGAGGAGGAGTGGCGACCTCTGTTATGGGGAGGAATAAGTTTATTACAGGGAGCAGACAGCAGAAATGGCTTTTCACATGGCTGGGCCAAACATCCCCAAAACCCATCTCTTTCTCACTCTCTTTCTCTCTCTTTCTCTCCCTCTCTCTCCCTGTCTCTCCCTC
>NC_137924.1:43507405-43512783 GCF_963457725.1 Sprattus sprattus | reverse complement strand
TGAAATGAGGCTATATAAGCCAATTTATCTCGAAATCAGTACAACTACACCTAAAACAAGTATATATGCCTACATTTAAAAAAATAAGAATTATTTCCTCGAATGTAGAAAAATGTGCTTGTATTCAGCAAATGACAGCAACATCATCTTGAATTGAGGCTATATGCTAGGCAATTTAACTTGAAATAAGTTCAGCTTCTCTAAAAACAAGTGCATTTGCCTAAAAACAAAAAAAAATAAGAATTATTTTCTCGAAATGTAGAAGAATTTGTCTGTATTCAGCAAATTATAGGAACATCATCTTGAAATAAGTTCAGCTTCTCTAAAATCAAGTGCATTTGCCTAAAAACAAAAAAATATAAGAATTATTTTCTCGAAATGTAGAAAAATGTGTCTGTATTCAGCAAATGATAGCAACATCATCTTGAATTGAGGCTATATGCTGGGCAGTTTATCTTGAAATAAGATCAGCTTCTCTAAGAACAAGTGCATTTGCCTTAAAACTAAAAAAATTAAGAATTATTTTCTCGAAAAGTAGAAAAATGTGCCTATATTCAGCAAATAATAGCAACATCATCTTGAAATAAGTTCAGCTTCTCTAAAAACAAGTGCATTTGCCTAAAAACTAAAAAAATTAAGAATTCTTTTCTCGAAATGTAGAAAAATGTGTCTGTATTCAGCAAATGATAGCAACATCTCTTGAATTGAGGCTATATGCTGGGCAGTTTATCTTGAAATAAGTTCAGCTTCTCTAAGAACAAGTGCATTTGCCTTAAAACTAAAAAAATTAAGAATTATTTTCTCGAAAAGTAGAAAAATGTGCCTATATTCAGCAAATAATAGCACCATCATCTTGGAATAAGGCTGTATGTTAGACAATGTATCTTGAAATCAGTAAAGCTATACTTAAAACAAGTACATTTGCCTAGATACCAAAAGAATAATTTTCTCAATATCTAGGACAATTTGCTTAAATTCAGCTATTTTGTTATTTCATTTATTAGCTTCATTTTTGGGCTTTTGTGCATGTAATCAGATAGGACAGTAGTGCGATACAGGATGCTAGCTGGAGGGAGGATTGAGAAATTACCGCAAGTTGGACTCGAACCTGAACTCTTACCTGTAGCCCCATCAGACCCATTCGTGGTGCAGGGTTTGCTACTGCGTGTGCCACAGCTCCTTCCCTAAAACATTCATCTGTTGAGGAATATTGGCATTTTTTTTTGAGAGATTTGAAGTCAATGCAAATGTGCAATTGATCATTGAAATAATATAGATTTTGCAGATAGCACAAAGAATGCTTCAAATATTTTTTTATTAGTAACTTCAACCTAGACACGGTTTGCTATGGTATAAACAGCTGCAAATGCTATCTGCACAATCTCTATTATCTCAATGATCAATTGCACATATGCATTGACTTAAAAACTCTCCAAAGCAAATAACAATATCCTCAAGAGATGACTGCTTTAAGGTTGGAGCTGTGGTGCAAGCGGCAGCAACCCTGCACCATGAATGGGTCTGATGGGGACACAGGGAAGAGATCAGGTTCGAGGCCGACTTGCAGTCGTTTCTCAATCTCTCCCCCAGCTAGCTTCCTGTCTCTCTCTACTGTCCTATCCGATTAAAGCAAAAAGCCCCAAAATTAAGCTTAAAAAAATATTTGTCCTAGATATTGAGAAAATATTTCTTACAGTATCTAGGCAAATGTACTTGTTTTTAGTGTAGCTTTACTGATTTCAAGATAAATTGCCTAGCATGCAGACTCATTTCAAAAGGATGTTGCTAGCATTTTCTGAATATAAGCACCTTTCCCTCAATATTGAGATAATAATTCTTAAATATTTTTGGCATCTAGGCCAATGTTCTTGTTTTTAGTGTAGCTTGACTGATTTCAAGATGAATTGCCTAGCATGCAGACTCATTTCAAAAGCATGTTGCTAGCATTTGCTGAATATAAGCACCTTCCCCTCTATATTGAGATAATAATTCTTAAATATTTTTGGCATCTAGGCCAATGCTCTTGATTTTAGTGTAGCTTGACTGATTTCAAGATGAATTGCCTAGCATGCACACTCATTTCAAAAGCATGTTGCTAGCATTTGCTGAATATAAGCACCTTCCCCTCTATATGAGATAATAATTCTGAAATATTTTTGGTATCTAGGCAAATGTACTTGTTTTAAGTGTAGCTGTACTGATTTCAAGATAAATTGCCTAGCATGTAGACTCATTTCAAGATGATAGTACCTGCATTTGCAGAATATAAGCAACTTTTTCTTCATTTTGAGAAAATCATTCTTATATTTGTTTTGGTATCTAGGCAAATATACTTGTTTTGAGTGTAGTTTGACTTGTTTTAAGAAAAATTGCCTTGCATGTAGACTCATTTCAAGATGATAGTACCTGCATTTGCAGAATATAAGCAACTTTTTCTACATTTTGAGAAAATAATTCTTATATTTTTTGGGTATCTAGGCAAATATACTTGTTTTGAGTGTAGTTTGACTTATTTCAAGAAAAATGTTCTAGCATGCAGACTCATTTCAAGATGATGCTACTAGCATTTGCTGAATACAGGCACATTTTTCTCCATTTTGAGACAAAAATTCTTATATTTTTTGGTATCTAGGCAAATATACTTGTTTTGAGTGTAGTTTGACTTATTTCAAGAAAAATGTTCTAGCATGTAGACTCATTTCAAGATGATGCTACTACCATTTGCTGAATACAGGCACATTTTTTCTCCATTTTGAGACAAAAATTCTTATATTTTTTTGGTATCTAGGCAAATATACTTGTTTTGAGTGTAGTTTGACTTATTTCAAGAAAAATGTTCTAGCATGTAGACTCATTTCAAGATGATGCTACTAGCGTTTGCTGAATACAGGCACATTTTTCTCCATTTTGAGACAAAAATTCTTATATTTTTTTGGTATCTAGGCAAATATACTTGTTTTGAGTGTAGTTTGACTTATTTCAAGAAAAATGTTCTAGCATGTAGACTCATTTCAAGATGATGCTACTACCATTTGCTGAATACAGGCACATTTTTCTCCATTTTGAGACAAAAATTCTTATATTTTTTTGGTATCTAGGCAAATATACTTGTTTTGAGTGTAGTTTGACTTATTTCAAGAAAAATGTTCTAGCATGTAGACTCATTTCAAGATGATGCTACTAGCGTTTGCTGAATACAGGCACATTTTTCTCCATTTTGAGACAAAAATTCTTATATTTTTTTGGTATCTAGGCAAATATACTTGTTTTGAGTGTAGTTTGACTTATTTCAAGAAAAATGTTCTAGCATGTAGACTCATTTCAAGATGATGCTACTACCATTTGCTGAATACAGGCACATTTTTCTCCATTTTGAGACAAAAATTCTTATATTTTTTTGGTATCTAGGCAAATATACTTGTTTTGAGTGTAGTTTGACTTATTTCAAGAAAAATGTTCTAGCATGTAGACTCATTTCAAGATGATGCTACTAGCGTTTGCTGAATACAGGCACATTTTTCTCCATTTTGAGACAAAAATTCTTATATTTTTTTGGTATCTAGGCAAATATACTTGTTTTGAGTGTAGTTTGGCTTATTTTAAGAAAAATTGCCTAGCATCTAGACTCATTTCAAGATGATAGTACCTGCATTTGCAGAATATAAGCAACTTTTTCTACATTTTGAGAAAATAATTCTTATATTTTTTTTGGTATCGAGGCAAATTTACTTTTTTTTAGTGTAGTTTGACTTATTTCAAGAAAAATTTCCTAGCATGTAGACTCATTTCAAGATGACGCTGCAAGCATTTGCTCAATATAAGCACATTTTCCTTCATTTTGAGAAAATAATTCTTATATTTTTTTTGGTATCTAGGCAAATATACTTGTTTTGAGTGTAGTTTGGCTTATTTTAAGAAAAATTGCCTATCATGTACACTCATTTCAAGATGATGTTACTAGCATTTGCTGAATATAAGAACATTTTTCTACATATTGAGAAAATAATTCTTAATAATTTTTTATTTTTAAACATTTGTTGTTGATCGTAGGGTGTTTTGTTTTCAATATCCACCATTTCAAGATGATATATTTTGGTCGAAACATCATGGCTAATCAAGTCATGGTCCCACACTTTGCACAGGCCACTGAGTTGGTTGCTGAGAAGCTGGTTGATTATACCTCTTATTACACAATCAGCAGCAAGAGCCAAACTTGGGTCCAAGTAAAATAACACCTTGGGGATGTAAAAGAATTGCACAACAGTTCAAATGACTCGTAGTGTGTTCCCCAGATATCACATGGCATTTGTATGGCCAGTTAATGTAATGGCAACCGTTACATTGCAAATGAGATGTGCTCACTCACTTGATCCTGCTTAAGGATGATAATGTCTGTTCTTAAAGCAAAAGTTTAGCATAGTTAAATACTGTCTTTGCACTGTATAGTATTTTGTCTACATGAATACATAATTGCTGTGCTTTATATACAGTATGTATGTGATATACAGTATATGTAGAGATGAGAATGATAAAATGCTTGAAATAAGAAATTCTGACTTTGACAAAGCAGTTTTGTACTTGTCAGTGGGGATAAAACTGCCTTATAATAATGCTATTCTAGTTTCAAGCATTAACATGCTCAGAACCAATAATAAAATCTCAGTAACAAGTAATAAACCCTTATTAAGATAATGTAGGACAGAAACGCTTGAAAGCAAGTGAAATGTTCTAACACAAAAAATGCCTGTAAGAATAAATAACTTGTCAGACAAAAAACAAGCATATATTGCCTTGATTAAAGATATTTTATCATGCTAAGATTTCACTTTTTGCAGTGTACTTCAATTAGCAAAAGATGCCCAAACACTGGCACACACACACTGGCACTCACACAGACTCACACAAACACACACACACACACACACACACACACACACACACACACATACAGAAAGACAGAGAGTGAAACTGGCAGTTTAATACATGCAAATCCATGGGTTACAGCACTACAGATGGCACACAGGGAGCATAATGAACACACAAACACACAGACGCAAACACACACACACTCACACACACACACACACACAAACACACACACACACACACACACACACACTGTGTGCACGCGGCAGGGAGAGTGATTGCATTACTCTGTCCCATCACTTCATCTGCTTTAGGGAGACAGGGCCTGTATTGACATCCCATCAGCAGCCATTTTGTGGCTGAGCAGGAGGACAATTCACACGCTTCACATCTCATTTCCATCTAAATGCTGTCAATTACACCCACTGAGAACACTGTTTAACACACACTCGTACGCACACAAACAAACAAACACCCACACACACACACACACACACACACACACACGCTCA
>NC_137924.1:43469905-43502405 GCF_963457725.1 Sprattus sprattus | reverse complement strand
GCTCACCTATTTATCTTCTGATACCCTAGTGTTGCCTGAGTGAAACCTATATCATTTATTAGTGAATCTGTGATCCCCTCTAATACCAATCCTTGTTTGAGGATAGACACTCTTGATATCAATGTTCACAGCATACTTAAAGGCAAATGACAGATACAGAAATCGCTGGTTTAGTTTTTTCCTGGTTTTCAAAAAAGGCATTAGCAAGATACATTTTAAATTGTCATACTCAAAAGGGCCATCACAACTAGACAGCTTACATCTTTGACCTACCTAAAATGACCCACAGTGATAGCGTGGATCAATCTTTACCCACTTTAAAAAAGCTTTATAATAGAGCAATGTTTGCATCCCTGCCTTAGATGGCTGGTTTTCAGGTGCTATCATGAGAGCTATCTCAACATCTGACCGCAATCATTCCTTCAGTACTGTCTCAAGGAGCTGGGTGTGATTGTAACAGGTTAGCCAGAGCGGAAACTGTAACTTAAAATAGCCGCAGGGGCAGACGAGGCATTCTGAATGGAGGTCAATGGTCATTCAAATATGATGGTAGCAGTGTCTGGAGGGAAGCCATAAAGGAGGAGTATTAGCGCCTGTTGCTGCAAGGCGAGCGGCAGACCGGAGAGGATTTAAGAGAGAAGGACTGCTGGCAGACAGCTTCGGCTCACTGAGGGCCAGATGTACGTGTTGGAAAACGCAGTGCACAAAGCGACTTGGCCAGTCAGCAGAGAGCAAACGCTGTGTCTTTTCGTGTTTCGTTGAATTTACCATATTGTTGTGTCAGATTTACAGTTTGGAAGTAGGAAAAATAGATAGTCTTTGGATCTGATTAAAACTCTAAGTTTTCTATTACTGATGTTAAAAGTTTCTCACAAAGTCAATCAAAAACTGGCAAAGTGTGAAGCAACAAATGGTTTATTTAGTCAGCGCAATACTAACACCATAAACCTGAGTCTGTCTCGAGACAACACTGCCGTACACAGTTCTTCATTGGCTTATATACATTTGATGTCACATTAAATCTTCTGATCCCCTCCCTCTGACCTTGATGTGCCTATGGCTCTGCTAACTGCAGTGGGCCCACAACCCATTTTCTGCTGAGTTGAATTTCCCCAGCTGCACCTGCGTCCCCCTGACCTGACCGTCCTGTAACACTCTGATAAGTTTTTTTTCAGTACTTAAAACACCTCGCCGCGGAATAGCACGGCCTATGGCGACCAGTGTTTTTCAGGCCTAATATGTTAACTTTTAAGGCTGCTGTAATCATTTATCACAGTAGTATCTCATGCTATGTTACCCCCATATCATGGTGTTTATTATGAACATTCTATTGATTAATATAACATTATCATTTGTCACATATTGAACAAAAACTGTGAGAGTCGTATGCAGTCGACATAGGCCGCCATGTTATCGTACTCCTCGGGATGTGTGTGTGTGGGTGTGTGCGCAAGCAGGGTCCATGGGCGTCTGCCTCTGTACTATGGTCATTGTTCGCTCCTGCAGCAAGAATGTGCCGTCGGTTGTACATTGCAGGCCACCTTTTTAGGCACAGACTGGCGAAATAATGCCTAAATAGGGCACTAACCTGTCAGTGCTTCTGCCCTTGAGGCTGATGTGGTTTTCACCAGCTGCAAATTAGCATTTTTCTAGCCTAGCAACGGACAAGCCCAGCAGAGAATCATTCGCCTCTGTGAAGCCTAACACAAACAAAGGAGCCACAAATGATGCTCAACAGGAGGAGCACCCACACCACAAAATAGTAGTTTTGCCTTTTGAGTGTGAAACAACCACAAAAGGGCACACGAAACTGAACTGCAAAGGAAGCTGAGGAAACTTTCCTGGAACGTTATGTATTTGTCGAAAGCACACGCCTACATAAAAAACACAGTTATGCGCTGCACAAGAAAGTCCCACTTATCGCCGCCCGTCACTGCATCACACAAACGTGCGCACACACCTACAGCATTAGTCATCGAGATGCAAGCTTTGCTCTCTTACGTTGCATGATGTAGTGGCTGTGGAGGCAAACTGAATATATGACCTGCGTCCTGCTAATGCTAACACGCCATGGGCTGGAGCCCACATAGCCTGGGGAGCTGCTGAGATTTGCGGCCAAGGAGATGAATCATGGCTGTATGCAAAGCGTGACCCCGGGGGAGACTCTACGCTCCACGAGACCTTATCATGAACCCCGCCACTGGGAAGTGGGAACACGGGAGATAAATGGCCGTATTTTATATGACATTGGGAAGTCTTTGGGGAAGCGCTTTCTGGATTCGTCAACATTTCCCACTCGGCAAACTCAGCTACATCCCTGTTCATATTTAATGTTATGTAGTCACTTAAAGCATGTGATGTATAGTTCTGTAGAAGTATAGCTATATTTGATCTGTGTAGTTGCGTACAAAAAGGAAAGCTCAGCATTCATTTCCATGTGATAGCTATGAAAAGAAAACCGTGATAGGCTATCCTTTGAAAATAATGGATGAAACAACTGAATTAAACATTTTATTTTAACACTCAAAATTAATTAAATATTGGTTCTTTGGCACTATTGTAGGTTCTCCAACAGAGAGATTAATGGAACCTTGAAACGGTTCCATAACTCATTCATTTTCCCAACGAGCGGAAGCTGGCTGAAGCCCTTCGTTATGGAGAATTGTAAGGTGTCAGCCGTAAACGCTGTCCAAACCCTGTCAACAGTGCTTGCTCATTGAGATCTTCCCCCTATGTGTGACCTGCTGGCTCTCAATCTGGCCCTTGTATCAGAGATGAGCTGTGGCCACACTGGCAGCCCTCCCCTAGCAGCAGGCCGGGCCCTGATTCTCCAACACTGGGGAAGATTTCACAACGAAGGCGTGAAATCGGCATGCGCCAGCAAGCCTGGACGCCGGCCGCGTGAATAAGTAGCAACCGGGCTGGGAGAGATAGAAAGACAGAGGGAGGGAGAGAGGGGGATGAGTCAGGAGAACGAGAGGAAAGGCGATAAAGAGCAGGGGAGGTAGAAGGAGGAAGCTGAGAAAGGGAATAAAAACATGGAGATAAGAGGAGCATGAAAGATTGCTGCTGTCTACAGCAAAACGGCAGCTTAGTGTTTGGTCTGAGCAGGGGGGTCAAAGCTCTTCTAAGAGGTGACAATATGTAATTATGAATATCATGAATAGCCGGAGGGGTCCTGACCCTGTAACAGTTCAGACAAGAGCCTGAAACGCTATTAGAAATGACGACCCCCACGAAAATAGCTTTTTAGCTCTTTTCTCTGTGCCCTTTTCCTTTCTTTCGTTCTCTCTCTCTCTCTCTCCTGCTCCTCGGTCTTCCCTCGACTCTCATTCTCACTCCTCGACAACCCAGCGGGGATTGGGGATAATCCGTGCCAAAATACACTGTAATCTGATCCAATTTCTCCCCTCAATTCAGAGCTGCCTTCTAATCCCATCTCTGGCCGGGCCTGCCAACAGCAGACGCTCACGATCTCTTTCGCTCCCTCTCTCTCTCTCCCTCACTCATGCCCAGACACAACAACACACTCACTCTCCTCCTCTCTCACTTGGCATGCACATGCACACAAACACACACACACACACACGTACACATACACATACACATACACATACACATACACATACACATACACATACACATACACATACACGTACACATACACATACACATACACATACACACATACACATACACATACACATACACATACACATACACATACACATACACATACAGTGCTCCTTTCTCACTCATGTGTACATACAAACACATACATTTTTTCTTTCTCACACACACTATTCACACACTCTGTCTTTCTCTCTCACACACACTCTCTCTCTCCCACACACACACATACACACACAAGAAAACACACTCACACCAACTGCAAATTCAGTACTTTTCTCAGACATTGGGCCCTATTTAAACGATCAGAAACGCAAGTAGGACAGCGGCAAACGCAAGTAGCTGTGTGGGCGGCTCTATGGCGCATTTGCTATTATAACGGCGGAAAAAACACACTTGCGTCTGGTGCAAATGTCAAATGGGTTGGTCCAAAGGAGGTTACTCAGCCATAGGTGTGGTTTGGGCGTAATATGCAATAAACCAATCAGAGCGTCATCTCACATTCCCTTTAAGAGCGAGGAGCGCATATTCCATAGCGGCTTGTTATTATAATGGCGGAATTACTATTAAGACAGGAGAGGCCACCAGAACGTGTGCTACCAGAAACAATCACGGCAATATTTTCCCATGCTTGTTTGGAGAAATGTTTCTACTTTTCATTTCTCGTCTGTATTTTTTCAGTTACTAGCATTCGTTTTTTGGTGGCAAAATATTTGAAATAAAAGTCACAAAAACATACTTTCCGATGTTTTGGGTTCACCCTCACTGTATCACTAGGTTATGTATGCAAGGTAATAATATTGCAATTTGCTCAAGCAATACTCTGGAGATGGCAATGGTTTGCTTACCTCATTATAGAGGAAGTAGCGCTTCTGTCAGGTGAGCTCTCCTCTCTCGTGCATTTGGGTTTAATGGCATCGGCACATGCAGTTCAACCTCACTTCTTCTAAAGTCCTCTAATCTATCCTCATTTATGTCATTGACACATCCATGATTCATGGCAATGTTGTGTAAAACACAACATGCCACAAAGAATGCTGCGACTTTTTGAGGACTGTACTGTAAAGTACCACCTGACCCATACTTCTCCCAGAACGCCTGCTTAGCCCTCTCCTGGGTGTGCGCAATGGACAAAAATTACGATTAACCGCAACCTAACTGGTACGTCAGCGAGTAAGTTTACAACGTTACAACCGCCATTACAATTAACCTGAATCATTCGGGTCAATGTGTACGCTAGATGTATGCCTATTTTTAAAATATCTTGGATATGGATATCACAATGATTTCCTCATGTGGTAAATACTTTATTTTCCTTGTAATTATATATGGCTTGCCAAAAAATTGGTGTAAATCTCTCGTGTAGACCAGAAAAGTAAAGTGTAGCCTATGGGACCTACTGTGCGGCCAAGCACGCGCCCTTAAAATAGCGTCAAAGACTCTACACAATGCACCTCTGACATTAGACTAGGTTTTTTCTGGTCTACGGCGCACTGTTGTTTTGAAACTGCAAGATACCACCAAGGAACACTTGCGCCTGAGAAACGCCTTCTCTGTTCCGCCCCGCCCATTTCGGCGCAAGTTCATTTCGACGCGCGCCTCTGGAGGGAAAATCCCGCTGTGCGCCGGGTGCAAAATAGGAATGATACATGCGTCGGTGACAATGTCAATTGCGCTGGGTGCAAGATAGGGCCCATTGTCTCTCCCACACATGCACCAGCACACATCTACAACCTCACCGTCTACCTATTTTTTTCTCTCTCTCTCTCTCTCTCTTTCTCTCTCTCTTGATTTTCACATACATACTGTACATCCCCATCACCCAACCTTCCAAGGTCCATATGAATATCACATCATATCAGTGGCACTGACTTGACAACGTCTTCCCTTACTCTTTTATTAATATGTCCCTCCTTCCCTCTTTCTCTCTCTCTTTCTGTCTCTATCCATCCCATTCACCTCTTCCCCTCCCTGGGTGTCTCTTAATCCCCTGTACAGCTCGGCTGGACTGAGGTGACTACAGGGAGAGGGTTCAAAGCCAAGGCAGCATAAATCACCCACAGCAGGGATAAAAAAGAGAGAGAAAGATAGATAGAATGAGAGAGAGATGGGGGAGAGATTAAGTGAGAGAGCAGAGGTAGCAGTGACAAAAGGGGGTGTGAAGAAAAGATGAGAGGCAAGACAGAGAGGAGGAAGGGGGAGGGCAGGAGAGTGAGCGGATGGCAGATGGCATGAAAGATGAAGGGAGGACAGAGACTAAGAGAGGAGAGAAAGAAGGATGAGGATGGCAAGAGAGAGGTAGAGAGAGAGGAGAGCATAGGGTGAGGACAGGGGCCTGCTCATTACAAGCAGCATTGTGAGGACCTGCACTAGCAGGGGGGAGATGGGAGAAATAGATTCCATGGGTCGGGCAACCCAAGACGACCAGGCAGAAACCAGAAGAGATATGAAAGAGAAACAGAGATATATTACTACAAGAGAAAAATATGCCAAAGGCACCCATACATTTAACTAGAAGAAAAGACGTTTATGTCTCAGTATCTCCCTCATTTATTGTGTGAATGTCTCTTTTATTCCAGGCTTTCCGATAAAGCTCTGTTGATTGTGAATTGAAGGTTTTTGGAAGCAGGCAAGCACAGGGCTGTTCACATTCACTGGCTGTGGCAGTTAGACCTGTGTTAAATTCGTAAAGGATAAAGTGTTATTTTAGACTTGAAGAAAGGAACTCTTGATTCGAAACAAGGGATTCATCAAGGCAAAATAGAACATTTTTGTGTTTGAATTGGTTTGATTTACCGTGAGGCGTGTGGTATTTTCAAAATAAGTGGGCACAAGAACTCAAAGATGACACAACTGGAGGACACCCAAACACAAAGGTAGAAATACACACACACACAACCGAGGCGCCGGGCAGTGGAAAAAAGAGATATTCTGGACACCCCGAGGCAGACAGACAGGTACTAAGGGAGAAACAGGTACAAAGAAAGCAGCGGACGGGATGGAGGGAGAGAAACTATGGCAGACGGCCCTGAGCTGAGATAAAGAGGGAGGGATGAATGAAAGACAGAGAGTGACAGAGGGGGAGTGTAATACAGGGTGTTATCGGTGTGTCTTTTTTTTGATCAGACGTATTTCTGATGACACACCCCCCGATGATTATAATCTCCACCGCTGTGCTCGGCGACAGGCTGCTATGGCGACCGTACACCCACAGATGTGACCAAGAATGTGAATGGGTGCAGCAGTGAATAAGAAGGACAGAGAGAGTGAAAGCGAGAAAGAAAGAAAGAAAGAAAGAGAGTGTCCATGACAAAGATCGGAGACAACACAGAAGCGAGAAGTGCAGAACATGAAAAGGAGTTATCAAAGTTATCAAACTCGCTGAAAAAACGTGACACTGAGAATCACCTCTTATTAATCCAGTCCTTCCAGGCTCTTCTATCACAAACCTCTTCAGCTCTTATGGTATTTAACACTCTCACACACAATGAACGCCTTGCTAATGACTTGAATATCACGTAGTCCTTACATCAGAATGACTTGCTGTCGTTTGACATTTACAGCAATGAGGCAGAAAATAAGGACCGCTATTGATATAATTAGACACTCTCTCCATTCAATTGTTGTTGTTTTTCATCTAAACAAATCTATTTATGCTTTGCTGAGATTTGAAAAATGTGGCTTGAATGAGAAGGCTCTAAATGGCTAGAGTGAAAGACTATGGCTGTCCTCTGGAGCATAACGGTGCGTAATATGACATGAAGTCAAAGAATGAGCAAAAATTAAGAGAAAAAACAAGATATTTTCCGTTCCAAGAAAAGTGTGTTATCTTGAATGATTACGTTTCTGGAAACGATAGACTAAAACGGTTCTTGTCTATCTCAACCTGAGTGAACATAGTTTGTGGAGATGGCGGCTGTGCACATGGCATGCATCCAAAACAATGTGGTAGTGATGCAGGGCGCCATGTTTCGTGAAGTTTAAACCATTATACCTCAAGATTTGGGCTAGTGAAGTGCTAGATTTGGGCTAGTGAAGTGCTAGATTTGGGCTAGTGAAGTGCTAGATTTTTGCTTTGAACATTCTTCACTAGGTGGCGCCTCTCCTCAAATGAATTAAAATGAGTTAGGGTAATGCATCTCCCAGAGGCCTGCTTGCCATAGAAACTTCATCAGTTTTGGCAAAAGAAAGTGCATCGAGCTATTGCCCAAAAAGTGCTTTGACTCTACCCCACTTAAGGGGGTGCTAGCACCAAGAGACACACCCACCTAGGGACACAAACCTTGTATTCCGGATCAGCCATGTGGAGCTAGAACCATACAAGTTTCATGTAGATTGATGAAGTCTACGTATATGATATCGCGACCAAAAATGAATTAAGCAAATGTAGAAGAAGAAAAAAAGACCTTTGATAAACACTATAAGACCACCCGTGTACACACAGCAGTGGTCATAAATACTGTTAGATATATTTTGTATTATTTGTTCCACTGAGGCTGACAAAGAAGTGGGCTGAGGAAGAAAAAAGAGAGAGACGAAAGAAAGATGGAGGGGAAAGGAAGAGGAAAAAAAGAAATAGGAAATTACAAAAGTGATTGCATGAGACAGAGGTGTACAGACGGCAGAAAGGAAACAGTATGATGTAAAGGAAGATAACACGAGGGGGAAATAGAGAACGACAGAAAGAGAGTCGGAGCGGGGAGAAAAGAAAGGAAAGAAAAAAAGAGAGCAGAGAACAGGGACTAATGGAGAGAGTGAGGGAGGATATATCACTCCTGCCACCCCAAAACCTGCTTGCGAGCTTCCGAGGGCAGAAGAGCTGTCGCCATGGAAACAGCAGCCGTAAAATGAAACTAAAATAAAGGAGTGTCACCGTACTGATGACTGGAGTGTTAATGCCCTGTCGTCCGGGTGTCACAGTCTTTGTGCAGCTGTCTCTCCTTCCATGTGTTTTAGCTGGCCATCAACCGCCGGCACAAATCAGCAATTTTAAATTAAACAGCTCCTTACCCCCCCCCCACCCCCCCCCCTCTCTCTCTTTTATTACTATCTCACTATCTCTCTCTCTCTCTCTCTCTCTCGCTCTATCTGTCCCTCTCCCTCACTCTCTCTCTCTCAGCAGTACCAAACTGACAATGACTCACAAACACTCCAAGTGTTTTTTCCCTCCACTTCACCTGTACCCCATCTTCCATGCCTCTCTGTCATCCATTCATCTTACATCTCTATCTCTCCTGCCTTCTCTTCCAGGCACAAAAAATAACGTACAAAGACTCTTAATAAAACACCAGAGAAGCCTGACAAGCAGGTAAAAGAAAACGTAGACCCAAGGTGTACAAACATATCAAAAAAGGATGTGTTTGCAAAGTCAGGCCTTCTCCTTTTGTGACATATGCACCCCCTCCCCTTCTGCTTTCAACCCAACAGCGGTGAGACCTGTTTTAAATATAAAAAATACTTTCAGCTGCTATGACAACCATTTTATAATCCAATCCCACGGGCCCTGTGCTATTGAGCTAAAGGTGGTCTTTGACTAGAAAGTTCCTTAGTCGTTCTCATTGTAATTAAGAACATACTGTCTCTGTCACAATGTCCTAAATCTGTTCATTAACGAAACATACCAGTGACAGCAAGTTGGAGCAAGGAAGTGAGACAAACTACAATTGCATAGTAGAACCATTCAGTACTTTCATTTTAATATGGTTTATGAGGATAATAAAAAGCTACATGTATCTGACTAGCCTAATATTTCATGGCTATCCACACAATTCAACACTATATTACCAACTAATGTCCAACCTACCTATATGTCTCTATAAAGTTAAGATTAGAACTAACCATAGGTCAAGACAAGTTCCTCCCACATGTTAGTGCGAAATCAATGATTGTAAGGTTTACATTCCCCATTCCATTCTTTATCTTGTCTTTCACACCGCCACTAGCTCAGGTAGCTTCCTTAGCACTGTATGATTCATACTTGCCACGTGAAAATAGCCTTCCATACAACAGAACACTTGAATGAAATAGACACTTACTGATAATTTCAGCCCATTTCCCTTGAAGGGAATCAGTGCAGGTGTAGCTTGCTGACGGGTCAGAATAACCGAGTGTGTGTGTTCAGACACGGATAAATGGGCCTGATGAGTTGACAGAATCACAACTCAGAATGCCATAACACATTAGTCAGCCGCCAACCTGTGCAGTACTTACACACTCACACACTACAAGCAGACACACATTACACATGGAAATCTCTCTTCTACACAGAGACACACACTAACACACACATACAGAGAGAGAGAGAGAGAAAGAGAGAGAGATAAAGAGAGAAAAAAGTGATAGAGAGTCTATGTGTGTCAAAAAGACTCAAACTCTTCTTTAAAGCCCTCCTATGGAAAGTAAGCTTGTTAACAGCTTCTCTGCTGGCAGGGGTCTACTTCAAGACACTTATGCAAGACAGCTGCTTTCCCTTTTCCTCCCTCTGCCTCTCTCTCTCTCTCGCTCTATCTATCTCTCTCTCTATCTCTTTATCTATCTATCTCTCTTCACTGCTCTCTCTCTCACTCGCATTTTTCTTTCTTTCACTTGTTCTACCTCTCTGTCAATCTCTCCCTGTCTCTGTCTCTCCCTCTCTAATGTGGGAGGAATCAAACACACAGAAATATCAACACCCTGGGAATCTGGAGCGAATGACTCAATTAAAATGAGTGAAGGGGGGGTGAGGGGGGGGTGAGGAGGAGAACAGTCAAGGAACTGGCACAGCATGCTCTCTCTCTTTCGCTCCTTTTCTCTGTCTGTCAATCTCCATGGTGAAAGGAACGTTCCTTCCCCTGTCGAGTGCTGCACTGATATGAAGCCACTGACACATCATGTCACAATCCACAGAGGATATTTATGTATATTATGAATCCTTACGGTGTGTGTGTGTGTGTGTGTGTGTGTGTGTGTTTGTTTGTGTGTGTGTGTGTGAGGGGGGGGGGGGGGGGGGTCCATGTGTCCATTCTACATCATGGCTTAAGTTTGTGGTTTGAATAGGGGCTTGTCAGTTTATACAGCGTTTGCCATCTATTTTTGCAACACCCACACAGTACACAACACAGCCTAAGAAAACAGGAACAGAGGGAGGGAAAGAGAGGACAAAAACTAAACAATGATGGGGTGATGCATTGAAGGGATGGGCACAGATGCTGCTTTCATATTCCAAAGCTGAGGTGAGGGGGGTAAACGAGTGGAGAGGAGGGGTGTCAGCTGGCCAATCCCCATGATCGGATGAGCGCTGATTATAGACATAATCAACTTATGTGAATTATTCATGAATTTAGTTTTTTCACCATGACCAATCACCTCGGGGCTAATTGGTTTAGTAACACATGCACTATCATGCCAATAAAGCTACTTGAAATTCCAAGAGAAAACATAGAGAAAGGTGTGTGTGTGTGTGTGTGTGTGTGTGTGTGTGTGTGTGTGTGTGTGTGTGTGTGTGTGTGTGTGTGTGAGCATGGTCGTGCGCATGTGTGTGTGTGGGCATGCGTGTGTGTGTGTGTGGGCATGCGTGTGTGTGTACAGATGGGGAGAGATCGTTTGATCACATTTAAGGGCATTCAGTGAGAACATGGATGCTGGCATGGCATAAGACATCAGATGGGAACTGACACACATGCAGGAAGAGACTAGTTTAAACACACACACGCTCACACACACACACACACACACACACACACACACACACACACACACACAACACACACGTGCAAACACAGCCAGTTCGGCAACAGATTTAATTAAAAACTGGGCAAAAGTTCTGGCTCAGCGCGTATATTCTATTGATGTGTGTACCGGAGTGTAGTGTAGTTGTGTGTGTGTGTGTGTGTGTGTGTATGTGTGTGTGTAGGTGTGTGTGTGTGTGTGTGTGTGTGTGTGTGTGTGTGTGTGTGTGTGTGTGTGTGTGTGTGTGTCCATATGTGGAATGCTAAATCAAATTTAAACAGCATCGCTACATGCATTAGCTGCTGACAGTAACAATACTCTAAGCTATGCAAGGAAACATGGAGAGAGATAATGACAGACACACAGAAAACGAGAGACAGGGAAACGAAGAGAGAGAGACAAAAGAAATTAGGTACAGGAACTAACGGAGAGAAAGGGAGAGAGAACAAAGCTGTCCAGACAAGAGAGAACATTGGACAGAGAAAGTGATGATCGAAGGCAGATAAAGAGAGAGAATCAAGAGAGAGGGAGAGAAACAAAACAGCCTCATCCATTTTTGTATTCAACTATTTTCACAGTTTGTTTCAAGTGCATTTGGCTGTTTAGCAGGATAAAAGAAGAAGAAAGCAGGGGGGAGAGGACAAGGTGAGGAGAGGATGCAAAGGGAGAGGATTAACTTAAATACTCCTGGCCTAAGAGGGTCTTCCATCCCTCTCTCTCTCTCTCTCTCTCTCTCTCTCTCTCTCTCTCTCTCTCTCTCCCTCGCTCCCTCACTCTCTCTCTCCACCTTCTCTCCCCTTGCTTTGTGTCTTGGTCCCTTTGTCTGTGTGTGTGTGTGTGTGTGTGTGAGCGTGCTTGTATGTGTATGCACATATGGGTGAACATGTGTGTGCCCATATGTGTGTGTGTCTGGTAAGATGTGCCAGAGCTAATTTGGGAATGACCTAAGGTGGACTTAGATGAAAGCACTTGCATCGCTAGACTGCTTGCTGACTCGGCTATATAAGCAAGCATACAAGTCAGAACTAATCACAGAGACTAGCCAACAGCCTTAACAGAAGCCTCACAAAAGAGGGAGTCGCTGAGGAAAGAGCTAGGACACACAGGATCATGCCCTTGCCATGGCACATGCAGACATTAGATGCATTTGTGTGTGTGTGTGACGCCTAAAGGCATTTGCATGGTTATCCAATTCACCTCGTACGACTTCACAAGAGACACGCCCTTTCTAATCTGATGATTGTACGACTCACCTCTACCTGCATGGTTCTACGAGGGGCTGTGGAGATTACCAACGGTTTATTATGATGTTACAAGCCCATTACATCATCAACAACAAACTATAAAATAAGAAATCGTTTGTATTTATCCCGTGTATTTTTAGTTAATGATCAGAGGCTGTTGTTGTGAAATGAATTACTAACGACAATGACCAAGCTCGCGGTTATTGTCGAATATTTTCTATTATTATACCACACAAACAGTTCTGCTTTTTTACGTCTACAATTCAGGTTCTTTACAATTTAATCATTTACACTGCATGCTCTGCTAACTCAAACACAAAGAGGCTGTTCGAAAACCAAGAAATGTTTTTATTATTGCTGTAATTAGACGACGTCTCCCTATGCTTTAAATGCCGCGAGAGCCACGATGGAGCAAGGAAGAAGGGAGATGTCGGTTTTCCTCCTGCATCGCCGCTGGTGCCCTTCATGGTTTTTTTCATTTTTACAAACTTGTCCCTGATCTTCCTCCAACTCCTAATGCACTCCTGGACCTCCAGCCCCAGGTTCCCAGCGATCTCTCAGCGATTTTTTTTAAAACGGAGGCGCTGTCATATATGGAACGAAACAGGAAACGTCATTTTAGCCAGGGGTGTCGGACAGCTCGGATCGGATAGTGAGAAAATTCAAGCGGTGCTCCGGAGGCCATCCGACACCCTCGGATGGCTCTTCGAGGTGCTCAAAGGTGTGGTCCCACTTCAAGGAGGGCGTTTAAGGGCGTGCCTCGTGAGATCGGAGCGCACGATCGGACAAGCATGTGAGCGCCTTAAGAGACGAGAGAAGAAAATACCCACAACGAGAGAAGACACAACAAAAGTACAGCAGCGTGGGTCATTAGGGTCATTTTTACTACCGCAGAGAAGGAGACCTAGTGTGTGTGGGTGTGCTGGACAAGGTTTTATCCTTGCATCAGTGCAGAGGGAGAGAGTAGCTTAAGGCTCCATCCACACTAATACAGTTGAGGTTTCAATCAAATCACCTTTGCTACTTTTACACTTTTGTTACCGTTTTAAAATGAAAACGTATTAGTGGGAACGTAACCTCGCGAAACTGATTTACTAGTCTGATAAATTCAGAGAGTTAGTCCCACAAACGTCCTCGGCTCGCCTTCTGACTAGTTCAGAGAAGTCTGAGATTCTTATACCCAAATTGACATCTGATCGGAGCCCTTCTTCCTCCATGCTCATCATCATTTGACATTACCGTCATACCAATGAATGGTGGAGTCTTACTGTGCAGAGATGACCTGACCATCAACAAGAGCAGAGGGGCGTGGACACCAGAGAGAAGAGATATCTACACTGCTACCCTTGGCCCTGATACTGGGACAGGAACATGACTCCGGTGTACTTGTGTTCCAAAATCGACTCAAATCAATAATGTCACTTGCTAATAGAGACATATAGTCATGAGGACGTGCGTGTGTGTATACAGTGGGTGTGTGTGTGTGTGTGTGTGTGTGTGTGTGTGTGTGTGTGTGTGTGTGTGTGTGTGTGTGTGTGTGTGTGTGTGTGTGTGTGTGTATGTGTGTGTGTGGGTCATTGTTACCGACTGAAGCGAGGAGACACAGAGTTATCCTGACTTAGTCGCTAACAAATTTTTTGATGACTTTAATCTTTTCAGTGAAACAGCCGGGGTAGCTTTCGCAGACGGGGATTAAAGCTCAGCTCTGGACTAAATGTCATTCTGAATGGAGACTCTTCATTCAAAGTCCAATTGACATCAATGCCAAGTCCATAGCTACTACAAGACCATCTGGTACAGCATTACAGAAGCTCATAGGAGCAGTGACATGATTATACAATCATTTTCATCCACACTGTATATTATGTGTCTGTCAGTACAATGCACTCAATCAGATACTCAATCGTACAAAACAATGTACTTTAGCACTAGTACATGATGTTCTAGGGCAGGGGTCTCAAACTCAGGCCCGCGAGCCAATTGCGACTTCCCAATCGATTTTATCCGGCCCTCAAAGTTCCATTGATTATAAAAAAAAAAAGTTCCATTGATTTAAATGGTAATATGGAGTTAAGTACATAACTGTATTAACTATGTATGTAAGTACACTGTAAAAGCAAGACTTCATGTAATGTTATTTTCTTCAGCAGCAAACCTCCACCACTTACAGGAATTTTTTGTCACATCTTTGTTCATTCGTCACAAACATTTTGCTTCACGGAGAAAGTAGGTAGAGCCTCCCTTAAGGTTTTCTTTTCTCTCTCTTTCTGCTCTTCCTCTTCTTCTGACACCTGATTCTCTCCCTTTTTCCCCTCTTTTGCATCTTCTAGCGTTTCATCCTCTCAGCGGTCTATCCCTTCCTTCTGCTGCCTCTCTCTCCACCTCTCTGACTTCTTCCTTTTCTTCTGCCGGAGGAGGGGAGGGAAAGCTTTCCTCTCTCTCTGTGGGGAAGCCGTCTGGCTTTTCTCTCTCTTGTCTTTGTCGAAGGGGAAAGCAGTCCTGAGAAGCCTGGGGGTTTCATTGTTTTTAACCTTCCAAGTTTGTTTGCTGTGTATGTTCTCCCTCTCTCTGTATGTTCTCCCCTCTTTCCCTCTTCCCTCTCTCCCTCTCTCCCTCTTCTCTCCTTCTGTCTCTCCTCTCCTCTTCCCTCCTCTCTCTGTCTCACGCATTTCCCCTCCTTCTGTTCTGCTCCACAGTTAAGCTACAATGAACCCCCTCCCCACACACACACGCACACACACACACACCCCTACACACACACACGCACTCACACGCAGACAAGGACACACACACACACACACACACACACACTCACACGCAGACAAGGACACACACACACACACATTTTAACAGCCTTACATCAGAGTGCCACACACACACACAAACAAACTCGCTCAGACACACACACACACTCTCACCAGAGCCTAATCAATCATCAGCCAATCAATATCCCAGCATGGGTCTGATAAACAACAGCACAGATCCAGAAGCCCTCTGCAGCTGAAACGAGGCGAGAGGGGGAGGGAGAGAGGGAGGGAGAGAGAAAGCAAGGAAGAGAGAGAACGAGACATAGAGAGAGAGAGAGAGAGAGAACAAGGGAGGAATGGAGGAACAGAGTAAAATGAAAGAACTAATGGAAAGAAAGAGAAGCTGGGAAACAATGATGAAACACTAAAGGCGAGCCCGACAGGATGTCAAAGATCAATTGAAGAGAGGAAGGAAAGAGCAAAGAGAAGTCGGGCCTCAAAAAAGAACAAAAAGAGACAGAAGGAGAAAAAAGAAAGAGGTAGGGATGGAGAGAAAGAGAGAGGAGGAATGAAATAAACAAGGTCATTGACTGAAGTTAAGAGATGCAGAGAACACCAAACACATGACAGACACACTCACACTGGTCCTCTGTCCCTCCCTCCCTCCCTCTCTCACTCTCATTCATCACTCTCTTTCTCTGCCCCTCCCTCTCTCTTGGTCATTCAGCTCCCGCGCTCTTCTTAATTTTCCGTTCTTCCTCCATGCTCTGCCACTCATCACGTCTTCCTCACCCTCTCAGTTTCCTTTCCTGTCTTTCTCTCTCTCCTCTCTCTCTCTCTCTCTCTCTCTCTCTCTCTCTCTCTCTCTCTCCAGACACACTATATCTATCACATTGTGGCATTCAGTAGCGTGACCGAGATGAGACAAGGTCACCACAAGACCACACACTGAGTCCCTCACACACACAAACACACACACACACACACATGCACGCACACACTTACACACACCCGCACGTACGCACACACACACACACACACACACACACACACACACCTGCGGCTTTGATCCGTGCCTGTACAGCACTGGTTTCCACAGGGACCAAGCTCCTTATCCAGCTCAGCTCCCAATCAAAGGAAAGGTGAAGAAAAGTGCCAGAAGGCATTACAACACTCTCTCTCTGTAACATCTGCCTTCACGGCCCACTGTGCTTAACCAGCAGACTTTCACATGAAATAAAGACAAGAAATGAAAACCTGCACAGAGAGAGATAAAAAAAAAAAAGACTACAAAGTGTTAATGGTACACTCTGGGTACACTCTGTAGGCGTATACAAGTCCTGGCCAGGTGTGTGTGGTGTGCGTGAGTGTCAGGTCAGATTCTGGAAATAGACATGTCCCCCTCTCGTATTTTGAGGCGAGGAGACGCTTGCCTAAATGGAGCACTAATGAGGCGGCTGTTTATGACACGACACCCGAGCTAACCTGTCATTTATCAGCGGCGGTTTAGCGGGCTGATTGACAGCGGAACTAATTCTCCATTAGTGCTGGGGTGGTTTGACGGACGTCCGACAGTTCAGTTGAGAGGAGGTGCGTGGGGGGGCTGGGGGGGTGGGGGGGGGGGGACATGTAGGATGGTATAATGTGTTGGCACGTAATGACAGTTTCAAAAAAGTGTCTTTGGATGGATTGATTGCGCTCGGAAGGAGAGGAAATCTAAAGGCTGTGTCCAAAGCAAATGGGAGTGGGGGAGGGGAGGGGAGAAACAATGAGGGTTTGATTGCGGCAGAAGTTTTCAAGATGGCGTGGGCAGTTCTGGACGTGGGGCCAGATCACCGTTGCGTTGCTATCACGCCCCAAAGCATCCCTGCTGAGCCACCGTTTTCCATCTACTCCACAGAAGTAGGTCCTTGAGTTGTCAAACTTGCCTGCCTTGATTTGAAAGTTTGGAACTAACCACAACCTTACAAGGAGGTAAGCTGAACTCTAAAAGAAATGGTGCTTGAACTCCTTGACCTTAATGTCTCAAGAGCTAAGAGGGCACTCAGAGACGCACGCCGTGTGAAGTCAGTGTCGCGGCTGTCGCCCCCTGCTGTTGGCTCGCGTGTATAGTCGCTGGGAAGTGAAAGCCAGCACGCGGCCATCATCTCGCCCTGTGCCACATCAACCACACCCTGCTGTCTCTGCCCATGTCTGCTGGCAGGGCCATTCCACGGAAAACATCTCTGCCACGGGCTCAACTCCGCCTCCAAATATTGACTTTCTCTCCTCCCTCATCTCTATCCGTCATCCCTGCCTCCCTCTCTCCCTCCCTCCCTCCCTATCTCTCTCTTTACATCTCTCTGTCTCTTCTTCCTATGCTTTCGTCTGCCAGCGTTACTAATGTCTTTTTAAAGGCGGGTGCGAACGGCTTTTTACACAAATACAGCGGAGACACACTTATCAAATGTGACGGGATGCTGTTTGTCACTTGATAGGTTTGGCTTCTTTCCAGTTGCGGAGGTATTAGTTGTCTTATTTGGCACACTCACGCGCACAGTTACACACACACAAACACACACACACACAAACACACACACACAAATACACACACACACACCCACCTGGATCGTGTGGCGTGTGAGTAAGACTGAGAGGAATTAGATTCTCAACGGTACGGCACCTGATCAGTAAAAGAGAGACTGGGATTATAGATTTACACAGACGCAACCAATGGCTCATGATTGTAAGGACTCTAGCAAGCTCTGTGTGTGTGTGTGTATGTGAAAGCGGATGTGTGTATAAGTGTATGCGTGTGTGAGAGAGAGTGCGTGTGTGTGTGTGTGTGTGTGTGTGTGTGTGTGTGTGTGTGTGTGTGTGTGTGTGTGTGTGTGTCCACTGGCTGGACTAAGAGATTGCAGGTTAATCCCTACAAATAGTATCAGTTCTTAGTATGCAGGCAGGGCCAAGTGATTTTATGTTCCTATAAGTCTTTACCACAAACCCACCCCTTCTCCCCCCCACACACACCCACACACACACACATTTATATACAGTATATACTGCCATTATTCGCTAAGCCTGAAAGCGCTGTTCTGTCACAATGCTCACACGCTAACTTCAGTGACATTGGAGTGAAAATCCAGTAAGTGCTGGAATCCTGCCTGGAAAAGTAGCACATGGCACAGTCACACCACAGGAGACCCCGGATGGAACAGGACCATGATGGAGGGACAATGAAATCAACCAGAACACAAAGGGGCTTCTCACCTTTTCTGTCTCTTTCTCCTTCTCTTTTTGTCTCTAATTCAATTAGAATTCATTTCAAACTAGCTCGATTAGCTTGACTGCGCTATTCAAAAACTGCCAAAGCACTGAGTATATACTCCACAAAAATCACATCACCCTCAGAAGCATCTATTTTTCTCTCACTCCCTCACTCTATTCCTCTCTCTCTCTTTTTTTTTCTTTTGTCTTTGTCTTTTTCTCTGTCTTTGCTGTACCCTGTCCGGGTCTCTCCAGTGAACTGCAGAGAAAGTGTAATATTGGTCCATTTTAGAATTGGCCCCGTGGCATGGCTGGAGGTGCTGTAGCATGACTGAGGCAGCCTTATCAGTTAAGGGGTTATGAGCCGAGCCAAGAGCTGTGATCGGGTTCAACTCCCTGTCCTGTCTCATACTCCCTGCTAGAGATGGGCACTTACAGAGACCTACAGAAGGGAAAAATACACCCTCCTCACGCATCAGTGACAGCATTATTTAGGATGCCTGCAAAGTGAATGAAAACTGAACGCTACATGTTCCCTATGACCTTCCAATCTCATTCATGGGCTTCCCCTTTCACCTCGTCAGTCTAATGGGGGTGACATATTTGTGGGGAACACACTGTTGTGGTACGCCATGAGACACAATACCTTCAGTGTAGCTGAGGCAGAGCGCTGTGTATATGGCCTACTAATGAGGCATGTGATAATTAGTCTTTTAGGAGTTGGCATGACAAAAGGCTTGAGGGTTGATTATTGAAATGCAAGCGTTGCTTTGGCCCACCCAGTGAGTGAGTTGCAGGCACAGATGCGTCAGCCTGGTGACGGCGCTGACGACTGGAGGTTAACACACACACACACACACACAAACGAGACAAGATTTAGCCCCACTCCCCCTCTCGCTGAATCACTCCGGCGGACAAGAGGGGATCTAGGCCAAACGCGATTATGACTCCTGCTTCTTCCCCAACCGCTTTCTCCCTCTCTTTTTCTCTCTTTGTCTTCCTCCATACATCCTCTCCTCTTACCCCTCTCCCATTTTTTGGAATGAGAACAGTAAAAGAGTCTTCGTCTCTGCATCGGCGTTGGCTCCAATCCACCCCGCCCCCCCCCCCCTCTCCAGGGGCTTTTGAAGATGAGACGCTGCTCTCCACTCCACTCCACTCCACTCTTCTGGCTGCCGACCAGACGTACAGCCACAGGCGTGGAGGATCCATCTACTCTGAATAAAAGTCAGACTGGCCAGTGCAGCGTGGGAGTGTGTGTGTGTGTTTGTGTGTGTGTGTGTGTGTGTGTGTGTGTGTGTGTGTGTGTGTGTGTGTGTGTGTGTGTGTGTGTGTGTGTGTGTGTGACATACTTTCACCTTTCACTTTTCACTTGATTTAAATTTAAGTCTCAGTCTGGCACACTGTGTATTAGTGAGTGTGTGTGTGTGTGTGTGTATGTGAAGGTATGTGTTCGCAGACTGTGCCCATGTGTGTATGTGTGTGACTCTCCCTATGCACATTTGAATATATGTCTATCTTAATCTCACTGTCTTACAGTGTGTGAGTCTGCGTATGAGTAAGTGTTGTGTGTGTGTGTGTGTGTGTGTGTGTGTGTGTGTGTGTGTGTGTGTGTGTGTGTGTGTGTGTGTGTGTGTGTGTGTGTGTGTGTGTGAGACATACTTTCGCCTTTCACTTTTCACTTGATTTAAATATGAGTCTCAGTCTGGCACACTGTGTATTAGTGAGTGTGTGTGTGTGTGTGTGTGTGTGTGTGTGTGTGAGTTTGTGTGTGAATCTGTTTGTGTGTCGCTGTGTGTGTGTGTGTGTGTGTGTGAGTCTGTGTAAGTCTGTGTGTGTGTGAGTCTGTGTGTATGAGTCTGTGTATGTATATACCTGTGCAAATGCGTGTGTGCACGTGTGCCTCAGTATGTGGTTCTTACTCACATTTAATGAAGTGTGTGTGTGACAGTGTAAGTGTGTGTGAGTGTAAGTGTGTGTGTGGGTTGTTAAGACTTATGTATCTCAAGGACAGAGATATCATTCAGTGCTTTGCGGGATGCCTTTCAGCCTGACCAATGAGCAATGACCAATTGTGTGCCGTGTGAGGTCATCACTCAGCGGAGGGCGGTGTGCGTACGAACACTCCCGGAGGAATCGATATATAAAGCTGAAGATCTGTTGTTTCACAACGCACTCGTTCACACTGCGCTCGGGCTGAGAGAGAAGGAACAAATGAAACTAAGAAAGCATTAAATATACATGCGTAATCCATTTCCCCCAAGGAGGAGTTGAGGAGTCTTTCTCTCTTGAACACACCCAAATATCTCAGCATTATTAATGGGCCAGTGCCACTGTGTCTGGATGGCTGGTGCAATTTTTGCCAAGTGATCTGTAAAGGTGTGTGTGTGTGTGAGAGAGAGATAGTGTGTGTCAGTGTGTGTGGGTGTGTGTGAGGGCCTGTGGGGGAGCTCAAGCTCAAGTGTTAGCACCTGCTTAACCAGGTTGACTGAGTAATGAATAAGTTTGCCTCAGAGAAGTTATGTATAAATATGTATGCATGATGCTTGCGCATAGGTACTTCTGCGTGTGAGTGTGTGTGTGTGTGTGTGTGTGTGAATTGATGTGGTTATTTATATGGGTGTGCATGTGAATGTCTGTGTGTGCACCAGAATGCAATTGTGTGTGTATTCTAAGTGTGCAGCTGTGCTTGTGTGGTTGATTATAAATGTAGTGTACATGATTAGTGCATATGCATATCTGACTGCAGGAGCGCATGTGTGGTGTGTGTGTGTGTGTGTGTGTGTGTGTGTGTGTGTGTGTGTGTGTGTGTGTGTGTGTGTGTGTGTGTGTGTGTGTGTGTGTGTGTGTGTGTGTGTGTGTGTGTGTGTGTGTGTCTGTTTATGTATAAATGCTGGTACATGTATTTCTGTGTATTCATGCTGATCATCATTCATGTGTGTGCGTGTGTGTGTGTGTTTGTGAAAGTTGGTATATGTACTATGTCTGTGTATTCATGTGTTTGTGTGTGTTGGTATACAGTATGTATGTCTGTGAATTCATGTTGATTTGTGTGTATGTGTGTGTGTGTGTGTGTGTGTCTGTGTGTGTGTGTGCGCGCGAGCACGCGCGTGTGTGTGTGTGTGTGTGTGTGTGTGAGTCTGTGTGTCTACCTGTCTGGCCAACTTGACGGAGTCGGCTGTCAGTCTGTCCCTGAGCTGTGGGTCTAGATGAGCTGCGGGGGCGATCTCAACCACCTTCTGATGCCGCCTCTGGATGGAGCAGTCCCTCTCATACAGGTGGATCACATTCCCATACTTATCACCTGGACACAGAGAGAGAGAGAGAGAGAGACAGAGAGAGAGAGAGAGAGAGAGAGAGGAGAGAGAGAGACAGAGAAAGGGAGAGGGGAGAGAAAGAGAGATGAAGTTAGTAGAGTGACAAGAACAGCTTTTGCTCCCATTGAGAAAAACATTTTGTGACATTTAAGTGATTTGATGTGTGTCTGTATGCATTTTGCTTGAAGTGTGTGTGTGTCTGTGTATGTGTGTGTGTGTGTGTGTGTCTGTCTGTCTATGTATTAATGTTGGTGTATCTACGGCTGTTTGTGTATTTATATTGGTGTGTGTGTGTGTGCGTGCCTGCGTGCGTGTGGGCGTGTGTGTGTGTGTGTGTGTGTGCGTGTGTGTGTGTGAGTTTGGTTCCCAGTGCTTTGCTCTCTAACAAACCTGGCCCCTTTCCTCGTGCATGAAAAGAAACACCAACCCATCTACATACACACTACGCCTCTGAATATTTTAACACACAGGCCTTTCCAAGGACACATCCCAGATATGTTAAAGAATTATTTAAATGAGTACAATGAAATAAATGGAGACAGATAGCGTGGGCATAGGGGGGCTTGTCAGTGTGTGCAGACTGGCTCTAATGTGTGCTTCTAGAATACTTAAATGAGAGAAGAGACGAGAAGAGAAGAGAAGAGAAGAGAAGAGAATTAAAACAAACAAACAAAGTCTTTTATAAAGAGATGGAATAATCTTAAAAAAGATTAATGAGAAACCGAAATGAGGAGGGGGGAAAAAAATCAAGAAGTTTGAAAGACAACTCCCCCCCCCCCCTCCAAAAAAAAAAAAGGCAGAAAAAAACAGAAATAAGGAAACACAAACATGAAAACAAGAAGCAGAAGCAGATAGAGTGTGTGGTGGAACTTGGCCATATAGCTGAAGCGTTTAAACTGTGTGCATGCCCTCCAGCCGTGGCCTCCTATCATGTCGTGATGCGGCACTGCACACACACACACACACACACACACACACACACTCCTACTGTGATGCGGCACCCTTACCCACTGCACACACACAGAAGCGGTGGCATAACAAGCCGACTTAAATTCCATCTGCCCGTTATTGACTTTAACACAGCGCTCCGGAGATACAAATCACCCGTAATGAGGGAAAAGAGTGGGGTGTAATGACTAAACAATGTTCGAGGCAGGCTAATAAATCATGGTGAAGGAGTCAGAGACCCATCCACGGACACACACACACACATACACACACACACATACACACACACACACACACACACACTCTTACACACAAGGACACCTGAGGGATGGTTACAGCAGGAAGAGATAAGAACACAATCACTGTCCATGCTGACACACACACACACACACATACTGCGATACCCACCTAGAATCTGCACCTCGATGTGTCTTGGTTTCTCAATGAACTTCTCCACAAACAGAGCCCCATTGCCAAAGGCTGACAGGGCTTCAGAGTAGGCCCTGTTGTAGTTCTCTTCAAGTTCCTGTGGGCCATATTGAACATATCACTCAACACTGTTGTAGTTCTCTTCAAGTTCCTGCCAAAACATATCAATCAACACATTCCCCCCCCACCTCAGAATGAGCGTGACGTTAAATCGATGAGATTAGTGGGATGCTGGCCGCTTCTCGCCACTTGTGGACTGTAATTACAAAACCTTGTTGAGTCCTGTAGCCATTTAGTGTGCATTACTAATTAAAGAGCACTTTGTTTTGTTTTCGGGTAAGAGCTTAGAAATACCAGGCTGGACATGGTGATTGTCAGACAAGCAAACAGAACACATACACACACAAACACATTCACATCCACACACAAAATACACACACCTACACAAACATGCATATATACACAGAATGAGATAGAAAGAGACGTACCTACAGTAGATCCCTAGGTCTATTTCTCTCATAATCTCATTCAGTAAATATAATACTGTGCATACTTATGGTACATACTGTAATGCATACTGTACTTAATGACATACATGTAAGGCTACACACACACATCTCTGACATGATCAAGTTTGCAAGTATGGCACACTGGTTTTGAATTTCATTGTACAATTCACCAGTCTGCTCATCACTCTCTGTGCTCTACTTTAATCTCTTCCTCTCTCTCTCCCTCTCTCTCTCTCTCTCTCTCTCTCTCTCTCTCTCTCCCTATCTCTCTCTATCCCTTCCTCTCCCTCTCTCTCTCTCTCTCTCTCTCTCTCCCTATCTCTCTCTATCCCTTCCTCTCCCTCTCTCTCTCTCTCTCTCTCTCTCTCTCTCTCCCTATCTCTCTCTATCCCTTCCTCTCCCTCTCTCTCTCTCTCTCTATCTCTCTCTCCCTATCTCTCTCTATCCCTTCCTCTCCCTCTCTCTCTCTCTCTCTCTCTCTCTCTCTCTCTGTTTCACAATAAATGAAGCCATGCCTCTGTCCTCGGGGGATGTGAGCGGATATCCAGGAGCTTTTAGTCTTTCGGCGGCAGGCTGTGTATTCATTAGCATAGGACAGCGTCCAATCGGCTCATCGACTGGGAAAACAATCAGGTCTAATCAGACGCTAAAGAGATGCCACACAACCGACCGGAGCATTGATCCACCCAGGAAGCACACTTTAAGAAAGATTCTTCATTCGTCCTGTTTTTCAGATACACACACACACACACATACACACACACATACACACACACACATTGATAGCGACACACACACTGATAGCCACACACACACTGATAACCACACACACACACACACCAACACACACACACAATGATAACCACACACACACACAAACACACACAAAGATACACACACATACACTGATAAGCACACACACAAACACACACATTTGTGTAGGCACAGGCATTTAGATACGTAGGTGGTCTTTCATAGCACATAATGCCATGGAGATGACTACACTGAAATACTCTACTGTATTTGTACAAGCAGCCAAAGTAACTAACTAACGCTATAGAGTATTTATCGCTGTGGATGTGCGCCCATCGTCCAATAAATACAGAGTGAAAGCATATGGCTCTTGAGCCCCGCTACGATGTGGCTTCATGTGTGCATTTTAGTCAGTTTAGTTTAGTATATAAACAAACGCAAGCTGCAGGTCAGGAATTATCAACAGGTCTTACGATAGAGCATTACTGAAATTGGTGTTATTTATTTTTCCTTTTTTGACAATATGCCAGTATTTGAGTGCAGTAACTGCAACGGTAAGAATTATGGTCAATTAGGCCCTGTTGGATGTTTACACCGACCCATGACTCCAAAACTGAGATACATACCCAACTGTGATTTTTTATTCTGTTACCCCACTATTCAAACCTTAACTGCAGACTTTTTATTATTTCACCAAGTGCAAAGGGCTCCGTTTTGGTGCCTTTGTACGTAGCTCTTAGCTACATCAGCAGGGCACTTAGAGAGTCTGACATATCTTCCCCAGAACTGTGGCGCTGCTCAGCCTGTAATTCCAAGCACAGATCCTTTATCCATTTCCAGACGCCGGGTTCCGCGGGAAATAAATCATGAGACAGGGTCTGAGTTTAAGATATGAGAGGCTCTGAGAGAGAGAGAGAGAGTATGTAATGTTTTATGTAATGACCCCAGTGCATTCTGGAATGTTCAGTCTGGAGTATGTTTTCTTCCTGGCTCAAGAGGTTTGTTTCTTGAAAGTTATAAACATGTATCTGGCACACAAGCACACCCTCACCACCCACACCTCCCCCACCCCACCACCCTCACACACACACACACACACACATACAAAGACATACACCCACACTGAGACACACACAAAGATATAAACACACACAAAGACCTACACACACACAGAAACACACACAGAAACACACACATACACACTCACACACACAAACACACAGAGAGACACACACAAACAAACGCCTACCTCATACTCGCGGACCACTCTCATGCCGCGGCCCCCTCCTCCATATGCTGCTTTAAAGATGATGGGAAAGCCATAGGTCTTGGCAAACTCCTCCGCCTCTTTCACGGAGGGGATGGGGGCATTCGTACCGGGCACCACGGGCACACCTGCACACCAACAAATCAACACGCTCACACACACACACACACGCACACGCACACGCACACGCACGCACACACACACACACACACACACACACAGACAGACAGACAGACAGACAGACACACACACACACACACACACACACACACACACACACAGACACACACACAGACACATACACATTAAATCTACATTATGAGTACATGGAGTTTGGACGAGAACTCAGATAAATACAAAATGTGTGGACATTTTTATAAATAAGAGATGGTTACAGTGAGATGACTTTGCAATTTTTAAAACACATATATCATATAAAAAACGATATGCATTGAGCAGGATTTTCATCAAAGAATTGGCATCAAACAAACCCACACTTGGCTTTGTGGCAAAAAAATTGCCAACTCTCCAAATCCCGAAAATTGTTTTTATGTTATCTAGCGCTCTCCGCAAATGATTTTCTAGTTATTCCTCAAGATAATTATGCTGTTTGCACGAATAATAACGTGAATGCACACGGTATTTACTTATCTGCGTTAAGCTAACAACTGAGGACATAAGATAATATAAAACCATTCTAAAGAAACTTCACTGAATTGCTTTTTTATTCCTTTGTTCCTGTCGAGATGGCAAAATGTCAGAACATTTTCAACCAAAAACATTCACGACTTTTTACTGGGCTTGCTCAACAGAACTTATAGTTTCAAGTGCCCCTAGCAGACTCCATTATTGAGAGAGTGAAAAGTAGTTGTATAAAAAGGTAACAAACCTCTCAAAAACTAAAATATGACCAAACATATTCTGATTGACTTGAAATGCTTTTCTTTCTGCACAGGGATAGTCTGTGTTGAGATGTCCAGTGTGCTGTCTGTTCTGCTGTTAGGGAGTTAGTCAGTACAAGGGGGGAGGTTAACCAGCTCACTACAGGGGGGAGGTAAACCAGCTCACTACAGGGGGAGAGGTAAACCAGATTCTCCTGTGTCTGTTCTGCTGTTAGGGAGTTAGTCAGTACAGGGGGAGAGGAGGGGTTTACCCGCTTGGATGGCCAGGGCTCGGGCCTCCACCTTGTCCCCCATCTTGCGCACCACCTCTGGGGAGGGTCCGATGAAGCGTACCCCGGCGTCCTGACACGCCTGGGCAAAGTCAGACCGCTCCGACAGGAAGCCATAGCCAGGGTGGATGGCATCAATGTTATTCTCCTGGGGATCAGAGAGAGGGGATGTGTGTATGAGTGGAGGTGGGGGGGTGACAAAAGATAAAAAGACAAAATTAGGAGAGAAACAAAGGGAGACAGAAAGAAAAAAAAGAAAAAGAAGATGGCAGATTAGGAAAAAAGAAAGCTGGTAATGGACATGGAGGGAGAAAGAGAAAGAAAATATGGAGGCTCACGGAGCGAGAGAGAGAGAGAAGAGAGTGAGAGAGAGAGTAAGAGAGAGAGAGAGTGAGAGAGAGTGAGAGAGAGGGGGGGAGAGAGAGGAGAGAGAGAGAGAGAGAGAGTGAGAGAGAGAGTGAGTGTGAGAAAGAGAGAGTGAGAGAGAAGGAGAGAGGGAGAGAGAGAGAGTGGGAGAGATAGGAATAGAGAGAGAGGGAGAGGGGGGAGAGGGAGAGAGAGAGAGTGGCCAAACATGTCGGGTCCAATTATCCACTGTGAGAGAACAAGAGGAAATAGTAATTTCATAAAATTGCAATCACCTGCTAAATGAGAAGCCTCTCATACACTTGGCAGGCGGTTGCCAGGCACCATCAGACGGCCTCGGCAGAGGCAGCTTGATTATTCTGGTATGGCCCGTTGTTGGGGGATTATGAGTTTGGCGGTGTGGTCATTTTTCAACAGAGCCATGAGTTTTTGATGAATCACTGTGTGCGTTTGTGTTTTGGAACATGAGCCAGTTTATGTGTGTGTGTGTTTGTGTGTGCCTGTACATGCACTTGTGTGCGTGTGCGTGTGCGTGTGCGTGTGCGTGTGCGTGTGCGTGTGCGTGTGCATGTGTGCTTGTCAGCATGTGCCATTACTACATGTGTGCATGCTGGTGTGGGTGGGTGTGGGTGGGTGAGTGTATTTGTGTGTGTGTCAGAAAATGTGTTGGCGTTTTTGTATGCAAATGATCACAAACAAGTCTGTGCCAATGAGTGTATGTGTGTGGTGTGTGTGTGTGTGTGTGTGTGTGTAGCGTGTGTGTGTATGTGCGCCACGTGAGCATTTGTGTGTGTGTGTGCATGGTTGAAAGTGTGTGTGAGTGTCTATGCCAGTGCGTGTATCCGCGTATATATATGTGTGTGTGTGTGTGTGTGTGTGTGTGTGTGTGTGTGTGTGTGTTTGTGTGTCTGTGTGTGTCTGCGTACGTGTGTACATGTGTGTGTGTGTGTGTGTGTGTGTGTGTGTGTGTGTGTGTGTGTTTGTGTGTGTCTGTGTGTATGTGTGTGTGTGTGTGTGTGTGTGTGTGTGTGTGTGTGTGTGTGTGTGTGTGTGTACACAGACATGTCTGTCATTGTTACATCAGTGGCTCGTTTCCCAGACTGACCAGTGATCTGTGTTGCCGGGGGAGACGGGTGCCTGGCCTAGGCTGCGCCTCTCTAAAACCACAACAGACACAGTCCCATCTGAAACGGATCGCTGCTGGCCACAGACGCAGAGCTGCGCCTCAGCGTCCAGTTAAAGAGCGCGGGCATCGCGGCGGAGAGGGAGAGAGGCTAGGGAGTTAGTAGTTATTCTGGACCGCAGCCTGCGTGAAATCTAACAACCTCGACACTCATAAGTGCCCGTCGACTTAGTCACGCGTGCTTCTAAGAATCAACCAGTGTGATTCACGCCGACTCACGGTGACAGTTAGTGACAGTATGTGCACACACCCACTCTGCAGAGATCATACTGGGCCGGCCATGAGTGTGGCGTTTATGCATGCTTCACTCGCTAGCCGCTACGTGAGGAGCAAATAAAGAAACAACACACTCCTATTTTGCCAACGCTACATCGATACGGCCCTGAAGTGGGCTTAGAAAGAGTGCAGTGCGCATGGTCAAAAACAAAAGGGTCAAACCCCATAGGTCGAGGGGAGGTTAAGAGGGTCACGATTGATGGATGTACTGAGCAAGAGCGAGAGATCGATTGGTAATGTCTGACCTTGGCCACTTTGATGATATCTGGGATGTGGAGGTAGGCGGCCACGGGGGCCAGGCCTTTGCCGATCAGGTAGGACTCGTCGGCCTTCTGCCGGTGCGACTGGCCTCGATCCTGCTCCGAGTACACGGCCACGGTCCGGATGCCCAGCTCCGTGCAGGCCCGGAACACACGGATGGCTATCTCACCTAGACACAGAGAGGGAGGGGAGAGAATGGGATGAATTGGGATATGCTGTGTGTGTGTGTGTGTGTGTGTGTGTGTGTGTGTGTGTGTGTGTGTGTGTGTGTGTGTGTGAGTGTGTGTGAGGTGAAATGAGATGTACAATAAAGTAGTGTCTGCGTCACTGTATAACTGTGTGTGTGTGTGTGTGTGTGTGTGTGTGTGTGTTATAGGCCTCAAATTGAAGATGGCCGAGATAGAGGAGATCACATAGCATAAGAGTGCAGGGCGGAGAAGAACAGAATAGATTGTTTCAGGATTGGCCACTTATCTGTTGCACAGTCCAGTCCCCCCCCCCCCCCAACCCTTCTCCATCCCACTGTAGCTCCTTTATCCGAAAGGGCAAAGGAAGGGATTACGGCCCAGAGTGTGGAGAGTGCTAGAGCTGACAGTAAGCAGGGTCCACTGGGACAAACAAGCCTTTAGATTCATAGGCAACAGTCAAGTTGTCTCATCACCTCCCTTGACTGTGAGCAGTAGGGTAGAATCAGGGAGAGAGAGACGGAGACTTGGCATGCAAAGAGGAGGAAGAGGGAAAAGGATGGAGAGGTGGAAGATAATGGAGGTGTGGAGACATACCTCTGTTAGCCACCATGACCTTCTTGATTGGCTTGTATTCCACATTATGGTTGGAGGAGGAGTGGCAGGAGCGAGAGAATAAACACGCCCTCCTCACGGCAAGGACCCCCAGGCCTCCCCTCAGCGCACCTAAATACTGGAGCATCCTGGGATGAGAGAAAAGAGAGATAGATATGGGGGTAGGACAGGAGAGAAAAACAACACAATAATCAATCTCGGTACATCCCGTTCTGGCACGGACAGCCAAAAAGAATAAGAAATAAAACTTAAACGATCGCGGAAAACAGCCCCGCTTTAAAAATCTATGGGCTGAAGCCGGACTTGGCATTGAAACGGCGGTGATTGCATTCATAAATCCGCCGCTACTGGACTTATGGCCTGCCCAGACTTTTAAGCATGACTACAAAACAGTTTAGCAGCGCCTTTATTTTCGCGTCTCCTATCAGTCACTGCAGGTAGGCAACCTGCTGTAACTCAGTTCAGGCCTTCATACTGCGGGAACAAAGTGGTAGAAGCGGAGGATTTTGAGTCTCTAGTACCACCCAGTGGCTGTATACAGTATTGCAGGTATTTTTCCACAGATTTGGAATATTGTCCTTCCTATAGGTGCCGCAAACATGGTTGTGTATTAATACCGTTTTAACACACAGCTGTTCTAAACTTCAAAGGCTTGACACAAAACACTTTTGCTGAGTACCTCCTGTGTACCTATCAGTTCTTAGATCATATATTGTAGCTTAAATAAAATACAACCAAAAATAGTTTGTCTTTAAAATGTGGTCATGAACTGATCGATATGACTACTGTGGAGCCCGAGGAGACGCTGGTTGTCAGGGTGAAGCAGCCGCAGCCGTGTTGTTTGGGCCTGGAGGGAAGATGGCGCCTAAGTGAGTGTGAGCCTCGGTGAGAGCGCAGACAGATTATCTGATCCACTGGAGAGGGCAAGACAAACACACCAGCGTGAGGCGAGCGTTATATCACCTGCTCCTGTGGCAGGAGCTCACTGCTCCACATTACAGACACCTGAGTGCACAGTGTGTGTGTGTGTGTGTGTGTGTGTGTGTGTGTGTGTGTGTGTGTGTGTGTGTGTGTGTGTGTGTGTGTGTGTGGTGTATGTGAGAACTGTTAGAATGTGTCTCAGAAGAGGAAGACTTTTTCACCTGAGGAATATAAAGTGCACAAAGGTGAGAAGGAATCCACCCAACCTATCAACTCTATCATTCTCTATGTCTGTTTCACACACACACACACACACACACACACACACACACACACACACACACACACAAATGCCCATGCACACACTCAACACGCCAAAGGCTTTCACAACAGCAGGAGATAAGGCCAACTTGGGGTCTTCTGGTCAATTAGTTATCAGACAGCGAGCGCAATTTATTGCAGCTCCTCTGATGCTGGTGGGAGATAATCTGTCTCCAGCTGAAAAGGTCAGGCGGTGAGCCCACTCTCAGGGCTCTGTGGCAGGGAGCAGGACCCTGCCCCTGGCCCCATCACTCGGACAGGGATCTCTGCTTCTCTCCCCTCACACACACACACACACACACGCACACACACACACACACACACACACACAGACTTGCACACACGCACACACGCACACACGCACACACGCACACACGCACACACGCACACACGCACACACGCACACACGCACACACACACACACACACACACACACACACACACACACACACACACACACAGAGCACCCTGCCCCTGACAAACAAGCGGCCATCTTGCTTTCACTGTTCTGTCTTTGTAAGATTATGAGGTAGAATGTTAATGTTCTCAGGATAAATGGTTGCTGTGTATTTCTGAGTGGTGGAACTAACTGGCATAGGTACCATGTACTAATGTTTCAGGAAACACGATGGAAACGTTACATATGTGGCAGCATAGCAGCAGTGGGGAGTTGGGGGTGACAGTAAACTACCATCTTCTAGTGACTCTTATCATCGTGTCATAATAAGGATTATAACACGGGTAGATGAAATCAAGCATTCTGATTGGTTGAGAGTGAGTCACAGGGTGTGCTTTAATCAGTGATAAAGGTACTGTACGACCTGTTTACATTTACCTGAGCGTTCCATATCAGTGTGCACTCAAAAATAACAGTAGATTCGAAATCGAATCAAGATGGCTGCGAGTTGGGAGCCTGTTAGTGGGAAATATTTTATGTGAATTAAGCTATCTACACGACATTTCTATGTCTACATTGACTGGGTTATTTGTTAATGTGCTACACGAATGTTGCAGAGTATTGTAAGTCTTAACTGAAGCTCTCGAATATTATTTGTAGGTGGTTGCTAACGCTTAGACCAAAAATCCATTAAAACACATAGTAGCTGGCTAGCCTAGCTGCTAATAAGTATAACGTTGCTCTCACACGCCTCCCTCATTGAGGCAGAGTTAGTGGCGATATCCAAATCAATAGAAACAAATATTAACTAAGTTGAAAGTGTCCCATTGTCATTTTTGTTATTTAAATGGCAACTTTATAAAATGAGCAATGTGAATGAATAAAATGGTGCGAGATCAAAGTTGATCTCCTAGCTAATCATCAACCAACTTTTGGTTCTATAGGCTAACAGACAGCAGCAGCCACACAAAGGGGGACTATTTATTCTAGGCTACTGAAATGCGATA
>NC_137924.1:43247405-43464905 GCF_963457725.1 Sprattus sprattus | reverse complement strand
TTGAGGTTGCTCTGTCAACAGGGCCTAGCCGCAAGTATGAGCCTTATCTATGAGTATGAGCCTTATCTGTTCTCAGTTCAATGAAGCGGGGTTTTATCTGTTTACAAGACAGATCTGTTTACAGTATGTAGACAGGGCTCTCAAGTGTCATGCATTGAGCGTGACAGTCACTCATTTCGGTCTTTAATCACGCACTCCCGCCACACATCGTATTTCTCACGCTGAAAAAACAACATGACCTGGCCGCACTGCCCTCACCATGGATGAATCAAGCACGGCTCCCCGAATCCGCTGGAGTTCTGACTTGAGGTGCCACTTATCAGCCAATCCAAAAAAAGAAATGGGCTACACATTAGCCAATCAGAAAAAAACATATCTATTGTATCTGGGTAGGATTTAATCCAGCAACCAATGAAAATAAAGCATCATGGCATTGCGCGCGACTGATCTTCTGAAAGTTTCGTTCACCTGAGGAGACCACTGGGCTGAGTATCAGTCTTCTACAAGTAGTAAGTCGTCTCCCTGTTTTAATGTTACGACAAATTCACAATGGTTTGATACAAGCAATGACAACTTGACTGCAGTTAGATAATTTTTCGCAAATAATTAGCATCAGTTTTTAATGAGCGTTTGTAGCCAACACAGTTTTAGGCTACAGCCTGCCTTTTCACTATAGCTTTGACTCCGAACTTCGTTTATAGGCTATAATAAATTCGATTAGGTCTATTAAAAATATATATAGCGTATAATTCGAACGACTATTAGGCAGACCTTAATATTCAATGACGTTATCGGCATTATGTTTTGTAAATGTGTTTGCTTGAACATTATATTCAGATTCCGGGGCTTCTTCACGCCTGGTGAAGTTGTGAATCGTGAACTCATTAGGCATACTATCATGTCATAAATATCCTGGCCATGGATGCATTAATCATTGCATATGTCTTTCAATGATGTCAGATAAAAAAACAAATAAATATACTGGTGCTCTATCTGCAGCCAAAAGAACTCCTGTGCCCATCAAGGTGTGCAGGATGTGACAAGGCACATAGGCAGTAAGGGGCATCAGGCCAAACAGCAGGCACTGAAGTCAACCAGCACAGTCAAAAACTTTGACTTGCCATTGACTGCAGAGATGAGTGTACAAGAGGTCAAGGTACATTTAAATGCATAAGGTTGACTAAAATGTTCAAGAATACCATTTTCCCATTTAATACATCCAATTCTATGACTATGGCATATATAAGACATTCATCCATGTAATGGACAAAATACTGCTCAATAATGTACTTTTATTGTTACTGGGGGGTCGGGCTGGTCTGTGGGCATACGGCAGGGGCGGGGCGAGTGGAATGGGGGCGGGATCGGGGCGTGGTCGGGGATATGTCACTCTTGACTGGCCTCAAAACTTGAGAGCCCTGATGTAGATGATGAAGTAGGCTTTCACTAGAATTAGCTCACTTTGTCAGAGTAAAAGACTTAGGAGGTACCAGGAAATAAAACTGTTGAGTTGGGTCTTCATGTATATTCAATATGTATATAAATATGACAAACATACATATACATACAAACAAAAGTATTTATGTTAAATGTATATTCAATGCAAGACATTTAGACTTTTTTTTTTTAGATTCTAATAAAAGTCTTTATTAGAATTTTTTTAAGTTTTATGGATTGAGGATTTCAAAATATTGTGCTTGTCCATAGTCTCACACTTTGCCCTTAACCAGTGGTGTAGTCCAGGGGAGTATACCCATTTATTTTTCAGTCAGCATTGCGTATACCCACTTCTCAATACAGGGCTTTTATCCTGAGTTGTATGGGCTGCTTAAAGAAATTGCAAAATTAAGAGTATACCCACCAGGGACCACTACACCACTGCCCTTAACCCTAATCTTGCTCACTTACGCATGTACTCGTGTACTCATGTTCTTATACGTACTCATAAAACAAGTGTACTGTGTTGGTCAGTCAGACAGCTCCAACTTTCAGGCAACACACACACACACACACACACACACACACACACACACACACACACACACACACACACACACACACACACACTCACACACACACACACACACACACACACACACACACACACACACACACACACACACACTCACACACACACACACACACACACACACACACAACTGATCAAAGTCTAATCCTGTGATGTCCCACTAATCGAGAAACTCAGTCCTATGACTCGAATAGACTCACCACTGACACAAACACAAACACAAACGACACAAACAACACAAACAACACAAAAACAAACACAAACAACACAAAAAACACAAACACAAACACAAACACAAACACAAACACAAACACAAACACAAACACAGTCAGAGTCCCTGTCTGGCCCAGCAACCCTCCCCTGAGCTCTTGTGGCCAATGGGGGTGTTGGGGGTGTGAGGTGCCATCAGCCATTGCAAAGACACCCCTTTGTGTGGCCACATTGGCTGGATGGTGCAATCGCTCCAGGAAGGGGTGCAATGCCTTAGCAATAGCTACCTCACTGCTCAGCAGCGGTTTGGATTGAGAATAAATTGGACACCACCACCTACGTGACGCCAACATTTCAGATTGGATTCTATGTATTACGGAGCTGTATGACATTTGTATGTGATGTGAGCGCGAAGGCATAGGGTTAAAGAGCTGAATTGTAATCACAGCCTTGGTGAAGAAGGTAATCCAGATTCTGAAGTAAGGTTTAAGCGTTAGTCTCAATGGTTTCTTAATTTTTATATCTCTTAGCACAAGTACTAATACAATCTTACACCAGACTTTCCCAGCACATGAATGTCAATATCTTTGAAAACTTGAAAATAGACTCCACACATAAAGTTGAGACCGTATTGGGTAACTGGACTAAAAAACCAGTTCAAAGGTCAAAAAGAGGAGGCATCATCAGCAACCCTAGGTGACGTGTCACCAGCACACGTCATACAGGTCGGATACCCGTGTTGGCCATGATCACAGGCTGGCACATATCAGCGAGGGACTTTCCCAAGTGTTTGTACACACTGATAAAGAGACAACACAGACCCTGTGAGACAAGACAGCATTGCACAAGTAATTGTGATACACATCACCGTGCCAAACAGGGGGCTCAAAGGTTAGCTGACTGGCCAGTTGATGTATGCAGGTCCTGTACACAGGTACACAATGACACACGCACGCACACACACACACACACACACACACACACACTGAGTGGATAAGTGACTGATGGATCAAAGACGCGGAACCGACACTTGACATGTTTGCATGCGCTCCACGTGTTCAGTTCAACATGTCCAACAGGACTTACACACACACACACACACACACACAAACATGTACAGAACTGTACAGTACATGCAATAAAATGCGCACACACACACTCATGCATGCATGTGTGTGCTCAGATGCGATAGGGCACACACACTCCTTTACTTAGGAGCTGACATAGTCTGTGTGTACACATGCCCATTAGATTACGTTATACTGCGCTATCAGCCAATCCACTCCAACATCAGAGGAGATATTTTTCAAAAAACACACGCAGCACCACAACAAAGTTTGCAGCAAGGAAATGTGCGTGTGTGTGCTTGTCTGTGTGATATAAAGTTAGAAGCTCTCCAAAAGAACACATCTCTCTCTCTTTCTCATGCTCTCTCTGGCTCTCTGGCTCTCTCTCTCTCTCTCTCACACACACACACACACACACACACACACACACACACACACACACACACACGCTGCTGATGGTGCAGGGTCAGTCACTTGCCTGTGGCAGGTCAGGCTGCTGTAGTGGAGAGAGCGTGGAGTCCGGCTGACAGATGCTCAGATGTAAACAAATGAGCAGCCTGGAATGTGGTCGCGTGGTCCGCTTGCTGTGGCGCTGCTATCTGATAGGACAAGGCAAGCCGGGCCGATGGGATGCTGGGACTGTTGGATGCCCACTGCGTGAGAAATCTGTTTGTCGCACTCTCTCTCTCTCTCTCTCTCACACACATACACACACACTGTGCTGGTTACAAACACAACACACACTCCTGCACAAGTAAATGCAGGCTCAAGCAGTCTGCCTCTCTCTCTATATCACACACACACACACACAAACACGCACAGACTAGATGTGACTGAAGCAGGCTGTTGCGGTATAGTGTCAGTGGGAGTCAGTGACCAAGGCCCAGACTACTATGCTACCTCCCTCTTTTTCTCTCTGTCACACTCTCCCTCTCTCTCTCTCTCTCTCTGTCCTTCTGTTCTGTTACCTCTCTCACTCACACAAGCACACACTTAGCTTTCATCCCCGGTGGGATTATGCAACACACTCACGCCCCCCCCCCCGCCCCCCACCGCACGCCGTCCAATCGCAGCTCAGTGGACTCAAAGAGCAAAGAGCGGCAGGATTTAAAGTGGGAGAGGGAGGGTGGAAGAGAGAGAGGGTGAGAGAGAGAGAGGGTGAGAGAAAGAGAGAGATCAGAGAATAAGAGCAACAGAAAGCCAGACAGAGAGAGAGGGAGTGTGAAAGTGATAAACTGTGATGTAGAGAGAGATACAGAATACAAATGATCAGCCTACAACTTTCATTCTGATTTAGATCAAAGCCAATTACACTATACGGAGAATCTACCACAGAATCATGAGACTCGGAATTGGAATAGTTTCACCTGCATGATAGGGCAAATAGAACTGACTGGACAAAAAGGGAAGTACATTTGGATTTGCCATTGTACATTGGATTTTCCAATGAAGGATTAAAAGAAAGGAAAGAAAAACTTTGACAGCTTGTCCCAGGGAGCGAGAAAGAGAGAGTTTTGCTTTGACTTTCATCAACACATTTTGGAATGAAGTCATTATTTTCGCCATCAATGATGCCATATCATGACTGAATAACAGCCAGCCATCAACATAATGGGCCCTAATTTCATTGATGAGCAAGGCAGCTGTCAACACACAAAGTCTGCCACGCATGACCTAAAGCTAATTCAACAAATTATCAAAATGATTTTGCTAATTTAATAACATCAGCAAGACTCTAAGCGCAAACAGGATCAGCGCAATGCTGGGGCGTGTTGGTGGGAGTTCCATGTGCAGATAAGTTCTTTCAAAGCAACTCCGGTTCCAAGAACCTCCTTCTCCTCCTCCACCACTTCATTCACAACCGGAAATGTGCTGTTGTTGTCATTGTAGAACAATTACTGAGCTCCATGCAAACATTAATAAGCTATGAAATCATTACATTGGGTGACTTAACCCATGCTTGATTGCCGCTTGCTTTGTGACAGTGAAATTGGCAAATATAGGTATCCCTGCCTCAACGCACATTTGCAAATGCGTGAAGCCTGTTCGGGGGGCTTGTTGCGGCCCAAATACTTAGATCAACACACACACAGACACACAGTCAAACTAGACTCCTCCTTTGGCACAGTATTGCTTCCAAACATGACCAACATGCTGGACGATCCGTATTCTCACTGTTCTCTTATCTGTAGCAGATAAAACAGGCAAACATCTAAGAAGCCCTTTGGTGTTGCGCCACCATTTATCAGGGACGTGCTACTTGCTTTGAGGCTTGGCTCTATAAAACCACGCAGGGGAAAAACATTATCAGCTCAACAGGAAATGAATGGCGATGCGGGTAGAAAGAAGAAAGTAGGGGCACAGAGGGTACATGTCTCTTAATGCTAACACAACCCTCAATGTTAAAGCAACACAAAGCAACAGCCAACTACCTAAAGTACTTGCAAAAACTTTGCAAACACTGACAGCCTGCTAGAATGCTAACTGGTGTGTTTTGGCGATAAAGCTGGCGATGTTGAGAGGAGAAAGCCATTCTTTCTCAGAGTGGTCCGTCCTGGACGGAGATCATCACGGTGATGAAGAAAATCTTCTGTGGCATTGTAGCAAGGGCATAGGTTTGGTCTCAGCATTGGCCCCATATAAAAAACATAGTTGATGTTATATTGATGTTATATTGAACAGGCAAACTTTATTTAAATGTATTAACATTTGTGTACTAACTTGTGGAACTTGAAACTGATTTAAACATAATAAGAATAATAAAACCTTAGATTAAAAAACAAAATGTTCTCCACCTCATCTGAAGCCCTGATGGTCCAGCTGCTGCTTCCTCAACCTGCACTACATCTGCACTGGATTTCTAAGTTTCCTGAATGCATTTCAAAATATTGCCTTAATGAACAAATTACATAACTGAGAAGTACATGAAGTGCATTTGTTTGTTCTGAAATTAATTTGTAATATGTAGGTAATTGGTTCAGGTTTAATGGAGCTGTACTAAGCCTACATCATCTGTAAGGGAGATTGGGGTAATTTGTGCCAGCGGGGAAGTTGTGCCACCTCTTATTTCTAGGGAACCATAAGGGAGTTTCTTTTGTGGTTGATGATGCAACAATCTGTCTTTATTCCAGTGAAGTGCGCATTCTTGTATTGATAAAGATCTATACATACGTAGGTGTAGACGGCAGGACAATGTGATGGTGTTCCGAAACCCTTACTGGCAGTGTTCCAACCTCGGCTTCGCTGCTGTAACTGAGAATGGCTCCTGGGTACGGGGCGTATTTATATGGAGGGACAGGGTTATTATGTCACCACCTAGACCTGTTTTTGGTGGCATGTGGATGAAGTGAGTTCCGATGTGCATGCACATGTTTTATATTCCATTGTTAAACTTCTTGTTCAGATGTACAAGTATACAATTGCATAGTCCTGCTGAAAACTGATTAAAATCTGTTTTCCACTACCCCTAACCAAGACCTGTGATTTATTTGTCTTAAAAACACTTTTTGATGCACAGTGTGATGTGAGATGTTTTGGCATCTTCTTAATTGAAATGAATGAACAGTTTGATAACAAGTTATATTGAAATTGAAATTGAATTTAAAAGGGACTGTTTGAAAGAATGTGTTGCATTAAACAATAGGGTGGCCGGTTCTGATGAGGACAGCAACTTCAGCTGTTTACTTACTGAGCCATCAGACAGCAGCTGATGTGCAGCCATACACACACACACACACACACACACACACACACAAAAACACACACACACACACAAGCAAACACACACACAAACACACACACACACACACACACACACACACACCCACACAAACACAAACACACACACACACACACATACACACACACACACACAAACACACACACACACACACACACACACACACACACCCACACACAAACACAAACACACACACACACACACATACACACACACACACACAAAAACACACACACACACACAAAAGGACATAATGAAAAATTGCTGAATCTTAGCTGAAAGTATTGGAAATAAAGTAATACTTAATTACATTTTATGAGAACACTTAAAAAGTAAAAGCTTATGTGGGAAATATAAAAGAAAATGGTGCCACTGGTGTCCACAGAGCATCAGAATGGATATGGGGGATATGGATTGTATTTCTCCACTGGCAGATCTCACAATATTCTTCATTTCTCAAAGAAGTATAGAGAATACCCTAACCCTAACAAAAAAGGCCTGTCTTTGAGGGAAGCAATCCTCTCTGTTAATCAGCACCAAAAAGCCCACCATGTTTACCAAAGGAACCCAGGGAACCGTCCCCGGGAGCGGACATCACCCCAGCCAACCCAGTAACCTGGCTACCTCCATCTTATTCCTCTGTAGTCTTGCTCTCATTGGTGGGGTCAAAGATAAGGGGGTGAAGATAACAACGCGACATGGGGGCCTCACACAGGTCTGGGAAAGGCCAATGGGGCTGGCTTTAGTGCTGGGACCAGGAAGAGACACGTGGGGTCATGAAGGACGAGACGCACAGGGGAGGGGAGGCATTCTGGGACATGCCTGCTGCAAGGACGTGCAGAACACAGATCTGAGGCTATAGACCTACCCTACTGCAGGACACAGATCTCAGGCTATAGACCTAGCCCACCACAGGACAGATCTGAGGCTATAGATCTACCCCACCACAGGACAGATCTGAGGCTATAGATCTAGCCCACCGCAGGACACAGATCTCAGGCTATAGATCTACCCCACCACAGGACAGATCTGAGGCTATAGATCTACCCCACTGCAGGTCACAGATCTGAGGCTATAGACCTACCCCACTGCAGGACACAGATCTGAGGCTATAGACCTACCCCACTGCAGGACACAGATCTGAGGCTATAGACCTACCCCACCACAGGACACAGATCTGAGGCTATAGACCTAGCCCACCACAGGACACAGATCTGAGGCTATAGACCTACCCCACTGCAGGACACAGATCTGAGGCTATAGACCTACCCCACCACAGGACACAGATCTGAGGCTACCCTGGCCCCTGTCATGTGATACTCTTCTAGTTAAAACCACTGACCCTGAAAAAGTGCTTGGCCTGCAGGGAGTGTTAAGTGGCGAAACGTCAACGAAAGGCAGCTTCTGGCCAATGCCCCAGTGATTGACCTCTGTTGGGGGCCCACCCATCATGGAGAGAACATCTGTTCTGCATCGATCCATGCTGAAGAGTCAACAGGCCTCCATCTCTTCCCCCACACATCTCACCTGACTCATCCACAGCTGTCAAGATATCAGCCACATTACTCTCCTCTCCCTCCATGCCAAGCCCTCTGATTAAACCGTTTTTATTGTCCCAATATAAAACTATTATGGATGCCCAGGGTGGTGCCATTTTTGTTTGCTTATCAAGAGGAAATATGGAAACCTAATACTTTGTCCTCCCACACCTTACTGGAGTGGTTGCATATGGTATGGACGGTACTGGCTCTGTGGAGCCGTAGAGTCTGGCCCGGGGCCTTAATGCTAATTCAGGGGTAGACGGAGTGGGCTGAGTGCAGCTCGCCTCCAGTGAGACCATTCTGGTTCAAACACTCCTACCCTACACAAGCAGCGCACTCAGATATAGAAGAGGGGCACTGCTTGCTTTTTAAAATGTTCTGTTTTTTAGAGCCTTGTGGGTGGATGGTAGTTGTGTTCTTTAAAGATGTCTGAAATAGAATATATCCTTCTGTGTTCTGTGTGTGTGTGTGTGTGTGTGTGTGTGTGTGTGTGTGTGTGTGTATGTGTGTGTGTGTGTGTGTGTGTGTGTGTGTGTGTGTGTGTGTCTGTGTGTGTGTGTGTGTGTGTGTGTGTCTGTGTGTGTGTGTGTGTGTGTCTGTGTGTGTGTGTGTGTGTGTGTGTTAACAAATTGTAAGCCCTGAAGATGCTGAGCGGCTGGCTGTGTTGGATCTGTTGGAGGCACATGTGACACTCGGTGATAAATGCTGTTCTGTAAGCACACACACACACACACACACACTACTGTACATTACATGGACTAACTTCCTCAGATTGTAAGAACAAAGGCAAATGGAGCAAGTTCTTCCAATATGTAACTTTCAATGGAATGCCTAGCTTGCACTAACTTACACAAAACCAATATAATTAGGGTCGTCAGGTCCAATTTAACCTACCCCCCATAGCAAGTATTTAGCTGGTGGAGCTGCTGAATTCTCAGGTTGGGTGGACTTTGTCCAAGTTGTTGGCTGGACCAGCAAATGTCCGTGTTATCATTATGAGGGGGGTGTGAGATACCAACCCAAAGGCGACTGGTTCCTGGTAGCCCATAAACTGGGCACGGCTCAGAGACATGATCAATCAGACATGCTAATCTTCAACCACTTCATGTGTGTTGGATCTATGACAGAGAGAGGGGGGGCAGGACATCTACAGCATCTATCTCTGTCTGTCTGTCTATTGTACGTCCTTTGTACTACCTGTCTGCTAAATGGCTTAATGTCTACTGTAGTGTTTTTTTTTAAGTATTATTGCAGTTTTTTTCCAATCATTTTAACATTGTACTATGAGACAGAACATGTGTTAAAGTTACGGCATCATTGGCTGTGGTGTGGTTGTTGTAGTGGCTTTTGCACCAAAGGTTAACTGATATGCGGAGGTGTGTGTCTGTAAAGCTCACTTGGTTAAGTGTTTGGGAAAGGTGTTCATGGTATTGATACAAGAGTTTAAATGATTGGAAAAACGGTATTATTATTTTAATACAGTATTATTACTTTAGACTGTTGAGAAAATTAAAAGAATGAGAAAATGTCTTCCAGCTGGCCTCAGTGAACATTTCCAAAGAACAGCAGTCAGGTCCCCAGAGACAAACACCAATTCCCAGTGAGCCACAGACTCAGAGGTCCAGAAGGCTGCAATTAATTGAACCTCAAAATAGAAATCCCTTTCAGTGTGTTGAATGCAAGAGCCAGGCTACTGGCAAGTGTTTGAATTCATGCACTGTTAACCTGAGACACAAACAGGAGACATGGAGAGAGATATGGAGAGGGATGGAGAGAGAAAGAGAGAGAGAGAGAGAGAGAGAGAGAGAGAGAGAGCTTTTAAACCACTCTGAAACAGTGTTTTTCCGAGTTAACATTAACCCCTGTCTAGATCCACCCTTCATGTCCAAAAGGATCACAGATGACAGCAGCAGCCATTGATTATCTGACAGCCCTGGGAAAAGAGTTAAATCAGCAGTCAAGTGTGTGTGTGTGTGTGTGTGTGTGTGTGTGTGTGTGTGTGTGTGTGTGTGTGTGTGTGTGTGTGTGTGTGTGTGTGTGTGTGTGTGTGTGTGTGTGTGTGTGTGTGTGTGTGTGTGTGTGTGTGTGTGTGTGTGTGTGTGTGTGACATAGAGAATGATAGAGTACATGGGTTGGGTGGATTCCTTCTCACCTTTGTGCACTTTATATTCCTCAGGTGAAAAAAGTCTTCCTTTTCTGAGACACATTCTAACAGCTCTGACATACACCACACACACACACAAACACACACACACACACAGACATGCACTCATACACACACACACACGACTGTGTGTCTGTGTCTGTGTGTGTGTATGTGTGTGTGTGTGTGTGTGTGTGTGTGTGTGTGTGTGTGTGTGTGTGTGTGTGTGTGTGTGTGTGTGTGTGTGTGTCTGTGTGTGTGTGTGTGTGTGTGTGTGTGTGTGTGTGTGTCTAGTCTGTGTTACTGCATATTTTGCAAACTGAGATTGTTTCGAGATGTGTAACTCCTATTGCTTTTGAATCACTCAAAAAAATCCACTTTTACCAAAAATTTACTTTATTGACCAAGGGTAAGCATTCCTAAAAATATATGGCATTGAAATATAAAAAATGTATAAACATTATTTACACAAAAATGTATACACTATCAATGATAATGAGTCCAGTAATTTTACAGTTAAACACATCGCACTGTTTGACTCCTATGGCCATTGAATTTGACCTTTTGCTCCAATGGTGGCACCCAGCATGGCTTTCCCTTCCGGGTCATAGTACAGGGTTTCCGAATCAGAAGGGCCCTGGAAGGAGTCCCATGTGGGGAGGGCGGTCGGATAGAGGGACAGGGGGGAGGATTTAGAGACGATGTTGGAGCTGCCGCCCAGACCAACTATGGAAGGAGCACACTTGGGGTTCTGGAGGAAAGTGAGACAGGCCTGAGACTGAACCAGATTCTGCAGGAGGTTCTGAGACAGTAGCGGGTGGTTCTGTGCAGGCTGCACCAGAACCTGGCTCTGCTGGGTCACGGTCAAATTCTTATTTTGGCCGTGGCCGTCAGGCCAGGTCTCCTGCTGCTGCTGCTGGCGATGGATCTTCATGTGAGCATTCCTGCTTTTGATCTTGTAGAACATTCTGGAAACCAGCAATAATAGAAGAAGGTGAAAAGAAGGAGAAGAGAAGATGACAGGACATAATTACAATCTGCCAACGTCGGGGCATTAGAAGCCTGTCAACTTTGACTCGCACAAAAGGGCTATCAAAAGTAAGGGTTAAAGAGACAGATATTATCTCTCATTTCATCACATCAAACTCACTTTCCGCACTGTTTGCATGGGAAGCTTGTAGCCAGTGCTGGGGCTCGAATCACCCCCTCCACTCCAGTCAGGGTTTTAGACGCCAGAGGAACCTGTGGCGAGAGAGAAAATACTCTTAAGACCCACACAGCCCACAACTTCCTTCAAACGCTAAAAGCAAGGCATGGATACAGTGACACACACTGGTCATGTGTAACACCATCGCTGGGGCAACACCGTCAGTAGGTGGATAAAAGCTATTTTAAAAGTGACAATGTAAAAGTAAAAATGACAGTTGAAAATATTTAACTGGTGTACTAACAAGACCTGAGAGGTACTGGAATTACTTGATCCACGAGGCCTCTCATATTTTTCATGTGACTCCCAAAAATAAGTGGCATTTAAATTTCATCACAAACAATGGAATTTCCCAAAGTATATAAGCTCATTGGCAAACACACAAACTGGCTTTCAGTATTACATTTTCTCCGAGATTACAGTAAATGGTTTACTTGGCAACTTTCAAGAACAGCTTTGAAATATTTTTGCAGTACACGTGCTGCCATCTATTGATTAAGGTATATTTTACATTTGTCTTTATTTATAGACCTTCAATGAAATTCAGGTACTTCCTAATAACGTAAACAAATTAAATTGTGTAAATGACATTACAAAACATGACTGACAGCGTTACATGGGATATACATTACATACTTCAACCTCAGCCCTATCAGCACGAATAGCTGACCTCGGAATTTACTTGCTATGGATAAGTTACTCATAACATCTAGTAAGAGAATTGTAAAAGGGACACAAAAAAGGCTAAGCAATAAAATACATTGATGGTTCTTTTTTCTGACTGATGTGACATGTAGACTAGTCCATATTTTCTCCAGTAATTCCATAAATATTCGAACTCTGCTTGAAATTAGAAACATTTAGAACTCTTACACTTAACTCAAAGTAAACTTGAAGTTTGTAACCCAAACCTCCTGCAAAGCACAAAGAAGCATATAACTAAAGATGAATTGATCTTTTTTCCATGTCAAGGTAGGGCCAATTATAGTTAGCCTTCAAGCCTGAAACTTAATTTCATGACAGCTGTACAATAATAATTGTCATTAAACCCTCCAGTTTCTAACGTCCGTCAGGATGGATTCATCCTTTACTATACATTCAAACAGAGGAACTCTGTGCCACGTGAGAGAAGGACTGTCAAAAGCTTTAAGGGAGGAATCTCCGGCATAATGATTGGCATCTCATACTCTAAAAGCTTTTAGTGATTTCCTTACATGTACGGATGAAATCGCTCTACCATTTTAGTAACAGAACACAGATATTTCCAATCATTTGCTGGAAACTGAAATGAAAAAGGACGCATGGCCTTCATAAAGGAAACACTGACTGCATTGTCCAGAAACAAATACAATAACCTGAGGCCTGTTTTTCAATCAGTGTCAAAACCACATTCATACATACTACTAAATAATATTGAATATAAAAGATTGTGTGATCATTCAACAGTATTACATTTCAAAATGTCTTGTGCTTGGAAAATCAAGTAGAAAACTTTTCACTATCTGTTAGCATGTGTAATCAAATAGCACAAACAAATACTGATAAATAGCGTCAATTTAATCTATTCTGTTGGTGCAACTGAAAGATAGGGGACATCTAAGAAGATGCAATCTGATTGGAGTACAGATGCTGAATTACTCACCACTCACCACTCACTAACATTCTCTGTCACCCCTAGTTACTGATGAGATCAGTGAGAGAGTGATCTGTGATGTGGAATTCACCCTTCGCTAAGCCCCGCCCACCTTAACTACTGTTGCTACGCCTGACAAGCTTTCGTACCTGGCATATCAATCTCAATGATAAGTGCCGTTATCTGACGTCCGCAGAGAGATAATTACTAATTTCTGGAGTTCAGGGGAGATCTCTGAAAGAACGAGGCAAAAGGGGCTTCAGTATGCTTTTGAGGGATACATACATGATATCTGCACGAAGTCAGACAATGGGGAAATACATATTAAAACCTCCGGCAACCCCCCTGATGCTCCCACGTAGGAACTGACACAGGGAGAGCAGCAATCGGATTGGGGAAGTTGTGTGTCGGCTGTCATTTAACAAAATGCTAAAATATATTGAACAGTATGTCAAAGCGAGCCTGCATCTTGTCTCTTACCATTTTATTTTACGTTAAAATGTACGCATTATAAACAAAGAACCGTAATCATTTGCAAGCAATACTGAGATGAGTTAACTATCCGCTAGCTTGATAACATTAGCTTGTCCTCATGTTGGAGACTTAACAAAGTGCCAAAATACATTCAACAGTATGTCAAACGCGAACAGTAGATATGTATCTTATAGTCTCATTTTACGTTCAAATATGTGCATTGTGAACAAAGAACTGTAATTATATGCAAGCAATACTGAGATGAGTTAGCTCGCTTGCTAACATTAGCTTGTTGTAAGCAAATGTAAGTGTTCTTTGTAAACATTCAGCTGCGATTGGGGCCTCCCACACTTCTTTATCCACTCACGGCATTTCTCATATTGAGTTTTGGGTTTTGGGAATGGAAAAATTCAACCCCACCCTCCAAACTCTTTGGGTATCGGCTGTCGGTTTTGCACAACCCATAGGCACAGTGCTTCGGAATCTTCACTTTGCCAAATGTTTGTCAGGTCCTCCGCGCTTAGTTACCCGTTGCTAAACTACGATTGGCCTGGGGCAGTTTTTGGGCGTGGCTTAGCGAAGGGTCAATTGTGGGTGTGGCGCTTGTTATTCGCTGTGTTGTTATTAGTGCGCCGAGGGAACAGCAAGACTTCACACAGGAGACCAGAACAAGCACGCAATATAGAACTTGCAAACTTCAGCAACTTGTGTGAGTGCGTGTGAATGTGTGTGTGTGCGTTAGTGTGTGCATGCAAGTGTGTGTGTGTGAGTGTGTGTGAGTGTGTGTGTGTGTGTGTGTGTGTGTGTGTGTGTGTGTGTGAGAGGGTGTGTGTGTGTGTGAGAGAGAGAGGGTGTGTGTGTGTGTTCTCTGCTCACTCTGTTGACTGTGGCTGCTCTAGCCTCCTGTTCCAACTCTTGCTCCCTCTCCCTTTCTCTCTGCCGTCTCTGTTTGTCAGGGAGCCTTTTGGAAAGGTAGTAGAACTCCACACACTGGGAAACTTGCTTTGTCTTCACCTGATACACAAACACACACACACACACACACACACACACACACACACACACACACACACACAAAGAGACAGAGAGAGAGAGAGAGAGAGAGAGACACACACACACACACACACACACACGGAGACACACACCCACACAACAAGGAGCTTAACAAAAGACCTTCCCATCAGCAAGTGTAACATTTAAGCTCTTGAAGATATAGGATCACGCCGAATATCAAGAGAATGAGGGGGGATTACCATTTTTGAGATGAGAGAGAACTCTTTGCCATACATGGCGTAGCCTTTGAAGAACAATCTCTTCTCGTTCAAATGCCAGACATCGCTCCCTACAGAGGAACAAACGGGGAAAGAGAAAGGAAAGTGATCACAAGTGTTAGCATCAGTGCGGTACACAGTACGAAGAATCGGTCTGAATATAAATGAACCAAGATTTGCCCTGAATACAGTTATACAATTAAAACATTATTAGTCAAAAAGACTGAGACACGAGTAAGACATCCCAGGCTTTAGGGCAGTGGGTGGTTTGCGGGGGTTACCTGAGTAATGGTAGTCGCCGGCAGGGAATGGATGGGAGAAGAGTAGCAGCTCCACTGCGGCCTGCAAGCACATGAGGAGAGGAGAGGGGGGGCAACTCAGGGGAGCGATTTAACCGACGCCAGACAAATGAGAAACTTAACATGAACTAAACCCAGTGATTATGGCCAGGGCTTATGAACACATGATAACATCAGTAACGTAAAATGCTAGAGAGAGCAGTGTGGTCATGCATACACATCCCAGAGAGCATAAGCACAAATAAGGAGAAATATCTTCACTATGGCAGTAATCTCTTTGGTAATGTCATGTCATTTAAATTAGAAAGCCTATTAAGCAGGAGTAGTTGTGCCATTAGGCAGTTATATGTTTCTATTCTGGTAAATTGAGCAAATGTAGAGTGAGAAATCAAACTAACCATTATGTCACCCTGGCAATGGTGTAGGCAGTGAAGTGCAAGCTCTACGTTGGTGCCCCCTCCTGGTATCGCTCTGGAACTGCACAGCTCCAACACCCTCTCAACTGAAAGAGGATTACATGTGTTATGTAAAGTTATTTTAATCTGCAAAAAGGCTAGCAATACATGTCATGACAATGTGCATTGCGTGTGCCCCGTATAATTCCCTGCCTTGTTCCTGAAGTGTGGTGTCATTATCCAGGTCCTCCCATGGTTTCCATAGAAACTGCTCTGGGAGAGGTTCATCTGTGTATAACTCCTCCTCATCATCATCCTCCTTAACGTCCCCTGTCAACAAACTGGGCAGCTCAGCTTGGAACCCTGGGCCAATGTTTATGCCCCTGAGAGAGAGAGAGACAGAGAGAGAGAGAAGGAGGGAGAGACAGAGAGAGAGAGAGAGAGAGAGAGAGAGAGACAAAGAGAGAGAGACAGAGAGAAAGAGAGAAGAAAGTGAGAGAGGTTTCACTGAACCCTTAACATAATTACAGTTGAGTGGTAGTGAGTGGTAGATAGATAGTGATTCATTTGATAAACACTTTAGCATTAAATAGTAACAATAAATGTGGCTTATTGATTGTTTACTCTCAGGGGTGCAATTAGCAGCAATGCCTTTAAGAAAAAAAACTGTCGGTTTTCACAAGAAGTCACCCTTCAGTGTAAAAAAAACAAGTGTTATGCAACAATGGCAAATTATGTCCTTGTGTCTGGAAATTTTAGGTTCTTGTAGTTTAGTTTTAGTTAGTTTAGTGTTTCTGAGCACATTCAGTGTTGTTGTTCAATGTCTTCTATTCAGTCCTCCCACGCACTCTCTCCTCTTACAGGTAATGCTGCATGTTCTCCCCTTCAGTTTATTCCTGTTGACTAACGCATCAACTAACCATAGATCAAGGGACTTTAATATCAGACTTCATCGATTCAGCCATTACTCTGTTTCTCCTACCTGTGAATTGAGGCTCTATCCCCATCCTTTGCGCTCAGATCCCTGTTGGCCACTGCTAGGCTGCAAAAGAGGCCGGTCCCACGGCGGTGGGGGTTCAGCATTGGCGGAGGTGTGTAGCAGAGGGTGGCAGGAGCTGCCCCGTCCCAGTCGAACCTGCCCAGTTCCCTCCAGACCTGCAGCATGCTCTGGAAAGGAGTTCCTGTGTAGACCTGGGGGCTCACATGCTGGGTGAGGGATGAGAGAAGTGGTTTGGAGAGAAGAGATTAGTTTCAGAAGGCAGTTTCCTCGCATCTAGTATTTAAGCCCTCCAGGCACTAGGGGTCAGATTCGATTGACAGCTCCTTGCATAGCTGGTTGCACTACACTTCTCGGAAGCTGCTGAGATACTATTTTGGAATGTGTGAACTATCACAGTGAGCAAACAGATGCCCAGAGAACTTGTCCTTGGGGTCTGAGCCCTGAAATCTGAAACGAAAATCTCAACATTGGCTAGCTGTATCAACCAATCAAAGAAACGGGAATCCCTCACGGCCATTTATTGCAGTGCAATACATTCCTCATTCAGAAAAAAAGAGACAATGACTGGCAGAAATTGCTAATAACTTCTAACATCTTTAACATCACTGCTACATTACCCCCAAAATGATGCTGCAAATAAACAGCCTACCTAGGCTAGTTATCCGTAGAAAAATGATTGTGAAGTCAAAACAGGACAGACAATGGAATTACAACTTGACTTCCACTTTGTGATCATTCATTTTAATTAGGCAAGTGCAAAACTGGAATCCATAACTGGTTTTGCACACTGTCGAGCTTACAGTTACTACCTGATGAACAGCGTGCAAAACTCCCATCTGACTGCCTCTTTCTCTGTTAGAGGACGTAGGCACCTGATCTTAACCCAGCTGTGGAAAGCATCATCACAGTAGTAAAGTGACTGAAGAGCATCTACCTGAGTGTTTGTGTGGCTCATGGGCTGGTTCATCAGCATTTGGGAGCCCACACAGGGTCTGACCTCCTCTCCCGCCCGGTGGCCATTGGTTGGCAGGTGAGAGGCCATCGAGGTCACACAGAGGGACAGGGACGAGAGGATGGAGGATGGGACCACCTACAGAAGAAGACCCAGAGGAGTGTCAGCAGAAACCCCATTGGAATATCAAACACATTTATGTGGCACTGCTGATCCCAAAATACTGTAACTGTACACCGCAATCATATTCATATTCATATTCGCAATGATGCTGCCATTTTACACCACTGCTGCCCAAACTATGTGCATGAATGCCTCAAATCATAAAAATATAGAGCGCACTAACCGTAGCCCAGCTCATGTGGCTGGCAGAAGACACTGCCTCAGGCTCAGGCTGGGGCTTTGTGTAGGACTGTGGATACTGGGACGGTGGAGAGCTGATGGGAGTCTGCAAGCTACAATCTGAGGGGAGGGAAATACCAGCATGAGCGCAAGAAGAAGATGGGACCATGTCTTGTAGTCAGGCTGGTACAATACATTCAATACAAACATTTTCCTTCTCTGTACTCTTAAACAACGTCCTTGGTTCTTCTTAAACTTCACAACAACCAATGGGCCGTGTTATCATGGGAGTGCACAAACTCTTGCTGGACAAAGATGACTCCTATATCCAAAGGACTAAATGAGACTGGAATTCTGCCATACACAACGTGCTGTCTGGATGGATGGCTGAGCACCTGGGTTGGAGGGGTTACTTTTGAAATGTAATAGGCAACAGATTACTAGTTACCCTATAAAAATGTAATGGGTCATCAAACTATTTAATGACTTCGTCAAAGTACACTAAAAATGTAAGCGCATACTGCTAAATGAATGGAACCAGTCTAGACAGTGAAAGGATGCAAAGCAACGGTGAATGTTATATTCCACAAACAAGCGCTAAAGCTTTTGACCAAAAACGATATTTTCGGATGTAACGGCTTTGCAGTCACCGACATTTTGATAAATAACTGTAATATAAGTACATATTTCTTTATCAGTAACTGTAACAGATAAAAAATACATTTATTTTGTTATTTAATTACGTTACTCCCTCTGCTGAGCACACACTGTGGGAGTTCGGTTTAAGGCAAGTAAGGTCACGGAGGACAATGTTTGTTTTTCTAAAGCGGAAGACATTGTGAATAAGACCACTAGCAACTATGTCTACGCTTGCAGCAAAATCTCAACCCCACATCAATCATTTTAGATATTGGTGTTTCCACCAGAAGGTGCGAACATAGGTGGATCCGGGAAATGTGCAGGGGCTATAGCAGATCATGCAGTAAAGCACGTGATCATTTAAAACAACAGAAATGAGTTAGAAGAATCTCATTGAGCTCACTATCTAATTGTCTTATTTGCCCAAAACACCCACTCCAACACGGATACATGTCTAGACGGTTTAAGGACATCCGTTGAACAATACTCACATTTCACACCTTTGCGCGGGGCAACACAACATAGCTACTTTCCGACGGATTTTGCATGCATACATAATTTCGTGTTAATAGCTACGTTTCCACCCCGTCACTGTGGCTTAACAGCCCCCAGTGTGAAGTTGCAGGATGAATGAGATGAGGGGACGGGGTTGCATCACGTCAGCCAGGGGTCGTTCCTCAGCCCGACACAGGATGAACACACCCACAGCCTCAACTTTCCCGGGGTCAGGGAGTTCATTTCATGTACAAAGCAAAAGAGGGACACCTCAGATCCATATGCACTCCCTTGAGCTGATAAGAGCAGATATGCTGGTATTTCATAGAAGTCTTTTTCTTATTGGGTCTTTTCAACGACCCTGGGTATCCCAGTAACAGCACATCCAGTGACCTCCTGCCTTCAGCACCCCACTTTATTTGAATCTACTGTAAGTGACTTCACACACACACACACACACATACACCCACATACACACACAAACACACACACACACACACACACACACACACACACACACACACACACACACACACACACACACACACACACACACACACACAACACACACCCACACACACACAAACACACACCCACACACACACACAAACACACACCCACACACACACAAACACACACACACACACACACACACACACACACACACACACACACACAAACACACACACACACACACACACACACACACACACACACACACATACACCCACACACACATCCAGGACCAAGAACCACATCTGCTGGTGAATTTAAATATAAATCAAAATTAAATTACATTCACACAATGTAACTTCAGCAGCACTTACATATAGCTAAGTGTATAATTCAAAAGTACAACCTATAGCTCACTTTGGATGGCAATCAACGCTAAATCTCTCTTTAATGGTATTACAATGAACGCATTAGTCCTACAAAATATATGGGAAAATCCTTTGAAAAGGGATTCTTATACGATGGCTAGTGTTCTTACTCTTTTCCCTTCTTCACAGCAGTTTGAGATCATTGAATAAGAGACGATCCCCTGACTCAAATTCTTAATTCTTAAATCTGTACGAAAAATTTATATTATTATACTTATGCTTAACTGTTTACTGTATAATACTGCACCATAATGGTTGCATGTGCTATTTCACAGCAGAACAACTATATCTGAAAGCCACATTAATAAAAGCAATGCGTGGACGATCCGCAGAACAGTATGAGTTTATCAAATCTGAACTGCAAATGTAATTTGCTGCAACATCAACAGGCAGACAACAATGAATCATAGTTTGTAACAACAACTTATCTCAGCGCATTCTTGGCAAAATCAGTATGCTAATTTAACACCATGTTCAAGATCGTGAGCGCAAACACGGGTGGTCAGCGCCGTGTTCCCACACGCCTCATGGTAGCTTCAATTCATGCTCCACGGACTTTGCTTGTTGCTTTGCATGACAGTTTGCCCGACGACTGACAGTTTATGGAAGCACAAGACACACCCATGACTGTGAACCATTTCCAGTGCCGTTGCATTGAAATTAAATGTGCAGTATAACAATTATCATAGCTATAATATTACAACTTAAGCATAACTAAAAGTATGATTTAAACAACGTAATTCTACTTGTGTAGCAATACTTGAGTAGTATTTACATTGACCCTTAAAACTTACATGTTCTGAACATAGCTTTTTGTGGAGCTAGACTTAAGTAAAGCTAAGTTTACAACACAACACTGTAAACCCTGAAATGGATTTGTATCCAATGGCCTAGTGTTCTTACTATGCGCCCTTCTTCACAGAAGTTTGAGACGCGTGGATAGGAGACCATCGCCTGACTCAGTTTCCTGTTCCTCCTCAGTACTAAAAGGCTATTAAATAAAATATTCTAAATATATAGAATATTTAACATATGCTGTATTTACAAGACTACACCATATTGGCTGCATGTGCTGAGTAGACAGAAGAACAACTGCCACTTGAATAGGAGCAATGCATGAATGATCAGCCAACCAGTATGAGAATACAAATATGTAATTTGCTGAGCAGGAAAACAACATTAAATTGTATATTGTAACATCTTATTACAGTGCATTCTGGAATTGCAATCAAATGTAGTCTATTACAAAAGTCTCACAGGTTGACCGAGGTCTGGACCACACTTGTGGTTTGTTACGTCCTCAAGAGCAGCAAGGAGAGCTTTTCTTCTAAAAACAACTTGACAACTTGAGAAAAGCACTAATAACCTTCGCAATTTTTTTATCTGAATCTGCTCCAGTACTTGTTCCACCCGGATTTAGTCCAAATTCCTACATGTTTGTCTTTAGCCATGTGTTGAACTAAACGGTTATTCAAATGTATACTGTATGTCTGATTCTGCAAGAGTAGTTATCAGCAAATAAGCCATATTGGTAACACATTATTACACTTGTGTTGTCGGATGAATCTATGAATTCAATGTACATAATTTAAATGTAGGCTACTAGTGATGTAATTCATATGTTTTTGAAGTATGCTAGTGGTAAATACAATATATATCCTTTGATGCTCATGACCTTGCGCTATATTGAAACACAACTTTACTCAACTTTCACTTTACATGACTTTAAATATATTCCTTTAAAATGAATGAAAGAATAGTTGTAAAATATTCTATTTAAAAAAAATTAAATTCAATATTTAGATTTCTTTACTTCCAAGTGTACTATCATTGTTGGTGTGAGAGAGCAAGTTCATGCAAGCTAGCAAAGCTAATTCATGCCCCCTCAGACTTCACAAATTGTATTGTCACTATGACCTTGGGTTCATTTTCATTTTTATAAGGTAAATTATAAAATTCATAACATTTAAAACAAGCCTCCTAATTCACAAGTCCTATATTTGTTTTGACACAAAGCTCCATTTATGTTTTCAACTGTCAAGGTATTAGCAACAACCTAATATCTAATCACTCTTGTTTACACATCCCAAATAAACACTGCCAGAAGTTGCTACACTTGATCACTTGAGGCATTACAGAGTTTTTGTCTGAAACTAACAAGCTAACTAGCGAGTAAAGTTATTCCTAGAACCATGAGCATGAAGACAAAAATAGCAAGCAAACTGGAACGAGACTGTAGCCCTCAAACAGAACAAATACTTTGATGTGAATACAAAGCTCCAGACAACTAAATAGTGCAGTAAAGACAAAACATTAGTACACACCAATACACACACACACACACACACACACACACACACACACACACGTGCGCAAGCGTAAGTGCACTTGTGTCGTTAGAAAGGAATGGACAGTGAACTATCCACAGAACAAATTACCATGATACCTAATGGTAAAGTACAGTGCGATTCACTATTGTGAAAGAGCATGGTAACCTTTGGTCACCTCGTTAAAAACACAACCATCTCAAAAAGGCCATTTGAGGACAAGTGCAGTATGTAAATATAAAGGCCTAGTGTATTACCTGCACTTCCATAGTCACTGTGCTGGCCGGAGTCAGGCTGTTTCAAATGGAACTCCTCCTCCTCGGGGTAAAGCAGGGACTCTCTTCCCTGCAGGATCGGTGGGGCCGTGTCCCTGCCCCTGACAGACAGGTCGGCTGACTGCTGTAGCCAATGGTGGAGTGGAAATTTAGCTGTGAGTGTCGGTGATTGGTTGGCGGGGTAGAAGGTCTGCAGCGTGGGGAAGAACTGCACGGAGCCGCAGGAGAGATCCAGCTGGTGCTGGGAGCCGGGCGGAACCGCGGGCTGGCAGGCTGGGTGGTGCATCCTCCTGGGAGGGGAGGAGACCGGGGCGGCTGGCAAGGGGGTCGGGGGAGGACTGAGGACGTGGGGGAAAGCGAAGGAGGAGGTTAGAGGGATGTCAGAGAAGTCCGAACCCCCCGCGTCCTCTTTCATCCCAAAGAAGCCATCAGCGTCGCCATGGTGCCTCGCCATGCTGCGCCGGAAGAACGCCTCAGAGAAGGAGTCCAACTTCTGTTGATGACCTCCTCCTGCACCTCCCTCAACACCACCTCCTCCTCCTCGGTATCCCTCCAGCCCTGCCTGGTAGAGGGAGGCCCACTCCTCCCTGTACTCCTCCGCTTGGCCCCTGGCTCTGGGTACAGACGGCATCATGAGAGAGGAGGAGGACTGGCCCCCCCAGCAGAGCGGGCTCCCCTGCTGTTCCAGCCCGTCCATGGAGTAACCCTCGCTGGGTTCACCGTCCACCCCCTCTGCCTCCCCAAACTGGCTCCCTCCCATGGCCAGGCTGGAGTAGTGGTTGAAGGGGTCCCTGAATGACTTGGGAGGATGGGCTCGAGACATGAGGGCCTGCAGGGAGTGGCTCTCAGCCGGCTCGAACACTGACTGGTCACTCATGGGCTCGGGACGGAGTGACAGAGAGAAAATGAATGAGTGTGTGTGCGTGAGCGAGGGGTGTGAGTGTGTGTGAAGGAGTGACGGAGGAAGACAGAGAGCAGAGGAGAGCTGGGGAACCTCCTATGGGTTACTCTGAGGGCCTGTCAGAGATGCATAATAGTCCCTGTGAGGCAAAAGAGAGAGGGAGAAGGTGAAAACAGTGAAAAACTGAAAAAAGTATCATACCATACTCCGTGATTACGTGATGAACTACTTCTTTTTTTGATGAAAGCATCCCACCCGTAGTTAAGAGAAGGAAAAGTGCATGGCAAAGCCGAATACTGTAGTTTCAAGCATAAACAGGCATAAACTCTAAACACCGCCCACTGCTCATATTTTTCTTTATTTTTCTCCCTCCCTCCTTTTCTCTCTTCGACACAGCCACAACCGTAACGCTGCCGACGCTGATCTAAATAGGCCAAGCAGCCGCTCAAGACGGACAAAGTGACACGCAAACATTGAAGCGGGAGACGAAGAGAAAGATAGACGGCACGAGAGAGAGGAAGAACAAAAACAAAGCGACAGTGAGGGTGAAGGATTGGCGTCAGATCCAATCGCTACTCGTTCTTCGTCCACTCATGTGTAGTTTATCTATTTCACTCACCTTCATCATCCCTTCATTCATCATCCCTTTATTCCTCACCACTTCATTTCTCCTCCAGTTTGTTTGCCTATCCTCCACTCTTAGTCTGTTTTAGCGCTCCACGCTTTGTCAGTATTTGCCATCTGGGGGGGTTTGTGAGAGCGACTGTCACACCTATTCTATTAGACTCAAGTGAAACTTCATGCTGACACACGTGCAAGAACACACTCTCTCTCTCTCTCTCTCTCTCTCTCTCTCTCTCTCTCTCTCTCTCTCTCTCTCTCTCTCTCTCTCTCTTTCTATCTATCTCTTTCTCTCTCACACACACATGCGCACATGCGTGTTTTCGATCACATAGGCACACACTCGTACACATGCTCGCTTCAGAATGTGTGAACCCAAACACACACACTCACACACACACACACACACTCACACAGACAGGTGCTAGGGATCAAAAGGTAACTCTTGGCAGTTGTCACTCCCCTTCTCTTCTCTTCAACACCCCACTGATAACCACATCCTGAGGAAACAGTCACGGATCTCCCTCTCTTTCTTTGTGTCTCTCTCCATTTCTTTTTCTCCTTTCTTTTTCTTTTTCTCACCGTCTCTTGATGTCTTCAATTCTATCCTGTGTCATCTCAGACTGACTATTTTTAAACTTCTCTCTCTCTCTCTCTCCCCCCTCTCTCTCTCCCTCTCTCTCTCTCTCTCTCCCTCTCTCTCTGTAAAGTATAATGCATCTATCATTAACATATTAGTGCTTAAAAGACTGCCCACTTTTCTTTATCTGACTGAGAAATGGAGAGAGACCCATTATCTATGTATATAGATTGCTCGAGGACTACTTTGTGTCTTAAATCTGTTTTGTCCACAGGCAAGGTAATCTTACTGTCTTGTGGTGTGTGTGTGTGTGTGTGTGTGTGTGTGTGTGTGTGTGTGTGTGTGTGTGTGTGTGTGCGTGTGTGTGTGTGTGTGTGTGTGTGTGTGTGAATGCTTGAGAGTGTACAATTGGGCCATCAGATACTGTGTGGGTGCGGGCGCGTATGAGCGTGAGCGTTTGCGTGTAGAGAGCGGCTTCCTGTGTTACCTTGATGGTTTTCAGCTGTGTGTCTGTGTATGTACTAGCAAATGCGTGGGTGTGTGTGTATGTGCGTATATAGACATGGCTGTGCTTGTGTGTGTGAACAGATGTGTATAAGGATTGGTATGAATGTCTGCAAGTGTGAATGTTGTTATTTATTTAGTATACATGTTTGTGTGTGTGTGTGTGTGTGTGTGTGTGTGTGTGTGTGTGTGTGTGTGTGTGTGTGTGTGCGTGTGTGTGTGTGTGCGTATATACGTGCGTAGGTGGACAACACCGCTTACTCAAGCTAGAGCCGCTGGTTTCCTGCTTTCAGCTGACAGGAAGTAGAACCGAGCACAGGAAGTGGACCGGGGAAACCTCTGTGTACCCCGCCTCCACTCACAACATAGTCTATCCCTCCATCACTCCCTCTCTCTTTCTTTCTTTCTCTCTATCTCTCCCGCCCACGCTCTATATGTAACCCAGAGTATTCCTCCATACATCTTAACCACCTTGTTTGTCAGCCTCAACAACTAAGAACCCTCCTTTCACCCACGCTTCTGCAAGGGTCTATTCCTCTTTACATCCTCTTTACCTTCTCTCTCAATCACTCATTCTCTTTCTCTCTCTCTCACTCACTCTCTCTGCACTCTATCTGTCTCTTTGCAAAAGGTCTGAAAGGGTACACCTAACCTCAGTCCAGATCATAGATATATCAAAGGTTTAATACACAATACCCAATAGATGCTATATGAGAAGGATATACCGGCGACTCCTTGTGCATTATATCATCATGGCAAGGATATACCATGTGACTTTATGCATTATATCATAATGTCAAGGATATACCGTGTGACTTTATGCATTATATCATCATGGCAGGGATAGACCGTGTGACTTTATGCATTATATCATCATGGCAAGGATATACCGTGTGACTTTATGCATTATATCATCATGGTAAGGATATACCGTGTGACTTTATGCATTATATCATCATGGCAAGAGTTCCAACAGTAGTGGTGAAAACAACAGAGGGGGAAACCTTGACATACAAGTGTGCATTATCATTTCAAAGCATGCACAGTGATACTGCCTGATAGGGGAGGTTATGTGAGTTTGTTTCCGAGGTTTGCTATATCTAGCATCTGTGCATAATGCATACAAACACTGCACTCTTCCAGCAAACAGACATGATCATGGGTCTACGATTTTAATATTTTCTTATTATTTTGTTACTCAATTGCAATTCAAAATACTTTGGTATAATAGAAGGAATACTGATTCTGGGTTTCTAATGTTTGGTCGGATGCCAGTGGATGAAACAGAGGACTGAATATGGTTGTCTGGCAAATGATCCCAAGCTTATTGTATGTGCCTTTAAATTGACGAATTAAAGGGTCTTGAAATAATTATTTTCAAAATGTTTACTGAATAGCCTACATGACTTAAACAAATAGCACTATTTTGCTCTGTGATCATACATCACAATTTTATGGTAACTGAGTGCTGGTTAAAGAGATTAATGAAATATCACACTTACTATACGAAACATAATGGTAATAACATACTGTCCTGCCGACAACCGAAAGCATTGGCAACAATAAAGAAATCCATATTTCATTATCTCAGTTAGAAATACTGAGCATAGCTGAATAGTAACAACCTCAATATAGTTGACTCATAACAGTGACTATCGAGCACGCATGGATGCATTTACACACGCATGGATGCATGTACAATTGCATGGATGCATAAACACCATTGGATGCATATACACACGCATGGACACATACAGTATGCTTTTGTCCATCTACTCCATTTATCTGGACGAAAACATTCCCTGCCGTACCAATTACCCTCTCCATAATTAGTGTCTTTGACATTTCAGTCCAAAATAACAGTCCCATTCATGTTCACATCAATATTAGTGTCTGCAGTCATTAAAAAGTGCATATTCAATTATGGGCTGTGTGTTTTGGGTTATGCATGGGTCAAACCATTTGTCTTTGTAGTAAAAATTAAATATGAATTGTTGACAGTTGAAATGATTATTGAATGTGGCTGATGTAATTATCATTATAAAGTAAAGTCATCTAATGAGCAAAACCAATTCAAGTCAGTTCAGTACTGGCTGATAAAGGAAGGTACCGTTAGGCATTATCATATCTTCACCATGATCAGAAATATCAAATGAACCGAAAAGATGGATATTTTGTAAAATATCTCTGAAGAGATTTGATATGTATTTTGTGCACATTCCTATGTGTGTGTGTCTGTATGAGTGCGCCTGTATGTTTTTTTTACGTGAGTGTGTAAACTCCTGTATGTGTTTTTACGTGTGTATGTAAACTTCTGTTTGTGTTTTTACGTGTGTGTAAACTCCTGTTTGTGTTTTTACGTGTGTGTAAACACCTGTTTGTGTTTTTACGTGTGTGTAAACACCTGTTTGTGTTTTTACGTGTATGTAAACTCCTGTTTGTGTTTTTACGTGAGTGTGTAAACACCTGTTTGTGTTTTTACGTGTGTGTAAACTCCTGTTTGTGTTTTTACGTGAGTGTGTAAACACCTGTTTGTGTTTTTACGTGAGTGTGTAAACACCTGTTTGTGCATTTATCTCCATGAACCAGTGTACATCAGGAGTGCTGACATAACTAAAGATAAAGGGAAGATAAAAAACTTCACTTCAGAGCTGCCATGAAAAATGATCTGCAGCACCTCACTCCTATACTGTGTTTCTGCTTTCCACAACCTGCTCATACTCCAGTATTAACACACCAGTTCATAACACACAAAATCTAACCAGACAGTAACTCTCCTCACACACGTCCTCCATCTCTCTGATCCTTTGCCAGGTTTTAACACTCTTGCGTCTTATGCAGACGAGCTACACTCTAGGCCTACTACAGTTTCAAAGACGACATTTGGAAAAAATCAAAGCATGGCAGTAATCATGAGTAAAACCTCTGCTACGGACCAAAGGAATGAAGGTTGGCTGAATTTAATCTGTGCAGGTGAGTACTAGCTGTTGTGTCCACGCAGTCCGTCTGACAAAGGTGTCATGCTAATCTGGTGGTGAGCACAGTATGAATGAGAATGTAGCTGGAGCAGACATTCACCTCACAATTAGCATAAACTACAGGCATCACCCACGGCCCGGGCGAGGATTGCTAGTCTTGAGATTCACCCAAGACTACTAAAGTCAAATACTTTTCCTATTATAAATGAAAAGTCTACTAAAGTCAAATACTTCTCCTATCATGAATTAAACGTGTGCTAAAGTCAAAAACTTAATTCATGGCTGGATGAATGGAGCTGCAATGATTTAAGCTACGAATGGATATATTTGTATTGTCTATTTGATTGTCTGTCTGTGATTGTCTGATTGTGTGCGATAGGGTGAAACAAGATGGCGTCTTAACTGTGAGGTGTCCATTGTGAGAGAGAGAGAGAGAGAGAGAGAGAGAGAAAGGTGGGCTGACAAGACAAGAGAGAGGAAAAGTTGGGGACTGGGAGTGTGGAGGAGTGTGGAGGAGGGTGCCTGCCGGCGTTTCTAGTTTTCTGTCAGGCAAGTGAAAGACACGAAAGCACCACAGGGGTGGGGGACGGCAGCAGAAGCTTTAGGACTTTTTTTGTCTCCATGCTCATTTTTTTTAACAAACAGAGCTGCGTTTAAGACAGAGAGATGGAAACACAAACAATGAATGGGCTGGCTGGCAACTGTCAACACAAGGCTTGTTTAAAAAAAAACAGCAGGATGTCAGATTCATCATGACTTCTCATGGAAACTGAATCCGGTTGCTCCGGTAGCCAAATCCCCCCAGATTTCCTGGTAGAGCATGGCGCTAAGAACAGGCAAAGGATTTAATGTCCCAAAATGCTTGGAACTGAGTAATGAGTTATCGGTTATCTAATTGGCCGACAAGGCAAACTGTTTACACGCTTGTGCGTTTTCTGAGCCTTAAGAAAAGAGATGCCAGTGATCCCGCTGGTCATAATCACCAGGTTGTTTTACTATTTAAAATTGGAGGTGAGGGGGTCACATTTCTAAAATGTTACATCATAGCTAAAAATCACTGCAATCATAAAATTGTAATACTTGTGATAAAAACATACAGTCACGTAAATGTATGATCTGTAAATGTGGTAAGGCCTTATTGACGGCAAGTAGACTGTTACTTTGTTTATCCAAATTCTACCACTCCCTGTCATTTTCTCAGGTGATGGATGAAATGTCTTGTTGAAATAATTCACTTATCTATTTAGTTCCCCTAAAATGAATGAAAAACCAATAAAGGATTACTTTAAGATTATTGTGCAAACTAATTGTTTCTTGCCAGTATTTTTTATTATCTGTCCTGATATGAATATCAATTTATTACCAAATAAGTGGTTCTTTAATCCCACAGGTTCTGTATGATTGTAATGTGGTAAAAATTGATAGCACTGTATTAAACAAATGCCTGAACAAAGTTACACACGCAAAAGCCAGGCCAATTCTATCCTGTTGAAACTGATCAGAATTTTAAGCCAACCTATCAGGTCCAGTTCCCTAGATGGGACTACTTTAAACAACATGAATTATAAACATATAGAATGTACATATATTGAATAATGTATGTCATGGACCAGTTTTTCCTACTTTTTAGTAATCGGCCTACATTTCTGTTCACAAAACGTGTGTGTTTTTTTCATAAAAGTACGTTTTTGCTACACCGCCTCTTTCCCAATTTAAAACTCTTTTGCTGAGTTGAGCGTTTTTCATCTTTTCAGCAGATTAAGTGTGGGTTGGAGAGGGGTCAGGGTGATCGAGAAATCCAGGTCAGGGTGATCAAGAAATCCGTTAAACGCCTTCAACAGGTCAATATCAGTATTTGTATGTGTTTGAACTTTATGTCATCTTTCAATATATGCGTTTCATGTTTTCTGATTATTTGACATGATTGGGTAATTTCACTGTTGTCAGTATGGAGTGTTGCTTACTCACGGTTTGCAAAGGAACAAGTCTTTGAGTCATTTAATGAGCCTATGTGGATACGAAACAGCATCGCATCAGTCCTGCATCAAAAATCTAGTATCCAAATCTAGTATAGTACAGGTCTGCTGAATTTGAAAGTCTGTCCCATGCTAATCCCAAAGTTATACAATTATATTTTATTTTGTCTATTTTGATGAACTACACTAAAACGTGCATCCCTTATTTCATTGTTCAAGTTTTGGGGAAAAAATGTTCCCCTACTTTGGTTTTACTACTGTGTTCAATTACGCTACTGTGGCTTTACTTGGCTTATACTTTGGGGCATAATAAAGTCTGGCTCTGTATAAATATACCTAAATATGCTTAATGCTGGCGACATAATTACACTAGTTTGGTTTGCATATTTCATTCAACATGGAGAACCTTCGTAGAAAAATGACTCTGGATAAAATGTCCTGCACTTGCAGTCCATATACCAACATGCAAACGGCAAACACTATTTGTTTACAATTCACCCTGTGTTTTGACACATTTGGTTCAATGTCAACAACTTTACCAATTCAACCAACGCATCGGTAATCTGGACTATAGCTAGTTGTTGATATATCTTAGTCTTTCCTATTCATGTGTCATATATCTTTCATTTCCATAGTGAATGCTTTTTAAGCATCACTTTACTAGACTACCAAAATGACTTGTTGCGAAAATCTGTACTTTGTAAAGGTACACACGGCTTCCTGAAACGTTACGTTAGAAAAGCCCTTTGTCATGTCCAGCCAGCTATGCAAAGGCTGCAGTTTCACAGTGTTTCACCCTGGACCTCAACGTCAAGGCTGCTGAATGGGCCTCTCCGATGAACCAATAACAGAAAGAGCCTAGCCAGAGCTGTTTAAAGGTGTTCTAAAAGCAACAAATATGCATTACAGTAGATAGGAATGTACATTTTTACATTTTTAACAAGCAAAACACAACTTGACACAGAAAGACTTTTGCAAGGTGTCAGTGTGAGGAAGTGCTAGCTAACAAATTTAAGACATTGCATTTTTATACTTTTTTCTAACTGCTGGTTCACAAACATTCTACTCGAGTTACATGTACGTGAGGCCTTTGATGTGTAATGTTTCTCTGTGGCTGCAACTCACCATTTCCGACTGTCCAGGCCAGGCCACAAGCAGCCAATAGATCTGTGACGGGACTCCACAAGGTACGAGTACGTATGTGTGTGTGTGAGAGAGAGAGAGACAGAGAGTGAGGGAAAGACAGACTATGCAGGGGCGGTGAGGTTTGTTGGTTGGTTTGCCGGAGCTGCCGGTATCTCTGTCTCTGTGATCTCTCAAACACTCTGTCATTGTGATCCTGGAAACAGAAAATGAAGAGAAAAACAGCACAGAGGGAAAGGGCAAATTAAAACACACACACAACCACTGCTCCGACCCAAACCTCGCTGACATTTTTCATTCTGAGTAATCGCCTGCTTTCAGGCACCTCTCTCTTCTTCACCTTCTCAGCAAGTGCTTCATATGCTTTCTTTCAGTTTAGACTATCAGAAAGAAACTTGTGCATTGTGTGACACTTTGTGTGCATTGTGTGTGTCACTTTGGTTACACGATGCAAAAGTAGAACAATTGTATTGAAGTATTGAAAAAAAAAAAAAAAACACCAGTTCCAAAGGATAGATGTAGATGCAGCTCCGTCACTCAGTGATCACAGCAACTTCAATGACTGAAATAATAAAGAAATCAAGAAAGACGACGATGATGATGATGATGACAAAGAAGAAGCTGCTTCTGCTACTGATGTTGCTGACACTATTGATGGTGATGGTGATGATGATGACGATGATGATTGTTATTATTATTATTATTTTTATTACAAATAAAAAATGATGGTTTAAGTGTTGGTGAGAAAGAAAGTCACATGGGAGGATCAGACTTGAGACAACAGACTGAGATGGTTGAGGGTTCCGTGAGGCCGACTCTTCGAGAGGTAAAGATGAAGATGATAAGGGTGATGAACCTTACCCTGGCTGGACGGGGGCGTTTGTGGTAGTGAAAGCTGGCGATGGGCTCGGCGATGCGAACGCTGATAACGGGGTTACTGGCTGAATGTCAGTGTTTTTGACCTAGTAAAACTGAGAAACAGGCATGACTGTGCACCGCTGGAAGCACAGTTTCACACCGGCAGAGAGAAAGAGAAGAGCGTGTGTGTGTGACGGCGAGGGGGGGGGGGGGGTTGGGGTAGGGTGGTGAATACTCATTCACTCCATCTTCTTCAGACATCTGGATGGTGTGAACATACAGCAGAGCTCCTAATGAAGAGGCAGAGAAAGAGAGAGAAAGGGGGTAGAAAGATGGACAGGACTGGAGAGGTGGGTAGAGAGACAGACAAAGTGAAAAGGGAAGATGGGGCGGTGAAAGATAAAGCGTAACTTGATCTTAAAACACTTTTATACATCTTACATCTGTGGTATATGTGGAGATCTAGGTGCCATTTTGCCATTAATTTTCATTTTTATCCAAAGAAAAGTTTGTTGATGGTCACTATCGGATATAACTGCCACTGTTACAATGACATCTAATAATAGATTGCTTTTGAGTAATTCCATGAATGGTTGCAATTTGGGTCACACATTCTTTGGATGCCCCCTATAGACATCTACAGATGCTCAGATTATAAACAGACTATCTGTTGAAACTATAAACTACAATGTTTTGGTTAAGGTTAAGGTTAGGAACTGGGTTTGGTTGTTGTTCGAAAAGAAAAACTATAAGAAAGACAGAACTTGAATTTCAACGAACCATCTGTAAAGTCTCTTTAGGCAGACTATCCATATAAAATGTATAATTTGCTTTTGGTGACACTTTTGTTACACAAACCATTGTAGACATTCTAGAAACAGTAAATCAATCATTTAACTTTTTACTATCATCAACTATCAAGAACCAACCCACTGACTCTTAACCTCCTGTCATAAAAACTCTCAACTATCCCTAGTCCTCACCCTTAATCTAAGACTATCATATTCCTCACGGCAACAGAGGGCATACAGAGGTAACTGATTAAAAATAAAGCAGGACCTTTCTTAGCACATTTGTAACTTAAAACACAGTCTCAGCTGACATAAATGCAACATACTAAACACTGACACTTAAAACGTGAATGCAAGTCATTCTGGGCAATGTGATCTGGACATGCATTATCTAAATACAAGACATTTGCACGTGGTGCTCCATTAGAGTATATTCATGTTATAGTATAGTGAACTACTCTAGTCGATTGGATTAAAGCTTCACTATGTGATTTGAATAAACAAAGCTTTGTTTACATTGATATGTCAACAACAATTCTACCTATCGATGTTTAGATCACTCCCTTTGTGATAAAACATTAATGTTTTGCATTGTATTTCACTATGTTTTGCATTTGCAAGTGCATTGAGTACATCTGACTAGCTGACAAAAAGAGTCATTCAGTAGTTCCCAGCCCTCCATGTCACTAACATGGTTAAGTAAGTAAGAAGAACTAATAGTTAGGTGGATGGCTATATAACTGTTATCATACTACATTCACTGTCTGTATGGGTTTTAGTACAAGGAAACTACTTACATGTGGTGACCCATTTTACATTATGCTAAAACTGAGTGGACAAAAACAACATAAGATTCCTTTAACATTTGCTGCCATTATGGGGGGAAACAAACAAGGCACACAGCACTTTCTTTAATGAATTCAGTGAATGTCACTCAAAAGAAGAAAACTTGTGCTTAGACACCTCAGTGAAAATATGACTTTGGGCTACAAGACAACGTTTGACCCCCTACCATTTCAGAGAAAAAGGTACAGGCAAGTCTTTATAAAGTCAAGTCTTCAATTTGTCTCATAAGAGGTTCAGAGATATATGGAGCCCAAGAATAGTTTGCTGCGTCACAAAAAGGTTTTATTTCCAGACAATATTTTGAAGCTTACAGCTGTTATAAAGTGGTTGTAGATGTGGGGGTTTGAGTAGCCTAGAATGTATTGCTATTAAAAATAATAATATTGTTGGCTGCACACTGTAACTTCTATGGTGGGTGCAGCGCATGCTCAGTTAGGCAAACAAAAAGAACAATTCTCTGCCGTCAAAAGGGCCGCAAGTCATACTGAAACCCACTCCAACATAACATAGAGATAGCGAGCGAGGGAGAGAGAGCGCGCCCCGCGACCACATGTTGTCATAGCGAGACGAGGTGCTGTGTTTTACCAGAACTCTACTGTACGCTCGGTAGTAAATCACCCCCCTATAACATTTGATCAAATATTCAACAGTATGATTACAGAAACAGTTGTTCTTACAATTTTGTGGCCGCTTATTTTAATTATACACGGTTTAATGGACCTATTTGATACGTAATTAATGGATTAACATAGAACATGAGCAATTATCCATAATTCCAAGAAGAAATGTCCTTCATTTCACTTCATTATGAAATAGACTGAGTTCTAATATCTTACACTTAAAAACATTTAAAATCCAAACCTCAGCCCCAGGCGATTAGAGATAGCCTAGTTGATTTATAACAGCTTTTATTATAAAACATATATCCGGGAAATACATTCCTTATAGCCTGCCGAGACACCATCACTCAGACAGGAAGTCTTCAGTAGCCTGTAGCCTTTGGACGCCGATGGAAATAAGCACAGTGGTGTAGTCCAGGGTATACGCAGGTATACGGAGTATATCCACTTATTTTTCAGTCAGCATTGAGTATACCCACTTCTCAAAACAGGGCGTTTATCCTGTGCTGTATGGGCTGCTTAAAAAAATAGCAAAATGTACAGTATACCCACTTCTCCAGGGACCACTACACCACTGAATAAGCATATTACATTGGCAACATTTATTAACTGTTAAAACCAAAAGATCATGCGCACGTTGTAGCCTATACTTAAAATTGCAGTCTGGAAATGGTAATTTGTGGAATGCTATTGAGGAAATAAAATGATAATTTGTGGAATGCTATTGAGGAAATAAAATGTAGGCCTACAAATGCAATCAATCATTACATGTCCAAATAACTGATTCCAAATAGTCCATATGACTGGACCGATAACCTATAGGCCAGGGACGTGCAGTGAGGTTCGGAGCTGGTGAGGCACAGAAACCGGAAGTGATTACGTCATTTTGAGCTCTAGTTTAAACTATATATATAATGTATATATACATGTATATATGTCTATGGTTTTAAAATTGTCATCTGATCAGAACTATTTTCACACGATTGTTTTTTTATTGTATTATGATGAGTTATTAATAAGATATTAATAGTTGCAAGCTAGTGTATGTAGCCCTCCCACCAATGATATGGCTCATTTCATTTTGTCTGGAGAAAATATAACTACGGTGGTGGGATGCTAATTTAAATGACCATTTAACCAACTCGGACAGCTTCGAAAAAACAATTCCATATTTATTTACACAACATATTAACAGGTAAACAGTTAAACACCGCATACATAGCACACAATACCAAAATGTTCTACTGGCCAGTATAATTTAAAGTTGGTGCACTTTCGTTGGAGCTCATAACCGTCAGTTTGAGGTGAAACAAAATTAATCCACTCACGATTATCAGTATAGATCAGTGGAAATCCGTTGTCCTCTTCTTGAGTGAATGCAGTCAGTGGCTAGTTTAGCTCAGGATTAGCACCTACCTAGTCTGCTCACAACTTCAAGGCAACTTTCCTGCATCAACAGCCTTTAGCTTCTTTAGGTTCGTGTTGCGCATGAATATGTAGTCCCGTTGGGAAACGTGAAATACTCCAATGCAAATGTGTAATACTACTGTGTTAACTTAAAATACTTAAACGTTCTTAGTTAATTCAACATGCCTCAGGTTAGCAATGCAATCTTCCATTTTCGCTGTCAAACTCAAGTAGAGAAGTGAAGAAGAAAATCCAACGTCAGATTATATACCCAACAAGTGCCCTCTCGCTCGCCACCCTTCTTGAATCCGTGGTAGTGCGTGCCTCCCTTGCAATATTTTTCAATGCGTTTTCAGCTCATCTCAAAAGGTTCTACGCTTGCGCACGCATGCGTAAAACCCAGTTTGGAGTGATTTCGCAATCCTAGGGGAGGCACTGCCTACCCTGCCCATAGACTGCAATGCATCTGCCTCCCTTGACCGCACGTCCAATGTTCATTGGCTGATCACTGGGAACAGGAAATGCTCAAATTCAGCGATTTTGATAATAAAAATGCTCGAAATGATCGGAATCATGCAGAAATGACACTCGTAACACAGATAACTAGAGAAATATGAATATTTATTTTATAATACATAAATATATATGATTATTATACAATTTTTTTTTTTTTTTTTTTATATATTTTTTTTTTACTTTTCAAAATGACAGGTGAGGCTCTGCCTCCCCTGCCTCCTATGACTGCACGTCCCTGCTATAGGCCTAAGATGCATATACGCGTCAAGACTTTCGAGTGACTGAATTGTGAACCGACGGTGGGAACCTGGCAGATTTGCCTTATTCAAGGTTGACTATGCATTCTAATTAACTCTTTGGCAACCTTAAGCAAAAACGTACGCGACACGTATGGATACATTCAACTAATCTGAAGAACTGAGAAAGGCAAGCATTCAACATTAATATGTTTTATAAAAGAAGGGCAGAAGGAAAATGTCTGCAAATCCCAAACTCCCGTCAAACAGCCAAAATCATTTAATTCAGTTAAATGTAATTCAATAAACACTGGTATCTTAACTTTTTCAATTTATAAGCATAAAATGTAGGCCTATCATATTATGAAGAACAGTATTATATCAATATATTGTGTTTTTACAACCAGTCATAGCAAAATGTAATTTGGGGATAATATTTGTCGGACGCTCAAAGTGTTGCTTGCAAAGAGAATCTTCAAACAATCCAGCGGTTCATAAGGGCTTTGGCCTGCGTTTTTAGTCATATGCATAATTTCAGAGAGCCGTCTTTTAGCAAATCAAGAACAAAAGAGTTTTCAGGTTATCAAAGGCACACATACACCGATTAAACTGCCATCTTATTTACCCAACAGAAACACAAACTCACATAAATAGAGGGTTTGATCTGCTATCATTAAGTGGGTCATAGAAGCCAAATGGCTTTGGGTTTCTCATCCATTTTGTTGAATGTACATAAACAGCTTCATGTCGTGGGTGATCGACTTCAAAAGTGATACGTGTCATGTTTACCTCAAAGATCAATGAGCCTTTGTCTAAAACTAATGAAAGAGCATTTATATCATAGACTGGGAGCAGTCAAGCTTGCAAATATGGAAGAAATGTTAAAGTTAACAATTAATTGGCATTGGCATAATATGGCGTTGACCAGCAAATGTACATATACTACATCAATCTGAATCTTCAGTTGTTTTTTTTAATCACACATAATAAATGAGGCTTCTTGTGACTGTAACACAGTCGTTTGTCTCCTCCAGATGTAAGACCGGTGGTGAAGGGGGCTGTTGCCGAACTTGGGAAAGTTCACACACACATAACGTTACTCGACGCAGGCGACAAGATGCGGGAGCGGCATGGGTAGGCGGAGAGCGACGATCTCACATACACGTGGTACACACACACGAGCAGGAACTGCATGTGTACATATGAACATTTATAGCTGAATTACGACATTTGGCTTCTTCGGGTTTATAAAGGATAAAGGATAATATGTACAATCTTCTACATTTTCATTATTTTATAAATCAGAACATCTAACATCCCATTGAATAAAAACAATATGCTTGCATTATTACAATTATGATGAAAATAGTTTGAAATATACTGCTTAATGCTTAGTAAACATGAACAGTTATGAAGATATTAATTTCAATTAGTGCCTCTTTTCAGGTTTTACGCAGCACCTAGACGCGTTAGAACATTTTCTACTGTTTTATAAGCCTATAAACTATTTAAGGGATACAGAGATGTACATGTCCATAAATCAATTGTAGTTCAGATGAAAATTTGGGTCTGAACACAAACAGTTCTGAAGATTTTCAAGTAGAAAAGAAAGAAAATCTCTGGTGTGTGTGTGTGTGTGTGTGGTGGTGGTGAATGACACACTTGAACACACCTGTAGCTCTATTCTTCTTTTCCGGCTTTGGGAGGATAAGAGATAACGGCACATTGCGTTAAGTCAGTACCACACACCATCTTACCTCTGTAGGCCTGAACACATACCCACATACACTCACACACACACAAACACACTCACACAAACACACACACACATACACACACACACACACACTTACACATACATATAAACCACGAAATCAACATGCATTCTGGTGACAAACAATGACAGGAAAACAAGCCGGAAAAAACATAATTTGTGCCAGTGAGTTTTTTTTATTTCCTCTGGTACAATTGGGTGACACAGGCCTTTCTCCTGCCAACTTTGTTCCAAAGCAAAGTTGAAAGTACAAGGGCAGTAAAAAAGTCGGCAAATTAATATTGCTGCATTTTCCCCTTCAATCGCTCTAACTTTTTTAAAGGGGTAGTTAAACTTACGCATTTTGAAATTTAAAAATAGCCTTTTGTAACATTTCAGACCTTTAAAAGATCCCACCAGTAGATATCTTTAACTTCTCCCGAATCTAGCAGTTCTGTGTGCCTTTCACACATGTCTAGCCTGCATCTATGCGTGTTTGCCTATGTGTGCTTCTCTCCTGTACCCTATCCTGAGAAGGGATAGGTCAGCAGTAGGGCCTCTCCTGGCCCAAGCTCCAGAGCGTCCAGCTCCACCATGGCTTCCTGGGCGTGCTGGTCTGGCTCGGTGGTGACGCAGACCTTGGCTTGCGCGGGCAGGTCCTTGTGGGTCAGCTTGAGCGTGACGGCAGCAGAGCCCCAGTTGAGCGCGGTCAGGTAGCGCTCGCTCTGGTCCCAGAGGCGCACGTACGCCAGGGACGAGGTGCCGTTGTGCAGGGCCACGTAGTCGCCGTGGGCCAGAGATCGCTCTTTGCCACGCAGGTCGCTCAGCTGCCTGAACAAGTCCCGTCGAGAGTTCAGCTCCGCGTTTAATACCTGTGGGTGTGGAAGCAAGTAAGAAGGAAAGAAAGAAAGAAAGAAAGAAAGAAAGAAAGAAAGAAAGAAAGAAAGAAAGACGGTGGGCCAGTTAAAGAGAGAAAAGGAGTTCAATAACAGACAGAGAGAAAGCAAATGGCCCAAATACAGACTTAGAAATGTGGCCAACATGGAAAGGCTCAGCAGTGAATAAAAGTGAAACATCATAAATCATTAATGCCACAGTATTTTAAAATGTGAGTGACGGCAGTTACTGGCTCCAATGGCAGAACAGAGCCGCTCATGCACCTTTGCTGTGGCGTTGTTTTCATCCGCAGGCTCCTCATAGTCCCAGACCATTTTAGGAGTAATGGAACCCTAGAGAGAGAACATCACACCATGACGAGAATGTTAGAATGTCATTTGGAAGAATCGCTTTGTCGCCAATGGCATTATCTAAGACAAACACACCAACAGAGCAATAGAGTTCACAGCCTTGAGCTCCAGTCAGAGACCTCTTGACTTCATGATTTCATTTTCGCCCACAACGTTGTTTTCAACCTTTCATCTCGCCCGCTCGCACCCCCCCCCCCCCCCCCTCGACCCTAACCTCTCTTCTCTCCCACATACACGCTATCTGTCACACGTTTCCACCTACCACTTCTCTTCACCTCCCTGTGACACCCTTCTCACCTCCCCTTCTCTCTCTTTCTTTCCCCTCTGTTAATCTCTCCCCCTCTCCTCTCCTCACCTGGTCCTCCAGGCCAATCTCGTCGCCGTAGTTGAAGACCGGCGTGCCGGGCAGGGTGAACAGCATGAGCTCGTACAGCCGCAGCTGCTTGGGTGTGACGGCGGTGGCCAGGTGGCCCACGTTGGCCCTGCTCAGGGACCAGCCCAGGCTGGTCTGGGGGTTGCTGGAGTACAGCGACTGGATGTCGGAGGCCCAGGATTGGCCACTGGCGCTGGGGTTCAGTGAGGGCAGCAGCAGGTGAATGCCTGTGCTATTCAGCAGCTCCTCCGTCTCGCCAATCACGAGTCTGTCTGCCGCACCGATCAGAGCTCTAACAGGACGAAGGGTGAAAGACGGGAAGAAGGAAGGAGAAGTAGACAGAAAGGCAGAAAGAAAGAAAAAAAGAAAGATTTAAACACAGCCTTGTATACACTAAAAAATATTCTCCCCTATTCTGAATATTAGGAGTGTCATATAAAGCATTACCAGCAGAGGGCACTGTTGACTATAGATATTTGACCACAAGGTGTCAGATGCACGACACGATTTTCCCTTAGCAACTATTTTACTATAGTCAAGCTGGACACCAGTGGAAACTGCGCTGTGGTGATAAATTTAAATACTTCACAAACCGACTCTTAATTTATTTTCATATCAGAACTTTCCCAATCAGAAAGCCTGAAGGCTTGATTATTTTTGTGTAGGTCCAGGGAAGACATGTAACTTAAGAGACAAAAAAAACTACCTTTTCTTGGCCCCTTCGATCATCTCCACCTGAAAAGCAGCTTGCAGGGGTTCCCACTGGGCAGGGTCAGCGGGGTAAACACGATCCAGTGAATGCAGCAGGATGCCATCCAGGCCTTTGCTTGTCCAGTATTCCGCAGCGGCCTGCCACAAAAAAAAAACAGGAAATGGAGTGACACAAGCTCAATTAATTGCTACAGCTGCCAGGATTGCCATCCTGTCCCCTGGCTCAATTCTACATGCCTGCACTGACCTTGAGTTTGTCTGCCACATCGGCAAATCCACTGAACCACTCATTGACGTTGCTTTCATAGTTGGGGGTCAGATCTAAAACAATGGACATACCTGAACAGAAAGAGATGCAACAACATAAATAACAAAAAAAAAAAAAAAACTTTAATATATGACATAATGTCAGTGCTAGTCAATGTTTTTAGACATTGGTTAATATTTGAATTTGTGCCAAAAGTGCCATACTGTAGTTTATTATGTGTGGGAGTTTATTTTAGCATAGTGTTTTTGAAAGCATTTTGCTAGCTAGGACTATCAGGACCCAGGATCAAGAAGTTATTTTTATATACAAGGTCATTGTCGGGGCATATAAGTATGTATTTTTCCTGCATCGCAAGCATTGTTTCCCAGTGACTGACTAAGGGCACAGCCAGCAATCCTACCTACTGTCATACTACTGTGTGATTGTGTGTGTGAAATCAAGTCATTATTATCATTATGGTTATTACTATGTGAAAGTGTGAAAGATGACGACGTGGCATCGCAGAGGATGGCCATCCGAGGCTGAGGCCTCACCCTTCTTGTGAGCGCGATCCAAGAGACTCTCCAGCTCCTCCAGGGTGCCAATGCTGGGGTCAATGGTGTTCAGGTCCAGTGTGGCTGGCTCGTTGACCTGAACGGTGTGGAGAGGACCCAAGATTAAGCCCTTGACCTTCAACTGATTCAGGCTGTCCAGTTTCTCCTCCACTCCTGCGAAGAAGGGGAGACGGTGACAGGAGAGAGAATAATTGTCAGATTTTATTGCCACAATAAAATAAGGAAGTGAGACAAAAAAAATGCAACTCAGCAGAAGAAAGCAGGAAAGGCGGTATCAGAGACAGAGAGAGTGACAGAGACAAGAGATCGACAGACAGAATTAGAGAAAGGAGAGAGAGACAGAGAGAGCAAAAGACAAGAGAGAGAGGGAAAGAGTTAAAAAACATCAGCCAATTATTTTTAATCATTAAACCAGGTTAATGGCAAGGTTCCCAAGGACAAATCAGTATCTAGTCATAAAAGGACATTCAGAACATTTAGTTCCAGCTTTCAATCAGCCACGAACCAATGAGAGCCCCCAACACACACACACACAAACACACACACTCTCTTCCTCTGGAGAAGAGGAAGGAGATGAGCGCCAGAGGTCAGCTTAGCACGTGGCATGTGAGCAGGAGGCAGTCACAAGACAGGCTTGAAGCGCTGACCAGCCTTCCAATGTGATTCGCTGGCACACAGACATGCTTGGCTGTGCTTTATACACATTTCCCTTTTTACAGTTCCGGAAAAAATATACTTGACCTTAAAATTTTACCAAGGGAAATGCTTTGTTGTACTGTAAAATTACAAATATTATAATCCCCCAGCTCTGTTTATTTAACTATATGTCTACTTTAGTCATTATTTACACATAACCCCTTAGAAGCGCATTGTGTTGCCTCTTGGTATGAAATGCGCCGTAAAAAATAAAGTTTGATTTGATGATTTTATTTGATTGAAGAGTCTGTAAACATGGCGGATGGATATGTTGCTGTCTTTCACATCAACACAAAACAAATGCCTTATTTAACTTTTTTCCTTACAAAATGTATAGCTACATATTTAACACCAGCGTGCAGGTAGCCTACCTTTTCACATCATTTACAATTGCCCTGTCCTTTTGGTAAGGTTTGAACATATGGAAGATTCAGACTAATGATGGAAATGAACCAACCTGCCAGGCCCTTGGCTCCTGCGAATGCTTCCACATCTCTAATCTGGTACAGAGGGCCCTCATTCCACCAGTTCATCTCGGGCAGAGGCTTGCAACGTGGGGCCTGGATAATGATCACGATAGCCCCGGCCAACATGCCCAACCAGCCGAGCCAGAACAGAATAAGCAAGAGCCAGCGAGTTCGAATCCACCTGTTAAATAATAATAGGTTAAAGGGAAAATAATAGGTTTCATTACATTTTAATGCTACTATGTTGTAAATTTCAATCCCTTCATGATTTAGGCTTCTTTGAACTCACCCTGCAGTACCTGCTACTCGCATAAGTTCGTCTTTTGACAGACCAGTGAATTTCACTTCTGAGGAGTCCGGGACCTTAATCTTAACGGAGCCGTTTTTCTCGGCCGAACCATCTCCGGTCATCGGTTGTTTCTCTTCTAACTCGTTGAGCTCCACTTCCTTCATCTCAACGTCTTTAGTCATGGCGAAAAGTCTGAATAATGATGGCTGATTACATTTTTGGAATGAAACCACTTTACACAATACTCGTTATCCTCTTGAAAATTGAGCCTACACGTCAAAATGAGCCATGTCCTCCTCCTTAGGCTAATTACAAATACGCTCTATAGTCATATCGGGGAGCTCTCACCTGTTGCCAACGTTATTGTTAAATTCATTGTAACTTAATGTTAGGTAGCCAACGTCAGTGCTGGTGTGGTGAAATTAGCACCCAAAACGGTGTTGAATAAAAGCCAATTTACTCTGAAATCTATAGACTACTAACTATAACTATCTACCTAACTTTGCAATAATTGCGCAGTAGCGATGATAATTAGCTATGTGTTTTGATGTGCTTATTAATCCTGGCAATTGTTTGAGTTTCGAAAGGGAGTAATGTTAGCCAGGCAAATCTAACGTCAGGCAATAACTTCAGACAATGTTCCTACGTATTATTGTTGTTGGCCAAACTAAAAAAAATATCAATTGGCAGGCAATCAATAATCTAGGATAACTGAATGAACTGTTATTAACTGATGCATCAGTTTGCTCATCACTTTCAATTCAAAGAACCTTCCCTAATCTTTTTCTACTTAGTTAAAATAACATTTTGATAATCCAGTCCATCTCACGAAGTAACGATTATTTCAAAATTCTCGCTTACCTTTTTATAAACGGATAACTTGAATATAGGTCTCCGTAATGACGACTTAATACCCGCTACCAATGCGTCAGTCCTCTGCAAACTCAAGGTTAAACCACCCGTCCCCGCAACTATCCAATTTATAAACTTCAGGGAACTCTGACACTTACGCTCCGCCTACTGAACTATGGCGATACTCATAACTAGCCTAAGGTGCTGAAATACGTTTCTGCCTATACAATGTCAGAATGAATTCACACACACACGTATAACTTGTATAGCCCCACAACCTTCTTATATCATGTTCATGACAGAATGGCAACCAGACAGACAGACAGAATGGGATGAGGGGATAGGAAAGGGAATTGGCATACTGCATTTGACTTATAATGCAGAAAGACTTCACACTCGAGTCACTTGAAAATGTAAGATGTTTTCATTTCCGTAGCCTTCAATAGGTCTGCATTTTTCATCAGCTCACACATATTGCCATGCATAGACCCTTAGACTGCTTCAATAGTGTTCGATCTCTACACTGGTCGCTTCACCCTGGTTGATCCTCGTGAAGTGTTCAGGAATGTCTCAAACAAGCAAAAGGCTTAAGACGAGCATGTTTGAAACTGGTACTGAAGTGAGAGAAATATCAAGTCCATGTTTGGAAGAAGGTTTGGTTTGAGTACAGCCATATTTAAGCCCAACAGAATAGAGAAAAGTTTTCATGGCTGTATGATTACTGTGCTGTCACAAGAAACACAACTGTACATTGTGTAACCAGTCATAAAATGCCTTGCCGAAGCCAAAGTTCAAGAACAACAGAACCTGAATCAGCATATACTGTATTTTTTTGTGTGTGTGATAACCGCCTTATCTACATGTAACCTTTCACAATCACTGAAACTTATCAGATGGATGCAGAATGCTAAACTGTGTGCCTGGAGAGGCATACTATAGACCCATGTCATCGCCTTTGCCATAAACTGTAAATTAAAAACATAATATACCTGTTTTCATTAGTAGTGGAGAGTAGTGAAAGAAAAATGCCTGTAGAATAGAATAGGGAATATATGTCCTTAATACAGTCAGTAATTATAGGTAATATGACAAAGTCAAGTTCAGTATTCGATCAGGTAGGAGCAAAGATGAGGAAAAAGGCATGATCTCCTCCATTAAGTTAAGATCAGGTCATTATAAGTTATGTCCACCATGCACTGAAAAGAAAGAAAATTGGACATGGTGATGTTACAGTAGGATGCCAGAGAAAGCCGGCAGCCTATTCAGATAAGACTGCATTGACCTGTGCCAGACTTCCAAAAGGACACCGTGACTTACAATTCAGTTGAAAACACTCATCATCATCTTTGGATTTGAGTTAAGTTTGCACCAGAAGCATGAAATAGCATGAATGTGATACTCAAGAAATCAATGGAGCAACGTATAGTTACAGTAACTAGGTCAGGATGGAAGTGGAGCCTAATGATTTTCAGCATTCCTGCATGTCTGTCTAGAAACATACTTCTGGTCTTTAACAAAATGGCATTTGGTCATCCAGCAGCAGCCATTTTGGGCCTCCTGCCACTCCAGCTGTATCCATAAAACACCACCTGCACATTGTTTATTCCCGGCTAGAACAGGCAAGAAGAACTACAGAATATGTCCCCCACATGACACACACACACACACACACACACACACACACACACAAACACAAGTGTGTGTGTGTGTGTGTGTGAGAGAGAGAGAGAAAGAGAGTTTATTCTTGCCCTCGCTGAACAAATGTCAATGCAAAGACAGCTGCACTGGCAGAACATGGACCCATGACGGAGAGCAGAGCAAAAGCACTTCTGATTTGGCAGATAGATGATGTAATGGTAATGCCAGTTGTTGAAGTTGAAGTGGTCTAATGCTTAAGCTCAGCTGTGTGATTGTGTTAAGCAGTGGTCGGTATTTACTACTCTTGCACACAAAAGCTTTCTTCTTTATGCACATCAGGAGTGCTGGCAGAAAGATATGTGGAATATCTTTCTCTCTCACTCTCTCTCTTACACATACACACAAAACTATTCTTATGCTCTTATCTATAAAAGATTAGTGGTAACTGATTATGGATTTTTCTCAAACTCAAATTAAGCTCTAATCCTGCATAAAGGGATGAATGTGGTCTCTTAGTCTAGATCTAGTTAGTGTATTATGTTTTAGTTTGTATGCTATGTAGTTTTATTTCAGGAAGCTGTACCATAACTTCAAAAACCCTCCCGCTCTTGTTACTCACTCAGTCTGTCTCTCCTCCCCCCCACACACGCAAACACACACACACACACACACACACACACACACACACACACACACACACACACACACACACACACACACACACACACACACACACACACACACACACACACACACACACGACTGCCTTCCCCCACCCGACCTGAGCGAACAACAGTAACCATCCAGCTTGGAGAGCAAAAGGCTCTGAGTGGAAGCGGCCCATCTTGTTTTTCCCACAGTGCAGCAGGGGGTTGCTGGGTTTATGTGGAGACTAAAGCATGCTTTAGGGGTGGAGGGGGATGATCCCCCTCTGTGAACTCATTTTCAAAGACCAGCATGGACACAGAAAAACATGAAAAAAATCAAACAATATGAAAGCTAAGGGGGAATTGAGGGGTGGTTTGAAACATGTCTTTTTGTGAGAGTTTTCGCCCTTTTCATGCATGGGCTTATCAGTTTACAAAACAATACCTTCTTGATGTCACTATTGTAATATTGTGTTTATATGACTAAGTATAATGATGCAAAAACATTTTGATCTATTCATTTTTTGATCTATCTCTTTTTGGTCAAATTCGGTGAATTGCTTCTCATAGTCCTCTATCTGTGTGTTTAGAGTGTGCACTCATAAAATCTCACTTACAGTCCTGTGTTGGCACACAGTCCTGGTTCTGAAGAAGGGAAACATAGTGGCTCGGACTGGGCCATGAACAATTCCAGCCAATCAAGGCTTTCTTCAGGAGCACAGAAGGGACAGGTGTAATTGTATGGCTGTTGAGCTCAAATGTTACTTTTTGCCAGAATCAGTGACTGCACTTTTGATTCAATGTCCTTTTTTCTAAGTATTGTACGAAATAAGAAAATAGTAAAAGTCCTTCTTACATTGGAAAACTCTCTGTCCATTCAACAAGTCTGCCAAGAGACAATTTACCACACCCAGTGTCAGAAATCCGGTGTCTTTATCTCTGAGTGTGTGTGTTGGGTATGGTGCTAGATTATGTAAGTAATCTGAACTCTCACTGTCACTCCCACAACTTTATCTTACATCTCACTACTAACTGACCATTGCACTTCTGGCTCTACAGTTGGACACTGCACTGTTCCCTCTCACGCATTTATCTCTCTACTCTTGCCTCATCTCCCCTCTCACGTTTTGTCTGTCTGTTCCTGGCTACCCCCTTTGAATATTCATCTCTTATTTCCAGTTGGAGCTAGGCAATGAAGCACTCGATCCCCTTGTTTCTCACTTTCTCTCTCTCTCTCTCTCTTTTGCTCTCAAACACACACACACACACACACACACACACACACACACACACACACACACACACACACACACGCGTACACGCATTGACACACACACACACACACACACACACACACACACACACACACACACACACTCATTCTCCCTCTGCTATTCTCTCTCAGGATGGGAACAATGTAGGAGTGTTTTCCCGCGTGACAGAGCACAGAATGTTGGCCCCTGCGGCGACTTCGGTGAGGAGAATTTCAAATAGTTTGAGGGGCACCAGGGCCACAGGGATTACAATCAGCGCCTCTCCTTTGGAGCTGCACTGCCCTCGGGCAGCTATTTTAGCATAGAGGGCCGGGAGGGCGGTTTAGTCTGCAAGTTTAATTCAAACGTTATTACTTCAGTTATTACTCATGACACAGATTAAACACACAAAAACGGAAACATCCATTGAGCACATAAACACACATGCAGTCACGGATATACTTGGGTGGCTGGACAGGGGAGTATTATTTTGCCAATTTCTCCATCTCTCCCTGTTTCTTCCATTCACTTGATATTTACTGCTTTTAGTTTTAATATCATAATCATCTTCATATGCTAAAAAAATATAAAAAGATATTAAGTGGATGTACTGTACATTGTCCCCAATTTCTTTACAAACTCTCCCTACACCACAGCCTGTACGATGTATTAGGGGTCGTGTTAGCAGAGCATTATTAGGGGTGGTGTTAGCAGGGAATTATGGGGGTCGTGTTATCAGGGAATTATGGGGGTCGTGTTAGCAGAGCAGTTGGTATGTGCTGATGATCAACTGAGAAAGGTGGCTGCTGCTGAAAGCCCATGAATTGTTTCTTTTTCCCCCTCCTCTTTTGGGCCACTTTTTGTGGAGAGCTCCTCCCACCCTCCTCCTGAAAACCACCCCATTCCCATTCAGCACTCTCTCCTCTGAACTATAAAGGGGTCCTTGTGTACAGTATTTAAATGTTAGAGTCGGCGGTGCCCTCTGTGGTCCATTTTGAATACAGCATGTTTTGTACTTAGATGAGGGTGCCAACAATTCCTCATGGACATTAATACCGAGGTGCACAATCTGGTACGTTTTAATATTTTATTCTCATATTTTAAATATAGTTTTATGTTTTAGTTTCCATATATATTAAGTAAAATTATGGAAGCAGCAACTGTGACATCATCCCTACAGCAGACTTAATAGTCTGATACGTACAGATACAAGATACATGTCAGTAGTAAACAAACAAATTCTGCCAGGTGTGAGAGACAATAGACTCATGTTCATGTTCACAGAATTTTCTTTTATGCAAAATTATGTTTTGTTAAAAATCCCTTTGCATCACTTCAGTCTAACAGCAATTACTGTCTTTTAGGCTACATTGTACAACAGAGGAAGCCAATGGCAAGGGCATGGGCCGTTAAGCTTAAGGTCAAGATGGTCTTTCCTCAGAGGGCAACTGTTTGTACTTACATACTAAAACTGAACTAATATTAATGAATACACTATGTGTACATACAGTGCTCTTGTGTATTAGCAAGTGTGCGTGTGGGTGGGAGACCTAAATTAAAAGGCTTAAATAAATTGCTAATAGTCTAATGTTAGATGTGGAAAATCCAACTAGACATTTGAAATCTAACATTTATTGTTAAAATAATTATATAAACTTAATTAAACTAAACACTACTGTCACAACTAAATACAATAGAAAAAGTTTAGAGGAAACTTGGATAAATGGCCTGCTGCCACATCTTTTGCAACCTGCAACCCACCTCACCCCAGACCTCTCGTTGTGTTGTAAAGGAGGCGTGAACTTCTGGATCTGCGCACGCGTTATTCCAAACAGGAAGTAACCCTGACAGAAACCCAAACACAACCAGTGACAGTCGGCTACGGCGCACGCCTGTCTGTCTGCCGTTGCTAACTGCTACATTATTATTATTTCATCCACTTATTAATGAACAATGTCCAGGAAGGAAAAGGAGGAGTATCACCGGTTCTTTTCCGTCACCGATACACGCACCCACGAGAAAGGACATACGGAATATAAAGTTTTGGCGAGGGTCAGTCCAGTCTATTAACGTTTAGCTACATCGTACTGCTAACATAAATGCATGATACCAATGATTATTTTGCTACAGTAAGTTAACTTGCTGATCAGTAACGTCTTGTTGGTGTAAGTGTTACATTAAATACTGCAATCATGCAGCATGTCCTGATTTCTGTTGATGGTCAACTTAACCTTTCAAGCAGGTTCTCAGGTTTATGACCCTGGAACCTGATTCAACTCTTGTCACTTTCAGCTTGCATAATACATCTTTCTTTTATTTTTCATGCATTAACATGGTTAATACCTTACATTAGCCTGCTGCTAAAATTGTAAGTCGGTCTTAATAACGCATTGTTCCCTAGCATGATTCGGTGCACCTCGTGATGCCTCGAGTTTGCCTCCCCCTGCTCCTTTATTGTTTAGTTGGGGGGTGGGTAAGAAGTCCCCCACTCACTCTAACTCTTCACCATCTCTGTCCACAGTTTGTGTCAAAGAGAAGGCCTGAAGATGTGAAAGAGGTATGTTAAAAGCATGTTGTATTTGTTTCACAAACTGTCTGTAGTGTTTTGTACATTAATCCAAAATAATTCACGGCTATGACTTAAGGTTCAATATGTCAACTTGTGATGATTAGAAATTCAAGGCTGGTGTCAACAAGCTTTACCCAGGGGCAACTGGAGAACATTTCCTGTAGATAGACTACAGTACATAAAGGACTTTCACATCAGCCTATGTAGGTCAGAGAAGGATGTTCTGAATTATAAAAACTAAAGAATTTATATTATATTTATATTTTTTGAAAAGTGTGTAGGCTACAAGAAAAGTACACAGTTACGTTCGGCAGTTTGTTCCAGTTTTTCCTTCCGGACCTCTAAGTATACTGCCAAAACTTTTCATAAAATATGATATCAGTTATATTAGGCCTTTGAAAACCTTTTCTTTTCTTTAAATATAAGGTTATTATAGTTTTCCAATTTTTTTGATAATATGTTTGTATTCAATGTAAATTTCCATTTAGTTAGTCTTCATTTCATGGACGTTCCCTTTCACAAAGCCAGGACTGTGTACGAACACCAGAGAGTTAATGAATGTAAATACTGAACAGACAGCTAGAGAACTGAGAGGAGCAGTTTGCCGAATTTGACAGAGGAACAGTGTATGGGATTAGATTTGCAGATGACACCATCAATACACATAAAAGGCAGAAACACGATTAAATATTTCACTATTTCATTTGCTTCAATATGACATGCATTTTCATGGTCAACCCTACCAGTATAGTCGACAAAAACCCCCTAAACCTCATGTGTGAACTTACAGGTCGTTAAAAACATTGCATCACTCACACAGACTGTCTGTGTATTCCCGTTGATGGTTACTTTAAAAGTAAACTTTAAGATTGGGGGAATTTTCCCTTTTTTTAAAGCCACAGTTGCCGTTTCCTGTTTTTAACCATCCATTCGCTTATACCGCTTTCACTATAAAATTAGAAATAGTCCCATACAGGCTTCACAGGTTTCCTCTGACTTATCTGACTTCTTCACTAAATAATAACTACTACTACTTTCATTTGTTAGCTAGTGTAGGTCTTAGTGTAGTTTTTTTCCCCCCAGCAATCATTCATTTAGTTTTAGCTTTACATTTTCTTCGGGTTTTAATTTCAGGTTATGAAAGTGTTTTAAATATATGCCACAATTCCAGCCAATCAAGGCTTTCTTCAGGAGCACAGAAGGGACAGGTGTAATTGTATGGCTGTTGAGCTCAAATGTTACTTTTTGCCAGAATCAGTGACTGCACTTTTGATTCAATGTCCTTTTTTCTAAGTATTGTACGAAATAAGAAAATAGTAAAAGTCCTTCTTACATTGGAAAACTCTCTGTCCATTCAACAAGTCTGCCAAGAGACAATTTACCACACCCAGTGTCAGAAATCCGGTGTCTTTATCTCTGAGTGTGTGTGTTGGGTATGGTGCTAGATTATGTAAGTAATCTGAACTCTCACTGTCACTCCCACAACTTTATCTTACATCTCACTACTAACTGACCATTGCACTCTACAGTTGGACACTGCACTGTTCCCTCTCACGCATTTATCTCTCTACTCTTGCCTCATCTCCCCTCTCACGTTTTGTCTGTCTGTTCCTGGCTACCCCCTTTGAATATTCATCTCTTATTTCCAGTTGGAGCTAGGCAATGAAGCACTCGATCCCCTTGTTTCTCACTTTCTCTCTCTCTCTCTCTTTTGCTCTCAAACACACACACACACACACACACACACACGCGCGCGTACACGCATTGACACACACATACACAGACGACACAAACACACACACGCACGCACGCACACACACACACACACTCATTCTCCCTCTGCTATTCTCTCTCAGGATGGGAACAATGTAGGAGTGTTTTCCCGCGTGACAGAGCACAGAATGTTGGCCCCTGCGGCGACTTCGGTGAGGAGAATTTCAAATAGTTTGAGGGGCACCAGGGCCACAGGGATTACAATCAGCGCCTCTCCTTTGGAGCTGCACTGCCCTCGGGCAGCTATTTTAGCATAGAGGGCCGGGAGGGCGGTTTAGTCTGCAAGTTTAATTCAAACGTTATTACTTCAGTTATTACTCATGACACAGATTAAACACACAAAAACGGAAACATCCATTGAGCACATAAACACACATGCAGTCACGGATATACTTGGGTGGCTGGACAGGGGAGTATTATTTTGCCAATTTCTCCATCTCTCCCTGTTTCTTCCATTCACTTGATATTTACTGCTTTTAGTTTTAATATCATAATCATCTTCATATGCTAAAAAAATATAAAAAGATATTAAGTGGATGTACATTGTCCCCAATTTCTTTACAAACTCTCCCTACACCACAGCCTGTACGATGTATTAGGGGTCGTGTTAGCAGAGCATTATTAGGGGTGGTGTTAGCAGGGAATTATGGGGGTCGTGTTATCAGGGAATTATGGGGGTCGTGTTAGCAGAGCAGTTGGTATGTGCTGATGATCAACTGAGAAAGGTGGCTGCTGCTGAAAGCCCATGAATTGTTTCTTTTTCCTCCTCCTCTTTTGGGCCACTTTTTGTGGAGAGCTCCTCCCACCCTCCTCCTGAAAACCACCCCATTCCCATTCAGCACTCTCTCCTCTGAACTATAAAGGGGTCCTTGTGTACAGTATTTAAATGTTAGAGTCGGCGGTGCCCTCTGTGGTCCATTTTGAATACAGCATGTTTTGTACTTAGATGAGGGTGCCAACAATTCCTCATGGACATTAATACCGAGGTGCACAATCTGGTACGTTTTAATATTTTATTCTCATATTTTAAATATAGTTTTATGTTTTAGTTTCCATATATATTAAGTAAAATTATGGAAGCAGCAACTGTGACATCATCCCTACAGCAGACTTAATAGTCTGATACGTACAGATACAAGATACATGTCAGTAGTAAACAAACAAATTCTGCCAGGTGTGAGAGACAATAGACTCATGTTCATGTTCACAGAATTTTCTTTTATGCAAAATTATGTTTTGTGAATTGTGAATTTGTGAATTATGAATCCCCCCCTTATGAATCCCTTTGCATCACTTCAGTCTAACAGCAATTACTGTCTTTTAGGCTACATTGTACAACAGAGGAAGCCAATGGCAAGGGCATGGGCCGTTAAGCTTAAGGTCAAGATGGTCCTTCCTCAGAGGCCAACTGTTTGTACTTACATACTAAAACTGAACTAATATTAATGAATACACTATGTGTACATACAGTGCTCTTGTGTATTAGCAAGTGTGCGTGTGGGTGGGAGACCTAAATTAAAAGGCTTAAATAAATTGCTAATAGTCTAATGTTAGATGTGGAAAATCCAACTAGACATTTGAAATCTAACATTTATTGTTAAAATAATTATATGAACTTAATTAAACTAAACACTACTGTCACAACTAAATACAATAGAAAAAGTTTAGAGGAAACTTGGATAAATGGCCTGCTGCCACATCTTTTGCAACCTGCAACCCACCTCACCCCAGACCTCTCGTTGTGTTGTAAAGGAGGCGTGAACTTCTGGATCTGCGCACGCGTTATTCCAAACAGGAAGTAACCCTGACAGAAACCCAAACACAACCAGTGACAGTCGGCTACGGCGCACGCCTGTCTGTCTGCCGTTGCTAACTGCTACATTATTATTATTTCATCCACTTATTAATGAACAATGTCCAGGAAGGCAAAGGAGGAGTATCACCGGTTCTTTTCCGTCACCGATACACGCACCCACGAGAAAGGACATACGGAATATAAAGTTTTGGCGAGGGTCAGTCCAGTCTATTAACGTTTACCTAGCTACATCGTACTGCTAACATAAATGCATGATACCAATGATTATTTTTGCTACAGTAAGTTAACTTGCTGATCAGTAACGTCTTGTTGGTGTAAGTGTTACATTAAATACTGCAATCATGCAGCATGTCCTGATTTCTGTTGATGGTCAACTTAACCTTTCAAGCAGGTTCTCAGATTTATGACCCTGGAACCTGATTCAACTCTTGTCACTTTCAGCTTGCATAATACATCTTTCTTTTATTTTTCATGCATTAACATGGTTAATACCTTACATTAGCCTGCTGCTAAAATTGTAAGTCGGTCTTAATAACGCATTGTTCCCTAGCATGATTCGGTGCACCTCGTGATGCCTCGAGTTTGCCTCCCCCTGCTCCTTTATTGTTTAGTTGGGGGGTGGGTAAGAAGTCCCCCACTCACTCTAACTCTTCACCATCTCTGTCCACAGTTTGTGTCAAAGAGAAGGCCTGAAGATGTGAAAGAGGTATGTTAAAAGCATGTTGTATTTGTTTCACAAACTGTCTGTAGTGTTTTGTACATTGATCCAAAATAATTCACGGCTATGACTTAAGGTTCAATATGTCAACTTGTGATGATTAGAAATTCAAGGCTGGTGTCAACAAGCTTTACCCAGGGGCAACTGGAGTACATTTCCTGTAGATAGACTACAGTACATAAAGGACTTTCACATCAGCCTATGTAGGTCAGAGAAGGATGTTCTGAATTATAAAAACTAAAGAATTTATATTATATTTATATTTTTGGAAAAGTGTGTAGGCTACAAGAAAAGTACACAGTTACGTTCGGCAGTTTGTTTCAGTTTTTCCTTCCAGACCTCTAAGTATACTGCCAAAACTTTTCATAAAATATGATATCAGTTATATTAGGCCTTTGAAAACCTTTTCTTTTCTTTAAATATAAGGTTATTATAGTTTTCCAATATTTTTGATAATATGTTTGTATTCAATGTAAATTTCCATTTAGTTTTAGTTAGTCTTCATTTCATGGACGTTCCCTTTCACAAAGCCAGGACTGTGTACGAACACCAGAGAGTTAATGAATGCAAATACTGAACAGACAGCTAGAGGACTGAGGTGCTATGCACACGAAGTCTAGGGCCTCCGAATCGGATTTAATTTTCACACCAATCGAATCTTTTAATTTCGTAAATACGGAGGCTGGCAACGAGAGATTTGCGTAAACACGGAGGCAGCAGATTGTGGTGAACCGACTGTAGTACATACCTCACGCCTGTGGGTGGCGCTTTAGCGCTTTATTTACACAACTGAAAAAACGTGAAAAACCTAGAAGAAGGTACTTCACAGCACGAGGATAAACACATTACACAAGACATTCAAGCTCCAATTAACAACATTACATTATGATAGTTAATATCAGTGGTCAGACTAAAGGATATGCGAAAATGAATTATTTTTTCTATTGATAATAAAGAGTTTGGAACAGTAACATGACATGTCTGTCATCCCATTTCCCATGATGCATTGCTCCGAGCATTTTACATACATTTATGAATAAAAAAGCAAATTAAATCGCTGGCCAATTTATATTTGTGGTCATGAAAGTTATGTTACGTCTGAATAAGAAGAATTAGATCAAGATAGGGGGCTAATCAAAAATCAGAAGACTAGGTTAATGTTAGTGAATTCGAGGCCCACCACGAGTGAGATTTTGAGGGAGAACAAGTTATATATATATATTGGTTGGAGTTGGCGAAAAGATCACGTGGGGCAGTGACGTCATCAGGTTGCGTGAAACCGTGCAGACGAACACCAGCCCCCGTACCGATTCAAATCTACTCACTTTCTACCCCGGACTGCGATCGTTGCGGAAACAAGGTGCGGATAGAGAGTGTTCGTATGTATGATAGGGCTATCTGTATTAGCTATCCGTATCAGATTGACAAACTAGGCTGTAAACGACCTCTGAGAGGAGCAGTTTGCCGAATTTGACAGAGGAACAGTGTATGGGATTAGATTTGCAGATGACACCATCAATACACATAAAAGGCAGAAACACGATTAAATATTTCACTATTTCATTTGCTTCAATATGACATGCATTATCACGGTCAACCCTACCAGTATAGTCGACAAAAACCCCCTAAACCTCATGTGTGAACTTACAGGTCGTTAAAAACATTGCATCACTCACACTCACATAGACTGTCTGTGTATTCCCGTTGATGGTTACTTTAAAAGTAAACTTTAAGATTGGGGGAATTTTCCCTTTTTTTTTAAAGCCACAGTTGCCGTTTCCTGTTTTTAACCATCCATTCGCTTATACCGCTTTCACTATAAAATTAGAAATAGTCCCATACAGGATTCACAGGTTTCCTCTGACTTATCTGACTTCTTCACTAAATAATAACTACTACTACTTTCATTTGTTAGCTAGTGTAGGTCTTAGTGTAGTTTTTTTCCCCCGGCAATCATTCATTTAGTTTTAGCTTTACATTTTCTTCGGGTTTTAATTTCAGGTTATGAAAGTGTTTTAAAACCATAACACTGATGAAGATGATGATGAATTGAAAATGACATAGCCTGTTGCGTTGATTGGCAGGTGGTGGTGTGGAGAAGGTACTCTGAACTGAAGAAGCTGCACGGGGAGCTGGCTTATACCCACAGGAACCTCTTCAGACGACAAGAGGAGTTTCCCCCCTTCCCCCGCGCACAGGTTTTTGGTATGCCCCACTGGCTGTCCCATATATGTGTAGTGTAAAATGGTACACCCTGCTGGAGGTCGCATTTATGTATAGTGTAGAATGTTGTAGTGAAGTTGTGTAGTTGTATGTACTGTTCCAAAAAAACAACACATAGGGCGTAATGCCACATTTAAACACGTAATGATGTATAGAAGGAAGGTAAGTCTGACCTGTTTTTAGAGAGAAGCTAGGGACACTACCTTGTTCTTGACGTTGTTTTTCTTGACAAAGTTGTTCAGCTGTTGGCACAAAAAATAACATATAACAAGCTGCTGTCAACCAGTTTTAGAGACCTGAGATGTTCCCCTCATTAGCTTCATTAGATTTTTTAGACTTCAAAGCTATTTGTGTGCACGTGGTTCAAATGAGTCATATGGTATAGGTTTGGCAGGTTTGGCACAGAGGAAATGTCATGGACTTTGATTCTTTTTACAGTATCTGATAGAGTGGTTAGAACTGTGCTTGCAAGAATGGCTGTAAAAACAATGGAAGACAATGGAGAGGATGAATAAAGAAAAGAGATTTAGTGACAAGATGATTATACAAACATCTGTGCTGCTTTAATCCATTCCCACTCTCTTTTTGATGTGATTATTGGAGATAATTGAATCTCCTAGATATTATTGGACATAATTGAATCTCGTTACACTTCCATTGAGAAGCAGTAAAAATAACTTGCATGCATGAATCATGATGTGTAAATAGAACTGACTTACCTTGCCCCCCTCTCTTTCTCTGTGCCTCTTCCTCTCTATGTCCCTCTCCCCCTCTCTCTCCCCTTCTCTGTCCCTCTCCCCTCCCTCTCCCCTTCTCTGTCCATCTCCCCTCCCTCTCTCCTTCTCTGTCCATCTCCCCTCCCTCTCTCAGGGCGGTTTGATGAAGCGGTGATTGAGGAGAGGAGGAAGGCTGCTGAGTCCGTGCTGCTTTTCACCACCAACATCCCAGCACTGTACAACAGCCCTCAGCTCAAAGAGTTTTTCAGGGTCAGCCTCTCTCTCTCGCTGTCTCTCGCTCTCTCTTTCTCTCAGCCTTCAGCCTTTCAATTCAGAGATCCCTTCTTGTTGAGACACACGGGCACACATCGACTCTAAATGCAACACCCTTCAGCTAAAACACTTTCTCATGGTGACGAAAACATACACACACTGCCACAGCCGAAAGATAACATATCTTTTTAGTGGCACAAGCACGAGGACATTTCTCATCTACTCCAATACACCTTTGCTATATACACTCACATTCTACTCTATCACAGTCACCAGGAAGCCATCAAGGAGGTTGAATTCATTATAGCAGAAATGCACACTACCTGTCCAACATACTGAATCCAGCCAGCCTCCATTACAGTGGGTACGGAAAGTATTCAGACCCCTTTACATTTTTCACTCTTTGTTTCATTACAGCCATTTGCTAAAATCGAAAAGGTTCATTTTTTTTTCCGCATTAATGTACACTCAGCAACCCATCTTGACAAAAAAAAACAGAAATGTAGACATTTTTGCAAATGTATTAAAAAAGAAAAACTGAAATATCACATGGTCATAATAAGTATTCAGACCCTTTGCTCAGTATTGAGTAGAAGCACCCTTTTGAGCTAGTACAGCCATGAGTCTTCTTGGGAATGATGCAACAAGTTTCTCACACCTGGATTTGGGGATCCTCTGCCATTCTTCCTTGCAGATCCTCTCCAGTTCTGTCCGGTTGGATGGTGAACGTTGGTGGACAGCCATTTTCAGGTCTCTCCAGAGATGCTCAATTGGGTTTAGGTCAGGGCTCTGGCTGGGCCAGTCAAGAATGGTCACAGACTTGTTCCGAAGCCACTCTTTTGTTATTTTAGCTGTGTGCTTCGGGTCATTGTCTTGTTGGAAGGTGAACCTTCGGCCTAGTCTGAGGTCCTGAGCACTCTGGTGGAGGTTTTCTTCCAGGATATCCATGTACTTGGCCGCATTCATCTTTCCTTCAATTGCAACCAGTCGTCCTGTCCCTGCAGCTGAAAAACAACCCCATAGCATGATGCTGCCACCACCATGTTTCACTGTTGGGATAGTATTGGGCAGGTGATGAGCAGTGCCTGGTTTTCTCCACACATACCGCTTAGAATTAACGCCAAAAAGTTCAATCTTGGTCTCATCAGACCAGAGAATCTTATTTCTCATAGTATGGGAGTCCTCCATGTGTTTTTTGGCAAACTCTATGCGGGCTTTCATATGTCTTGCACTGAGGAGAGGCTTCCGTCTGGCCACTCTGCCATAAAGCCCCGACTGGTGGAGGGCTGCAGTGATAGTTGACTTTGTGGAACTTTCTCCCATCTCCCTACTGCATCTCTGGAGCTCAGCCACAGTGATCTTTGGGTTCTTCTTTACCTCTCTCACCAAGGCTCTTCTCCCACGATTGCTCAGTTTGGCTGGCCGGCCAAGTCTAGGAAGAGTTCTGGTCATCCCATACTTCTTCCATTTAAGGATTATGGAGGCCACTGTGCTCTTAGGAACCTTGAGTGCTGCAGAAATTCTTTTGTAACCTTGGCCAGATCTGTGCCTTGCCACAATTCTGTCTCTGAGCTCCTCGGGCAGTTCCTTCGACCTCATGATTCTCATTTGTTCTGACATGCACTGTGAGCTGTAAGGTCTTATTAAGACAGGTGTGTGCCTTTCCTAATGAAGTCCAATCAGTTTAATTATACACAGCTGGACTCCAATGAAGGAGTAGAACCATCTCAAGGAGGATCAGAAGAAATGGACAGCATGTGAGTTAAATATGAGTGTCACAGCAAAGGGTCTGAATACTTATGACCATGTGATATTTCAGTTTTTCTTTTTTTTATAAATTTGCAAAAATGTCTACATTTCTGTTTTTCTTTCTGTCAAGATGGGTTGCTAAGTGTACATTAATGCGGAAAAAAATTGAACCTTTTTGATTTTAGCAAATGGCTGTAATGAAACAAAGAGTGAAAAATGTAAAGCGGTCTGAATACTTTCCGTACCCACTTGTAACTTTTCCATTTTCTGTCCATGGAAAGGAGTTTCAAACCAGTGCCATCGCTTCTACAACTCCTCCTTTCTCCCTCCCTTTCTCTCTCTCTCTCTCTGTGATCTGTCACTCAGGGTGGAGAGGTGACCAGGCCACTGGATCCCTCCTCCGTCTCCTCCTCCACTGTCCTCCCCGCGCCTCTCATCCCCCTGCCTGAGGGCTCCTCTGCACTGGAGGCCGAGGAGGAGCAGGGCAGGGAGGCGCCCATCCAGCCCCAGGAGCTGGACTCCGACCTGGGCTCCGGGATTGGCGAGCCCGAGGTCGGGGTGGAGGCGTACGGAGAAATAGAGAGCGGTTCGCTCCCAGCCTCCCCTGCTGGGGAAGTGATGGAAATGCGCACAGACAGTCTGGAGAACAACGGCTCGGAAGAACCACCACCTGCCAGAGGTAAGGCAAGAAACCTCCCCCTGTAACGAGACCCTTGACGGGCACTTACATCCAAAGCACAGGGAGAGCAGAGCTTTAGTTCTGATTAAGCCTGCACTCTCTAGAAATGTCACCAGTTCAGCCACAGAGTTCACTCATGCAAAATTGTTCACCTGCACTCAGTAATATAAATACAATTTGTATAATTAATATGATTCTAACCCGGTTATTTACTCAGAGGCCTCGCCCCCACCACCCGCCTTGACCACAGAGAAGCCGGGCGATTCTCAGGAAGAATTCGATTTGCTCTTCGACTCGTCAGGGGAGGGGCCTGTTGACAACGCCCCGCCCCCCCTCTCTGACACTGACCTGGCTATCTTTGATCCGTGTGCCAAAGAAGGTGCAATTCTTCCACTATTTCCTGTTGTCGCTTTAAGGGCTACACCAAGGTCATCATTACATCTCTCACATTACAATAGTGTTCAATACCTGCTCAAAACAACAACTCTTGACAATTGAATCATACAAATCAATAAACTCTCACAACAGTATGCAATTCCAATTATTAGCCAGTAGAGGGGGCATGTAGGTTATCTGATGTGTCCATGAACATATCCATATGATGTTGCCTTCTCATGGTGGGCATGATTAGATGAATAGCTTGTAGGAGGGTGCTGGTATTACGCACTGAGATTGCTCTCTTTCCATGACTGTCTGCCGTGTTTATCATCATGCCCAAGCTTTGATCTTACAGGAAGGGGAATGGGTGACAGAAACCTGGCAGCCATGTTTTAAACCTCTTTATGTTTTACAGAGAAGAGACACAGCAGTGTTTTTGTTCAAGGGGTATCTCTGATAAGAGCACTGACAAAGTGTCTCTTCTTCCTCACAGACCAACCCTACAGTTTGGTCGACAACTCCGAGCTTCTCTCCATACCTGTGGCCAATGAGAGCGGCGAAAAGGCCGGGGAGGCGGGATACCTGGCCCAGGCGGCCAATGAGCTGAAAGCTGCCCTGGAGAGGGAGAAGGAAGGGGACTTCAGCACGGCCATCCTGCAATACAGAACAGCGGTCGATATTCTGATCAAAGGTGTACACGGTGAGAGTGAGAGAAGAGAGAGGTTGAGAGAGAGAGAGGTTGATGGAGAGAGAGAGAGAGAGAGAGAGAGAGAGAGAGAGTGGGCGAACAGATGGCGTGGAATAGAAACGAGTGTGGAGGGCCTCTCAGGGGAACTCATTGTAGTGCCACTGCGCTGGTGGACAGATATGGACTTGTTATGTATTATTCTGTTGGGAAAAGAGAGTTTTTGTTTAGCTCCAATTTTAAATGTAATGACACAGGCACATACAAATAAGTCTGTTTCTTTACAAATGTACTCTTTTCTTCACCACCCCATGTCCATGCCTGACCATCCATCGTTCCCTACATGGGTCCAACTTCACTCTTGCCATCCATACCCTTCCATTACCCTTTGTCCGTTTTGTTCCCCCTTCAAAATGTAGCCTGTTCCTGGCCTAATATTGGGCTACTACTTACCTTGTCTGAAACATTATCACCATTATCTTTCTCTCTCTCTCTCTCTCTCTCTCTCTCCCCGACAGGAGACCCAGACCCCCAGCGCAGGGATTCTGTGAAGAGGAGAACGGCTCAGTACCTGCAGCATGCGGAGACGCTGCTCAACCTGCACTCCCCCACACACACTCCCACACACACTCAGGACCAGAACACATAGAGCTGCTCCTCTCCAGACCCCACTTACAACCGTGGCTCTCCAACACACACACACACACACACACACACACACACACACACACACACACACTTTCTCTTTCTCTGTCACACACACACACGCATGTCTAGATTTAAGCAAGAAGAGAAAAAACAAAACACTTTCCCACACACACACACACACACACACACACACACACACACACACACACACACGTAAAACAAGCTCACCCAACTTGGATATCTTTACACTCACAAGTCACTAAACACACTTCAGATTATCTGTGATACGTTCTGCTCCTCCACCAAAGTGCATACACCCACACCATGATTCTCACACCCATACACTCGTTGCCTCTCAAACACACCTACCAACACTCGCCTCATCTACTCCGTAACATAATATCACTATGCAGGCCCCATCAAGCGCAAGTGAGTATTCCTTGTGCACAAAGAAAGACTTGGAATGGACTGGAATCAGTACTTTAAAAACTGAAATAGTTTACTGGGACTTCCATACTCTGAAAATGCCTTACTAAGAGTGTCTTTCCAGCGTCTTAATTTATCTAAATCTTAATTTATATTCCTTCGTTAAATTCCTACACATTGTATATAATGGCATTGTAAATACGTTCTTGTCTCTGTGCTGTAAGGTATTTTGTAAATAAGAGAAGTAGACTGGAATTATCAGAGGCTTTGTACTGTGCTTGCTGTTACTTTAATCTACCACAAGGTGTCTCTGTGGAACAAGTGCCTGTTAGGCCAAATTAGTTCAGTTGTGATCAAGACATCAGAAATGGATGAATCCTCAGTGCCCTTCAAATCCACACTTAAGAGAGTACTTAGACACCTGAGCTATTATGCTGGCCCACAGAAAGTGGATAGATGGAAGGATGGATGGATGGAGTCTGTTGATAGGAGAGATAACAGACCATAGCCCGGGAGGGAAAAAAGCGAAAAGAGGTGATTAGAGGATAAGCATGGATGATCTCTTTATTGTCTGCAGATGGAGAAAAAAAATCCCCTCCCTTTTTTCCTCACCTCCCACTGTTTTTTTTTTGTGTGTTTGTTTTGTTTTTCATGTATGTGTGTGTGCTTACATGTTTGTGTGTGTATATGTGCATGAGAGAAATGGAAAGAGTGCAGCCAGAGGAAGATAAAAGAGTTTGGAAACTGAAAGGGTTGTGTCTGTGTGTGTGTGTGTGTGTGTGTGTGTGTGTGTGTGTGTGTGTGTGTGTGTGTGTGTGTGTGTGTGTGTGTGTGTGTGTGTGTGAGAGAGAGAGAGAGAGAGAGAGAGAGTGTGTGTGTGTGTGTGTGTGTGTGTGTGTATATGCGTGTGTGGTTTTGCTCTGTGGGCGTATGTGTGTATTTTTCGACCAGAGAGATGGAGAGTGAGAGAGAAAAAGGGAGGTGATGGTGGAGAGTGTTATGGTATTAGCATGCTGAGAGTGTCAGTGCTCAGTGTCCCTCTCTCACTCCCTCTCCATCCCTCGTTCCCCCACTCTCCTAACGCTGCCTCTCTTCGGTGTCCATGGCAATTATGCCATCAAAACACTCCAGTCAAAGAGGATAATTGCAACCTGAGTGTTGGAGAGAGAGTGAGAGACTGTGTGTGTGTGTGTGTGTGTGTGTGTGTGTGTGTGTGTGTGTGTGTGTGTGTGTGTGTGTGTGTGTGTGTGTGTGTGTGTGTGTGTGTGTGTGTGTGTGTGTGTGTGTGTGTGTGTGTGTGTGCGTGTGTGTGCGCGCGCATGCGAAGCGAGAGAAAGAGCACATCATTGTATGTATGATGCTGTTAAGGGTCTCTAGTCCTGGGCGACAGTCATTTTGGTCAGAGTTCAAAGAAGCTGTTTACCCTCGTGAGAGTGCTCCAGGATCCTCCCTGATAAACCTGCACGCCATACACCAACCTTACACTTTCTCACTCACTCACTATCTCTCTTTCTCTCTCTCTCTCTCGTTACTACCCTTTCTTTCACGTTTTCCCTCTGTCTGCTTCACACAGGTAATCTAATAAATTCCTTAAGTATTTATTTTTTAATCTTAAATGCATGAACACAAGACAGATGACATCCATCTAGCCATCCATTATAACTCACACCCAAATGGAAGCCTTTCAGCATCAAATACAAATATACAATATACATTTATTTAATGGATACACATACAGTACAGGCCCTATGGAGTATCGCAGGTGTAAGGGTTTATTATATGCATTTTAAACACATCTATACTATGGAAAAATGTAGCATTGTAGCAATGTTCAACCTAACAAAATACATAATAATACAAAATGATTAAGAGAAACAGGAGGCAACTGTATGCATGGTATATGCCACTTTCAAATATATATATATATAGGTTCCAAATTTCCATAAATATTTATTTGGAGATGCCATTATTTGTATGTCTTTTGTTAGCAAGCTTATATGTAACTGTATATATGTTTGAAAACATACACAGATCTGACTGCACAGATCACAGATGTGAACTGACTCCATTCCCATGTTGTATTTATTTGATTTCTGGTAATGTGAGTTCAAAGCACGCATGCTCATAAAATGTATTTACAGTGCCTTCCACGCTCTCTTGTTCAACCATCAACCATCCTTTTTTCTGCCATTCTCTTCTCTTCACCCTTGGCCTCAATCACTTTTTATCTCTATAGCTCTCTGCCTGCCTTTCTCTGTCACCTTGCCCAAGGCTGTTTGAGTTGCCTACTCTCTCTCTCTCTCTCTCTCCCTCCCTTACACACATATACACACACACACACACACACACACATATACACACACACACACACTTTCTCTAACATGAAATCAATGGGCAAACACTTTTGCTGCCCATCGATCCCTTCAACACTCTCTCTCTCTCTCTTTCTCTGGCCATTCCTATCCCTCCCTTTATCCCCTACTGTTCAGTCCTTCCCTCGTGGGTGCCAGGTTTTTAAATTCCAGACACATTTTGAATCGCTTAAATATGCCAAATCGTTACTCATATAAATGAGACATTTTGTGAAATGTGAAAGTATCATCAGTCTGGGGCTCCATCACAGTGTGTCATGGCCATATGCAGATGATAACCTTAGATGGTTAGTAGCACGACAAACTAATAAAGAATGTAGTAATTACTTATTTGATCACAAAATTGGGCCTTTATATTCTTAAATGATCCTCAGATGCAAATAATCAGTGTGTGTTTCCTGCTCTTTCGAAAGGTAACCGGTTTCCAGTCAGGGAATGGCATGTAAGCCACCTGCACGTAGCCATGGTTTTGCCAAGGTTGATTTAGAGAGTGGGCTACATCCCCCCCAAAAAAGGACAACAGAAGATTTGTGTTCTCAGCAGCTGAAGTTCCTGTCACAGTTTCCCGTTACACGAATGAGTGACGAATAGATGGAGAGAGCACATTTGTATCAAGGGATAGGATACATTTTGCAGTGCCCGTTCAACCTTCAGACTGTCTCTGTCCATTTACATGTTAGTTTATCCAGATTCCCAGTTGTCAGCTCTCTGTCGCTTTATTAAATAGGCTTTGTTACATCTCTTGTTTCCATAACAACGACGACCTCTTGGCTATCGCAGGTTGGTTGTTTTCCGAGGGGGTAGCTGTTTCAGCGAAGTGGGGGAGAGAGAGAGAGTGAGGTATTGTGCCAACGAGAGAGGGGGCATTGTAGAGTGGGAGAGAGAGCGAGGGAGAGAGACAGACAGCGAGCACGACGGACGCGCACTGTGCCCAAATTAAAACAACCCGTGTATGCCACCTTCACACAAAGTGCACGTTTACATGAGGCCACACAAACATAATATGATCCCCTGCATTTAGGCCTGTCGGGAAAAAACAGCAAATAATAATTTTGCGCCTACATTTTATCATAATATCTGACCTAATATCTGAACTAAACGGTGAGAGAGTTATGCGAAATGCTCTGTCTCTGTTGCCTGCATAACTGCCAGCGGGGCCGCGCGATTCAACATTACCCAGCCGTGCACTGACGGAGCAGCGCTGGGAAAGGCAAGCAGTTTTTTATGAAGTTGATTCTGATTGGAGGAGGCTTCCCATTGCCGGGTTGTTACCCCACGTGGAGTGCGTGTGTCTCTTTGTGTGTGTGTGTGTGTGTGTGTGTGTGTGTGTGTGTGTGTGTTAGAGAGAGAGGGAGAGAAAGTAATGTGTGCGTGTGTGTGCTCGGAGGGAGGGTGTTCCTGTGATGTATGGTGTGGGATGGGGCCACACTCAGATACAGACATCCCTCGTCCGCACCTCTACGCATGTTCTCGCCCACTTTGCAGTTACAACGCGATAGTAAACGAGGATGGGAGATGGATAACGAGAGATAGGACAGATAGCAATAACAGGAAACTCGACAGCGCTTTCCGTGTTGACCAGCACAGAGAGGAACCAACAGCGAGCGGGTCAGGGTGACAGTATAGGTTAGTGGAATATAAAGCTCTTATAACAAAGCTTCGGAGTGGAGTTGTTGTCGGTTTCCTATAGACCACATGTGAGTTTTCAAAACCTACTTTATATTTGATGTGAAGGTTGATTTGTGCGTTGTTTTGTCTGTGCGCTTAAACGGGGTTATCTGTCTCTGGCTATCTATCCATCTGCGACATAGGCTATAGGCTTTCATTTTATGAATACCCTTGCGTCAGATAAACGGCATCAGAGTTCCGTCGCAGATGTCCGAGCGAGCGAGGAAGCCTATAATATGTTTAATGCAACTTTGTGGTAGCAGCTTCCCTTTTAAAAAAACCCAGTTTAAACTTTTCATACGCCAACGTATTTTTTTATATGGTCAATCATAATGTGTGTGCATCTGATAATTTTTTCACCTCCGACATTGCTGGTAATCTACTCGTAATCGCACGCCATCTGTGTTGTATTAAATGAGAAGTAGATGATGTTTGAATAATTGATATTAATCTATTTTGGGGCAGGATTATTGAGTTCATTTTGTAACGGTATTATCCCATATGCCTAAATCTCCTCTTTTGCTCAAGTGCCAAAAGAACGCACCATGATTATCTCTGAAGCATTTAACTTAAAGCCAGTTTAAGAGAGATCTATCTGCCCCTGCGTCTGTCCGTCTGTAGTCACCCAACCATCCTCATCCATTCATTTATCTGAATGACCTACTCAACCACTCAGCTGTTCGTTTGCATGCAGATGCACAACGGTGTATAATCGCCAAACCGCTGTTCTTTTTTTCACGGTTGCGCATTTTCAGTAGTTTTTTATTACCACTTCAACGGTTTTATACGGTCATATATAACGTGGAAAATATGTCGGCTACTTTCAGTAGAATGAGTGTAGTGCATACAAAATTCAAACAGTTGTACACTAGTGGTCTGTGATCTAGGACTACAATAATCTCATTAAAAATATTTACTCTCCTTCACTCCCTCCATCTGTGTGTGGCAGAGAGAGAGGGAGGGAGAAGGTGATAAAATAAACAATCTGAATAAACAGTGGACACAGCTGCCCATGGCCTGATAACAGGAAAAGAGGACAGATAGAGTGGTAGATGGTGCTGATAATGCTGAAATGGTTAGGACAATGAACTTGAACATGCCTCATACCATTATTGTCTTTTTCAAATGTGAAACAATATGTACTTCCCCAGGAATTTGAGAAGTGGAGGGGCAATGGATTCCCCTTCTGATCTGTTCTGTCAGCAGTCATCCCCAATGTGCCCTTTCGGCCTTTACCGCAGTCCTTCTGGGAGCGCACCGTCAGCACCTCGCTGCCCAGGAGGTAGCCCACCAACCTACCCCCTCATGTCCCCTCTGCTACACCCCAACAGCGCCTCTCAGAGTTGGGGTGGCTACCGGCAGCGCCCAGGCCTTTTCCAGGCACCATCCTTGGAACAGGATCTAGAGGATGGTATGGAGGATCAAGAGCAAGAGGATGATCTGCTGGTGAGGGGACAAGCAGCTGCTATGGCAGGGCCTACCCTGCTTTCTCACCTCTTCCCTGGGGGTATGAGGAGAGGGGTTGTCTCTGAGCCAGAAGAATGGTGCCAGGATGTCCTTCAGGTGAAGAGGCTGAGGATGGAAAATATGGGCAAGAGAGATGGAGAAACACAAGAGGGAGAGGATGAGAAAAGAGGGAGAACAAGGAGTACACAGCGTAAGGATGAAGAAGAGGGACGAAGTGGAGGGCAGCCACGGAAGGGAAGCCGAGAGGGGAGGAAGCGGCAACGGCAGGAATTGAAACTTCAGCTGCAAGAGACCAGGGAGAAACTTCTTGAGCTCCAGAAGAAAGTGTGGAAAGCTTATGACAAGCAACAGACACAAGAGGATCAAAGGAGGGATAAAGGGAAGAGTGAAGGAGAAAAAGGGCTGGAGGAGGCAGATGAGATGGAAGAGATGTTTTTAGAGGAGGGAGAGGAAGATGATCATGCTTTCAACACAGACGACCTTCTTCCTACAGGCCATATCGCCTCCAAGAAACATTCCCAGCAAAATATGAATGGAACCGGTGATCTTTCCCCAGATGAAACTATGGACTTGGATGTTGATTTGGACCAGGACCTGGACAGAGGGAGTGTGTGGGTTGGCTGTGGTTTGGTCCATGGGGAATGGGAGGGTCCAGGTGGGGGGCAGAAGTTTGCCCAGGCCCTCAAACAGGAGCTGGGTAGTGCTGTGGCACGAGTTATTGACCGGGTGATCCGCCTCTACGCTGACAGTGAAAACTCCACCCCACCCAGCTCTGCCGCACTGGTCGTCCATGACCATCGGAATGGTGGGTTTTGCTCGGGGTTGGTGAATATAGAGGAAGAACAGCGAAGGCCAAGTGGGGCAGCCTTGAGTCAAGCTCTCGAGCAATCAGAGGCCTCTTCACTGGTTCCCAGCAGACACCAGGAGAAAAGGAACAACGGCCACTCAGGCTTCCCACCCAACCTCCACAGAGGGCCCATGACACCCCACTCCAACCCCAACTTGCCCCATCTCCCTCAGCCCCCTCTACCAGCTCTGTTACCCCCTCGCGCCAAAGAGCCCTTCCTGCCTTCTTTCCCCTCCGGCCCCCCAGGCGTCCCCCTCCCACTCCTCCACTACACCATGCAGCACCTGTTCGCCCGCTCCCTCTCCAACATGCCTCTGCACAAGGACTCCATCCCCTCGGAATCCTTCCTCGACTTCCGCTCTCATGGCCACTTTCCACCGCTGCCACTGCTGGGGCAGCTGGAACCCCCTCTTTCATCTTCCGGCCGAGGGAGAGATGGAGGGATAAGAGGAGGAGGGAGCGGAGGAGGGATGGGTGGGTTGGATGGTGGAGACGGATCCCTTTACCTTGGCGCTGCATCCATATCCTTTGCTGGAAGGGGTCGGGATGGGATATTGGGACGTGCTGATACGTTTAGAGCTTATTATGATTATAGGATTGCCAGAAGACCTTTATGGAACATTTAAAAGGGAAAGGTTTAATCTAGGATCTGGTTCTCCCTTGCCATAGAGTAACCCAATTCACCATTAGGTAAAAGGCCAAGATCATGCTAGATTTATCTGCGATTCAAAATTATTGTGTCTATGTTTGTATGTTGTAATTTAACTTCTTTTGTGAAAGCAAATTACCTCTGTTTAAAAATCCTTGACTGTCTCCACTCTCAAGAGGGCCTGTCACCATGCCACCTCAAGAAAGCTAAGCTGATGTTCTTTTACGCTCGCTACCCAAGCTCTAACACGCTCAAAACCTACTTTCCTGACGTCAAGGTACCTCACATGAACCCTGTGAATACAGTCCTCACACTACAAAAATCTCTCTGTTAGTTTCAAAATACCACTTAATAAATAAATAAATACCTCTGCGATACAAACATCAAACATCAATAAGCATCTGTGGTAAATACTAGGATCTGTTTGAAAGGCACGAAAACTGTATATTATTACATTTATAATGTAGGAATTTCTCATTTCTATGTGTACTTGTACTTTTTTTTAACTATCACAACCTGGCATACATAAGTTATCACAATAAAATAATAAATTAAGAGCTTAGGAATCTGTACTTCAGTTATTTATTATAATAATATTCAAGGATTGTGAAATGTTTATCACATCAGTTGTACATATTTAGCCTTAACTTCATTATCCTAAACTTGCTTAATGAATAAACTGAGACATCTTACTCAAAACTAACCTGTTGCATTCTTACCTTTCCAGTTCAACCGCTGCGTCACCTCCCAGCTCATCAAATGGTTCAGTAACTTTCGTGAGTTCTTCTACATTCAAATGGAGCGGTTTGCTCGACAGGCAGTCAGAGACGGGGTGATGGCACCCAGGGAGGGTCCACTACGTCTGGGTCGCAACTCAGAGCTCTTCCGCATCCTCAACATGCACTACAACAAGAGCAATGACTATCAGGTGTGTGTTTGTACATGTGAGCCTGTGCAATTTTTTACTTTGTTTATGTGTAACTTAAGTGCAAATTGAATGTTTTTTGTGTCTGAATGGCCACATTTTTTCTTTGCAAAAGCAATCAGGGGGCACAAGCAGCCTTGAAACAACCAACTTCCGGACAAATGTTGTATGGCAGCGCTATTACAGCATAGTAGCGTATAACAAACCTATTTAGTTATGTCTTTATAGCCTACTTTGTACATGTTTAGTGTGGTCAGGGCCTACCATATAGCCTATATGTTAGAAGGAAACTGTTAACTGTTCAAATGTAGAAACAATTTTTAAGAAAAGGTATGCAACAGCTGATTGGCATCTGTGTGGTTTTTTTTTTAAATAAAATAGCAGGTCATCTTTGCATGGTGGTGGTGGTGGTGGTGGTCAAACTGTCAAATTGTCAATTGAAAGGTTTAGGAACCACTGATTTAGGCTCATGTTGTCATCCCTCTCCCCCAAACACATACACAGGTCCCTGAGAGGTTTGTGGAGGTGTCTGAGTTGGCTTTGAGGGAGTTCTTCAATGCCATCCATGGTGGACGTGACACTGACCCCTGCTGGAAGAAATCCATCTATAAGATCATCTGTAAGCTGGACAGCCCCATTCCTGACAGCTTCCGCCTGCCTGGGTGCCCTGTAGACACACATCGATCCGTGTGAGGCGTGGGAATGTACACAAACCCCTGGCCTTGTTATATGACACTTGTTTTAGCACACAAAAACAATCTCTCTCTCCTTCTCTGGCATCATTACACACACACACACACACACACACACACACACACACACACACACACACACACACACACACACACACACACACACACACACACACACACGTATACTGTACAGGCATGCATCCTCACATACTCACCTTGTCAGACCCCAATTCTAAAATGAATTTGTCTCTGACTTGACACAGTATTTCCTATGACCATCTTAAATATAAATGAACAAACAAGAAGTTTTAGGCTGAAGTCAGTGAAACTTTTTTTCATTCAGTCCTGCTATATAACAGCTGCACACAGGGCTCGGGCATTGAATGTTGAGTTATGGTGTTGCAACAATGGTCTTATTTCAGCTGTTGAGTGTTGTGGTCCTCAAAATTTGAGCTTGCACTTTCTATCCCTTCACTGAAAGGAGTGGAAAGACATTGTTGTATGCTATTTTGCATCATCACAGCAATGCGACTGTCGGATTGTTTGCATTTATTAAGGATCGTTTGTGATTTGGCAGGCTTTGTATGTTTCAAAAAAGCACATTTTGTCATTTTGTCAAAAAAATAATATGTATGGGTGTTTCTATACCAAGTTTTTGAGCCTGGTTTTTTTCTGTGAATTTTGATGTGAAAAGTCTGTGTAATAAACATACATTTTAAAAGCATATGGCTTCTTTAGGCATTTTTGTGTGGAGACATCTTTAATGTCATCTAATCATACATTGTAATATATATCTATACGACGTAATGATGGGTCAATGTTACCACTTACATATTTTTATGAATAAACATATATCCCTGTACAGTATAAGCATATATCTCAGTCCAGTCCACAAGTCATTCACAACGTCATGCTACTGTTCACTGTCTTATTAAAATAAAACGTGATGAACTCATGCTACGTGAGGTTACACCATGACTAATGAGACTAGACCCTTTATAAACTCCTTAAGAAGATCACCAACGAGCGCCCAAATCAGGGCACCTGACCTAACCCATAACTATTATCCGTGACGGGCAGATTGAACTAAGTCTAACCGCCTGACAATGAGCACGAGACTCTGAAGTATGACTATGAAGGCATGGTCCCTCGGCTGTAATCAGATGGATAGGCTATGGGACACAGATCAATTACGTCTAGCCGCATAGAAGTGGCCTGAATTAGGCCTACTGACTGGTGAAAGTGCCCTTTGACTTGACACGTTTTGATTAACTATTTTAATTTAAAGCGTAACGTTAACAACAACCAATGAACTCAGGCCTTGGTTAACAACAAAATGAGAATTGAAATACCCGTTACACGACTTGCCACAGCATGCCACACTTCATAACACAGATGACTGCTACATAATACAGTATGGCTTGTTTCGAGTGTATGCGCAGAAGATAACCAAGTGAATTAAAAACCTGACGTAGCCTTTGACACGAGTTATTTGGCCATCTAGTCTACAGGAGGGCTTTGTGGGGTTAACATACCGCTTCTACGCAAACTGTGTCGAAAGCGCGCTGCCGTGAGTGTTTGGTGTGAATAAAGAGAAAGTACGCGCGTACATGTGACCCACTGTCCTGCAATGGCGCTTCCGCTGTTACTACTACTGGAGCTCGCGATATACACTAGCTGCTTTATTTGCGGGATTGTTACAGCTGCTTTGGTAACTGTTGTGCAGGTAGGCGGACAAATTCATTGTTTTTTTTCACTGTACTTTAGTTTTAGCCGACATCCTTTAGTTCGAATAAGTGCTTCCTTGAAAGTTGATATGCGTTGGTGAGACTTGCTACCTTGATGACGACTGCTTTCAACTTTTGCACATGATCACTACTGTTCAGTAGGCTAAATCTGAATTTTTCTTTTTGCGATGTCACGTTATTGAGACATAACTAAAATCAGTGCGTTCCACTAATATGCCTAATTTACTTTGAAAACAACACAAATGATCACTGGTGGGTTTTCCGAAACTTACTATGAAGTTTCACTTTTACTGCATAGGCTATTGGTGGGCTGTGAAGAAGACAGTCACTACATCTATGAGCCACATTATCTGAAGTTGACAATTGTATTAGATAGACTATTTGATATAGGAGAGAGAGGAGGTGATTCAATTTAACCGACGCTGTCAATTGCAGAAGACAGCTTGGGCTATCATGTCGTGTTTGCTACCTTATTGATTTAAAGCTACAAGATTCCACGTCTTTATCCTGAGAAGCCTGGACTAAAGAAGTCCTGTCTGAATGATAAATGAGGTGCAACAAGCCATTTTTACAAGTTAGAGGAAGGGATACAAATGTGGAACTAACTTCGACTTCCATCCCCAAAGTGACTTTGCGCTCATGGTCGATCATGTGACTAAATGCCTCCTCCTACCCAATTAGCTTTTCTTATTGGAGTCAGATGAGACAGGAACAGGAGCGCGGACAGTGGTTAAAGTGCGAGGATGGCAGTGAACCGTCAACGGTTTCAGAGGGGGATTTCCCATAATGTTTTTTTCCCCTTTTGTCTGCCATCTCAGTTGTCTTTGCAGACTGTAGCCTACCCACGGATATTTTTTTCACTGACATAGTTGGCCTTCAAAGCAAATGATCTAAGCAACTATAGCCTATAGCGGTTAAGAGATGAGCAGTTTGACAGCTTACATTCCTCATAATTAATGTCATTAATACATGAGAAAATAATAATGAATACAGTGAAAATGTTGAAATTACAACCCTCTTGTCTTTCTCTGTAGGGCCACAGCGGGGGAAAGTGCTTGCTGTATGGTACGCTAAAGTACAATGAAACTTTCAAGGTTATCAGTGTAACGTCCTCTAGTTCCCCATCTCTCTGCTACTTTGTGTCGGCCATCTCTGTGTGTGTTGCCATCTTTTGTTTCTCACTCACCCTCTACTGGGTCTACTCCTGCTGTGTGGATGGAGAAGTCAATAGGTGAGAAGGCCTTCCCATTGCCATACTCAGACATGTGTTGGTATGTGTCCTCAAGTATATCTATGTACAGAGGCTCTTTGCCCAACATAACTAACTTGTTAGTTGTCTGGTATTATGGTTGGATGTTAAATGCCCATAACACCAACGGCCCACTGAATTCAAACTAACCTAAGTATATGTTTCTTAACCAATTGGACCACTGAAAGTTGTTAACTGTAATCTGCAGACAGTATGTAGTTATATTTATATTTTAAAGGTATAAAGAATGTGTCAATTCCTTGTGAGTAATGTGTTTGCCAGCAAAAGCAAGGTTTTTTCTTTCAATATAGGAGTAACATTCAAGTTGTGTTGAATCTTTGGACCTTATCCTCAGCATATTTTGGAACATAAACTCATGGAAGTGCTGAAGTCAGTCCATACGTGGGGTATGGGTCAGCGCAGAAATGAGGTGGATGTCGGTTTAACCTTCCTCCCAACCTGTGTGTCATCAGAGAGCGGCTGTGGTTGAACGTGACCCTGGGAATGTGCGGAGTCTTCCTGTTCTTCCTGCTCATCACCGGATGCATCCTGAAGATAGGAAGAGACAAGTTATGCGAATCTATTCAGCCCTCCTCCTTTAAAAGGTAAACTCAGGACTCTATGTGATTGGTTTTGGAGCGTATTTCTGGGAAGAGTTTGGTTCAGATTGATGCTTGTAATGCAGGGTTTGATTGGAACACGATTTGGTACTAGAGGCTGTGTTTTTTATATTGGGTGTCTGCTGTCCTCCTTTCGTGGATTATTTCAGTGGCCATGGCGTCAAAATTAATAGGAGGCAGTATGGAGCAATTAATCAATGTCCAAATATTTACCCTGTTGACAGAAGATGACAGTTGGTCACTTTGGAATTTTCATCAGATAATAGTTAGTTATATGATTGTTATACAATAATAGTATATGGGGTTTGTGGCAATAGTGACCAATCTCAGCCAGGATGAAATATCCAAACTGGTGTATTGGCGTATATTGGTGTATAAAAGTAGAGATGTTATTTTTTCATTCTCAGCATTCCTTTGATAGGCGATATCAAGAAGGAAACCGTTTCTGTGCATACAGAAAGAATGTAATCGCGCCAGGGCCTTAGGTTATACTTACTCACATTATGTACCACATCAGGAATCTTAGGCTTTAATGATGCAGTACATAGTTTTGGGTGTAAAAAAAGTATATGTATACAATATATCTACTGAAACTATTCCAAAGACAAATGCAAAAGAGTGTGTTTCAGTATTCCATCACATTAAATCCACCTTGTGTCTGTTAGGCCATTCTTAACAACTTTCTTGGAGAGAGAATGTTAAACAAATGCATTTAGAATTCCATTGTCAATGGAAAAACTAAATGTTGACAACAAACAAATTACATAATTTAAAATAAAAAAATACAACAAAAGGTTGAGCATAATGGTAAATCTGTCTAAATGCAGAATCTGCATCCATCAGTTTCTTTTTTGCTTCAAGTGTCCAGTCGTGAGTAAGTATGTGCATGTTTGCAGGTGTGAAGAGGCACAGGACGTCACCTGGGCGAGTCCTGACAGTGGGAGCAAGTTCTACAGCAGTCTGCACAGTGCAGAGGTACGGCTCCCTACAGTTCTTGGTCTCTCTTCTCTGCACTCACCCTGCCTGAGCAGGAACTATGTTTAAGGTTATGGTATGCTATACTTTAGTTCTCTCTTCTCTGCACTCACCCTGCCTGAGCAGGAACTATGTTTAAGGTTATGGTATGCTATACTTTAGTTCTCTCTTCTCTGCACTCTACCTGCCTGAGCAGGAACTATGTTTAAGGTTATGGTATGCTATACTTTAGTTCTCTCTTCTCTGCACTCTACCTGCCTGAGCAGGAACTATGTTTAAGGTTATGGTATGCTATACTTTAGTTCTCTCTTCTCTGCACTCTACCTGCCTGAGCAGGAACTATGTTTAAGGTTATGGTATGCTATACTTTAGTTCTCTCTTCTCTGCACTCACCCTGCCTGAGCAGGAACTATGTTTAAGGTTATGGTATGCTATACTTTAGTTCTCTCTTCTCTGCACTCTACCTGCCTGAGCAGGAACTATGTTTAAGGTTATGGTATGCTATACTTTAGTTCTCTCTTCTCTGCACTCACCCTGCCTGAGCAGGAACTATGTTTAATGTTATGGTATGCCACACTAGTTCTTTCTCTGTCTGTTGGCCCGCCACTCAACCTGGCCGAGCAGGAACTGTGGCATTTTATCTTTCAACGGCTCTCCCAGTCTCTTCCTTCCTGTTCTATTCTTTTTGTTCCTTCATCTATTGCCACCTTATTATTTCCTCCTTCCTTCCTGCCTTTCTTCTCCTAGTTCTCCATTTCTGAGTTTATCGTCTATCCCTTCAACTTTCCTTTGTGTCATCAAGGTTACATTTGAGATTCGTGCGTCAAAATGTATGATGTTCATTTACATTCGATTTGACAGATCAGTAATGGTTCTATCTGTGGTGTGCATTCAGAGAACTATTGAGCTATAATTATTAAACACAGTTCACGGAGGGTGATTGGTTCACATCCGGTGTAGACACAATATAATACAAATTAGAAAAGGGTGGTTAGTTTCACTTACCAGTAAAGATATTCTAACTGTGATGCCATGTTAGATAAATAGATTTTTTAAAGATCAGTTCAGTTATATCGTTTACATTTTCATCTTCCAAACTTTCTTGCTAGCAAAATTATGAATGAAATCCTCGAAGCCTACAGATAAAGCAAACTTGCTTTTGATTGACAGCAATGCAAGGTTGTTCAACCTCTCCTGAGACACCGCCGACCTCATATAGCTCTTGATAAGTTTCAGTTTCAGTTTGCTAAATACCCTCTCTGCTGGGAGGTGCAAAACATTCTAAAGGCAATGCAAACCCCTCCAAAATTGCTCTGGAGTTGAATTTTAGAAATTGCGTTTAGGAGAGAAAGAAAGGTACAGTCAGAGGGGAATTGGCAGAAATTATTGAGTTGAGGTGCCTGATTTCACTCTCTGAGGTATGAGGTCCCTTGTGACACATAGAAGTTACTGTCACTCAACCGCCCACCTTTTACGTTCAGCCACAAATTCCTCGACAATATTAGCTTCGGTTCTGGACCGAGTGTCCAAGTCACTTATGCTCCAGTCCATGGCAGTGAAAAACGCTGTGTCCTCCTAACCCTAACCCTAACCCCCCTGACCTAGCCTGGGTGCCAGCCGAATTTAGCCTCGCCCACAACATTTGAGGTCGGGAAGTTCGGTCTGGCATTGCTCCGTTGGGGTAGAAATATGCCCGCACCAGAGCTGGTCGTACCAATCAAATTGCCAGGGCGGGCTTTATACGATGATGGACAGTTGATCAACAGTAACGTTATCAACCACGTCATCAAAGAGCGCTTGGGTTGAATTCGTTTTCAACAAACATGGCTGGCGCTGGAGAGCTGAGATGTGTAGATTCTGCCATCGAGTCTGTTTAAGAAGACATCGACAGCGCAATCATTTTGAAAGAGAAACAGAAAAAAAGTGGCCTACGGGATTTGGTAAAAGTTTAATTCATCAGCTGACTACTTTGCTCTGAATGGTTGTAGGTCTATCCAATTGAGCGAAGAGGCATTTTGTTTTCCTAGTTCGGTTGAAACACACCCCATAATCACACCCCAATGGAGCAGTATCAGACTAATATTCTGACTAGAATTATGAGTATGATAACGTCAGGTTACCCCTGAAATGTATCTCTAGAGGTCTCATCATGGAACATGGAACCTCTTCCTCCTTCTCTCGCCAAGTTGTTTTTTTAATATGAAGTGGAACCGTCATTTGATGAGCAATCGATGAGGCCTCAGAGAAGAGCAAAGTGCTTTTACACTGGCTCCCTCCACCTCAAATGCGATTTCCCCTGACTGGAGTGTCACATTCCTGTTATCAATACATTGCAATACTTTCAACCAAATGGTGAGGGGGACGAGGGGCATCAAGTGAAATAAAGTATTTCCTCAGACCAAAAGCCTCACTTGAGAGACTCCATGAACAGAGTACGGTGCTAAGGGCCTCAATGTCATCAGGTAAGTGTTTTGCTACAGGTTTCCCAGCATCATTCGGGCACACCAATGAGTGTCAGATAGGGTATTCAGAGAGCAGTCTGTGTGTATAGCCCATCACTGTGGGCCTGGGACTTGCACAGGTGTGTAAAGGCGATTGATGTAGCCAAAGAATATAGCTGACACTTCAGTGCTTGACCCCGCAGCATGTGATTTAACATGTGAAATGCACACAGTGATAATATAGCAAGATTATTACTTTCCCTGACACATTCGCTCGATTATCATACCCTTGCCCCCTGCAATCACTGATGCAAAAGGACACAGTCCCATCAGGAACAATTGTCTCTGAAATGATATGGCTGAGCTTATGACACTTAGCTGGCGGCAGCGGCAAGGATAGCCCCCAAGTCAGAAGCGACGATGCAGAAGACCCCCGAGCTGTCAGTGGCAACGCTGTGCCCCTCGGGCCAGTGGCAACGATGCAGAACGCCCCCAGGCTGTCCGTGGCAACGCAGAACACCCCCAGGCTATTATCAACGATGCTTTGAAAACCCCCCTTCTCCAGTGATGACGATGACATCAGCAGCAGCGAGGGAAAGTGGCCTTGCCACTGGTTGGCGACACAAATGCAGCAGTAGACAGCAGATCACAGCATCCCTGGTCCCTCGGTTGCCACGAAGACGCTGTGAGCAGGAACCATCAGGACTGTCCAAGAAATCTTTATCAGCTGCTCCGTCCTCCACCAGGCTAGGCCTTCGACCGCCAGAGGTCATTGTAGGTCCAGAATCTCTCCCTCTATTCCTCAAGGGGGGCACTAATCCCACTTCTGACACACATGTGGCAAAGAAGAATGGAAGCAGGCACTCATATATCAAGTCCTGTGCTCAATAGACGACATGACCCCAGGAAATGCCACTTTATTAGTGCAACTCTTCCCCATACATCGCACGACCCTGGGAGTGCCACATCATTTTCATGGTCATGATAATTATAATAATACTAGTGTTCTCTGAGGATGTCAGTGCTAGGCCCATGGAATCATCCTAACCACCCCTTACTTACAGTCTATTATGCAAAAATCATGCCTTTTCCCCTGGCTTGAGTGACTTTGGATCTGTGATTTAAATGCACTATACATACTATACATATTTTTGGTATGTATAGTTTGCATAGAATTCTAATATCTTGCCGTCTCTTCTCTTTCAAGTGCGTGAATTCACAAGAAAACACATTACCACACATTAACACCCAATTACCAGAGCATCCCATGGCATAGAACCCTGGCCACCATCAACAGCTTAAACCCATTGACACTATATGCAGTCAATGATTAAACCCTCTTAGCCGAGGGGTGGTCTCATACTTTTACGAGACTCCGCTAATCCAAAAATCCTCAGTACCACAGACAGGCATGGGTCAATGAGCTGAGCAAGGAGATCAGTGAATGGCTCTGGAAACAATGGCTGGCCAACATAAGTGACTGTTCAGTTGACATCAGACAGAACTTGATAGTTTAAAACACTACATCTTTATACTATTGAAAGACCAAGGTTAATAGGTTTGCTCTAACGGTATCACCAATGTTTAAAAAAAGCAATGTTGCTGAGGATATGCTTGTTCATTCCTTTTGGTCTTGCACAAACTTGTGTCCTTATTAGACTGATCTTTCGATGCGTATACAAAGCCTTTAAGTGTGACTATCAACCTATGAAACATGGCTGCGAGTAATGGTAAAGTACTACACTTAGGAGATCATGTACAATCATGATGACAAATTAAAGAATTTTGATGAGATCTGGAACCCTCTGATAATGTTCCTAAAGGGAGAGGACTGATTTACACATGCCACTGTGTGAATTCATCATGTAGATTTAAATCATTTTTCCCTTCCTTCCTGAATGCCTGATAGTTCATTCTTAATTTTTTTTTTTTAAGACACGGTTAATCATTTTAGATGAGGTGTTGCCTGAAGGAATAGTGGATTACTACATAACTGTGTTTTTATTACACCTAAATATGAGCTACAATGTACTAAGTATGTTATAATATATGTGCTTTCTGTTAATTACCTCAGGCATCGGTGTGGGTGAACTTCTTCTTCTGGCTCATCATTGGAGGTCTGGCGTTTTACCAGCGGAGAAAAGGCAGCGCGGAGTACCGTGGTGGGGAAGAGGTTACTGGGGCAAGCCCCTCTGAGACAGAGCCCTTCCTGCATCGCCCCGGGCAACCCTAGTGACCCCAACGCCCCACCTGAGCCTTATTTGCTGACATTCCCTCCCTCCCAGCTCCTCTTAAGCACAAAACTGCTCACACTCGCACAAATACCCCGTGATGGCAGGGTCTCCATGGGCTCAGATTGAAGGGGGTTAATGTGACACAGGCCATGGCTGAATCACAGCCGACATCTCTCTGGTTTTCACCCCCGCTGTCGCTGCCAAACCAGGGCCTGTTGCCATAGTTACTGATCTGGGGCTGGCAGTGTGCATAGCTGGCGGCATCAGTGCACCTCAGCTAAGTGCCAGCCCTCTGTCTCTCGACTGACCCAAGCTCATTGGAAGCCCAGCTAAATTTCAGTGTTCTTTTGAAAAATACACTAATACACGACTAGTGAGTTTTACAAGGCTGTCCTGGTGAAATGTGGCAGCTTCTAATCATTTGTGCTTTTTTAATTTAAATGTAGGATTTAAAATAAAAAAAAGAACATTTGATAGTAGGACAATATTTTCTGCCAGCGGCAGTTTGAGATGCGGTACTAAAATAAAAGTCATAAGTCAGTTGGTTTGGTTTGACCAAAAATAGGAAAAAAATCACCTTATTCCCAGACAGTCTGTTGTTCTGGAGTTTACATGTTTTCCACAATAACCTACCACGGACTACACTCCGCTCAAGTCTCTGTGGTCAGATACGCATACATATGCTGTTTCACATAATTTGAGTTGTTTTGAAAATATGATTCAGTGACCAATTATATAGGACAGTGCACCAATTATTTTTTCCCCTCATCTGCTTTTCATGTTCACATCAACCTGCCGTGCCATCCTGTTTTGTGTTTTATATAGACTGATTAACACCTCCCCCTGCTGTCTAATCACGTAACAGTTCAGCAGTTTGTCAGGATTTTTGTTTGTTTGAGTGAGCCTCACTCATATCTTACACCATCCTTTTGAGCTTACTCTTGATGCAGTTTGACTCCCTGTCATCTGTATTGTGCTAGTAAGACTCCTCATTTCATGAGATATGGGAAAAGAAGGCAAACTGAGGACAAGGGCAAATAAAATGCTCCATATTTAAACCATTGACTCCCATCATCCCTCCTTTTTTCTCTAAAGATAATATGGTTGGAGATCGGGTTTGTTGATTCAATGGGAACCTTTTTCCTTCCAGGTGCGCCAGGCTTTTGACCCAAGCCTTGTAGCCTTGAGGCAATGACAAGTGGATTTCTTTGATGCCTTCATTGGTTCTCACTGTGCTTGTTTTTTGACTCCTTAGTCTATTCCTAAGACCAGGAAGAAATGTTTTCTCTTAACTCGCTTCACCAGTGCCAGAGTAATGAGATTCATACGGTTCTTTTTTTGGTATCATCTTGCAGTGACATTTTGTACTGAAAAACCACAATAGATTTTACACGTGTGGTTTTGATACACCCACATTTATTTGTATTCCAATTCTGATGCATTTCAGAAAGCTTTCCAATAAATTGAGTTGTTTCATTTTGATTTTGTCTTGTGTCTCTATGTGAAATTGTACATTTCTTCACCACACTACAGAGAGCCTCCGTAAACATTATTTTCTTTTCTTTCTTCAAACAACCCATAATCTAAGTTAGTACAGAACGAGTATATTCTGTGCCTTCTTCACCTAGTCAATGTTTGTGTGAGTATGTGTGTGTGTGAGTATGTGTTGTCATGGTGATAAATGAGCTGAATTGTCTTAGAGGTTCAGAATCTGGTCTATGTACAGCAGGTAGGGCCACACACTGAGCTACCAGCTGCTGTGGGCATTAAAAGAGAAAACTAAATGTGGGATGAACCTCTTGAGTCAGCAGTTGGGCATCATAGGTAGCAGCTCTCCAAAAGGGGCAGCTCATTGCACAGAGGGCCAAGGGTCAAAAGAAGTACTGGAACATTTCTAGGATGAGATTTGGGTACATAGGAGTCAAACTAACCATAGCTGCTGTAAGAAATGAAGGAGGTTTCTTTGTTTCCGATGCAGCAATCTTTATTCCAGTAATGTGCAGTGACGAAGCAGCCTTACTCCGGATTCAGCATGGTAGCACTGAATAACAAGCATTCCCAATTCTAGGCATATATACTGTTTTAAGACCACTCCTAGGCCTCTAATGTAAATGAGCTAGGCTTGTAATGCAAACAGGTCTGACAACCTTTTGTTGTGGTATATGATAATCTGGTTTCTCTGTCTGAGATGGTTCTCAATGGCCTCCCCCATTCCCATACTTTGATTAATTGCAGTCACTCACACCTCAGTTTGCTTCCTGACCCCAGGTGTCTGAGCAATACCAGTGTGGGGACTATTCCTTTGTGACCATGATAAGATAACTCTTTTGGATATTCTGCTGGTGGTCACAGCAGCTGCTTGATCATGAATCTTACAGTCCACCCCTTGATGCTATGAAGCCATACATAGCATCAAATCAACTTTCTTTCTCAGAGTCACATCTTTCACAGAGTTGTCCAGTGGCGGGTGATGTCCTGCTTTAGGTTGCCCCCTCTGTGGCCATTAGGGAGTCTTACCCGTCATTGGACTCATCACCCTCGCATACACTGGTCATCTCCCAGTCCCAATAGGTAACCTATCAGGGGGTCATTCTGTAATTTGATACTATAAGATAAATATATTTTATCAGGTTTGGAGAAGCATTTGAGAACCACCACAGCCAAGGAGACAGTCTAAGATAATTGAGCAAAACACAAATGCATCTGACATCCTAAACACAAGTAAACATAAATGTAAATGGTCCCAATTGTTATCAAACATCATAGCATACATCTTCTTTTCATCTTTCCGTGTTTGTTTGTATGTGTGTGTTGAGTGTTTTGTGTGTTCGTTCGGGTAAGGATATGCACACCAGTTGTGGATATGCATATTTGTCCTGGAGAAATCACTTTCTCAAATTTCAGAGAAGACGCTCTCTGAATCTCTCATTGTCTTTCTTGTCCATGCACTCTATTGAGTGTGCCTTTCACCTTTCAGCAGATGAAGCTCTGAAAAGTTGTTCATTGGGTTGCTTTCTTTATTGTCTTCATCAGTTGTGGTCCATTTCGTTCCATCAGTCAATATCTTAAGGTGAATCTCTGGGCTTGTGGATCTCAGATCCATGTATGGTCTCAGTCATGTATGGTCTGTAGAAATCTGTTGTGTGGTGGCCGTCTGGATTTTTCTTGTTGGTCCCAGTTCTGCTTTGTGGTGGCCCTTTTCCACACCTCAATCCTCTTGACCCTTGACGCTGTGGTCACTCAAGTGGACTCCGGTCCCACAGGTTCCATTTCCACAAGTGGTATCCCTTTACATTGGGTTTGTCATCTGGTGTCTGAAATTTTATATAAAAGAAAAGAAATAATGTTGCCCCCCCCTTTCCCCACAAGAATGTCCACACATTCAACAGGTATCAACAACACAAACATAATCAAAACACCGCATTACAACACAAACTTAATCAAAACACAACATTAAAACAGGATTACAAATATAAACTCCCCCCCTTTTTGATACAGCACACATTTTCAAAGTGTGCTACTATCAGCATCATTTGGAATCCCAATGTTTTGGCTACTTGTGTCTGAGTTACAGCCATTCTCTTCAAGCAGTGATTTGTCTGGCCAGGTGTTAATAGGTTCCTCTTGTGGTCTATTGTCTTGATGCAATGTCAGTTGACTCTGTAGACTATGTACTTTGTGAAATAGTTCTTGATAGTTGTCCCTTGTTGTCTGTGAAGAGTTACAACTTCTGGCTATGTGTCCACTCTTTCCACAAGAAAAACAAGCAACATTCCGTTTTTCTGATCTGTTATGATTTCTGCAGTTCCTTGCTATGTGTCCCTCTTTTCCACATGAATGACAGTCAATGCCTTGATGTCTTCCCACTCTGTCTTGGCAATGTCTTGCAATGTGACCCTGTTCTCCACATGCATAACAAACATAGTGTTCATACCTTCCCCCACTACCAGGGCAGTGTCTTGCAATGTGCCCATCTTCTCCACATGAATAGCATATAACACCCACTGGATTGCTTCTCCTGAAGCCATTACCTCTGTGTTGCCAACTAGACAAACTGGTTTCTGGCCCTCTTTGTCTCCTGTTCTGCTGGGCAAGCTTACTTCCTACAACTGTAGCGGGGTGTGATTTCTTAGAAGTGGCTTGATTGTTGTAAAATTGTGTCATTTTAGCAATAATTTCGTCATAGCCTGAGAGATGAGTCACAAACATTTCTATGGCAGAGCGAGTCTGGGGATCACTCTTGTTGATCAAAGCATATTTATAGCCAATATCCTCAGTCATGATGTCAGGGTTACCACTGTACGTCGTGAAAGCTTCCAGTAACCTATGTGCAAAAGCTGCGGGATGTTCTCCTTTTGTCATTGCCACCTCTGCTAATTTTTCTGGATTGACAGATGCAATCCCCAAAACCTCCAGTAGTGCTTTTTTTCGGTCCTGATTATTTCCCATCCTATTCTTCACTTTATCTGTCAAGGCTCTTGATAATGTAGATGGAAGGCACAGGCTCAACACAACACAAGCATCAAAATCTGTCAATCTGTATATGTCCACGCAGTTCTCCAGACTGGATAGAAATTCTACAGGATCCTGTGTCCCAGGTTCAAATATTCCCACACTCTGTACCACTACTGCTAACTCTGAGGGGCTAAGCCATTTTATGGTGTGTGACATAACCTCCTCACTTGCTCCATTCCGCACAATGGTGGAGTTAATTGGTGCCATTGGGTACTTAACCGTGACACCTGAATATTGGCATTGACTATCCTGTGAACCTGACTGTTTCTTGCAACATTCCTCATTGACGGCATTGCTGCTGTCAATATCAGATGTGCTAATGGAGAACTGGCTAACCCTATGTACCACCAAATCTAACTCACCTGACAACACTTCCACTGATGATTTCAACAAGTTGTTTTTAGCCATGAGAGTTTCCATTTCTTTCTGCAACTGCCCATTTTCTCTTTTCAAAAGCGTTTCAGTAATCTGAAGATTTTCTATGTGTGCCAAGCCGTCATTAAGACGTGATAAGAGTGAATTATTCTCTTCTTTCAGTAGGTCTCTCTTTGCTTCTACGTCGTCTAATCTTTTCTTGGTCACTTTGTATGTGGCAAGAAGTCCTTGAAGGGCATTTGCAACTTTCCCTTTTTTGTGTTTTGGTATCTTGGAATAATCTTCGAACCGGGACCCTGCCCACTCGTAGGGCTTATCCTCTGCGTTCTCTATTCCGTCAAATATTCCATGCGAACCGTGTTTCCTGATGTATTGAACAATAATATCTTCCATTCTAAAGTTAAAACAAAAAAAACTAACAACAACAATCTCCGTTTTATGTCAATCAATCTTGGTATTATGCTTCTTATGTCACGTATTGGCTAGGCTATGACGTTTCCGTCCTCAACAATGAAATAGCGCCTTTCAACAGTCAACCGCACAATTGAATTCAAATGATTTATCTTTCCCGTTAAGTCGGATCCTATCACAAGCTTATGGATTTGTGCCGTAAAATCTGAATGTATGTCTATGATGCTTCATGTTCAACTACTGGCTATTATCCAGACAATTTATGCCACAATTCGTTGGGCTGACTACTACACTAGTTTCTCACACTCACCAATACACCGGTTAATAATTATGCCTCTGTCCATCAGGCACAACAGTATGTGTTCTTGAAATTGCCTTAGGCAACAGGACTTAGTGCCTAAACCACACTACTTTTCAGCTACTTGTTTCAGTTACTTCAAAAAAACGTTTTCACAGTCTGACCTTTGTTTCAATTACTTTAGGTTTTCTGATACAATTCTATTACCACACTACTTCGGGCTGATTCAGTTACTTTAGAAAAACTGCACAGAGCTAACCCACAGCCAGAGACCTCCTGCTTATTAATGGAATAAAGACATGAAACAGATCATTTCTATTCTTAAACCTCCTTTCTAGGTTGTTTTAAACGTGCAAATTTCCTGAAAAAAAAGTTTTTTTAGTAGAATACTTACCAATTCCCCTCTTCTTTTTTTTTTTTTTTGGAAATTGCAAGATGGGCTGGCTCGCCAATTGTAAGAAATGAAGGAGGTTTCTTTGTTTCCGATGCAGCAATCTTTATTCCAGTAATGTGCAGTGACGAAGCAGCCTTACTCCGGATTCAGCATGGTAGCACTGAATAACAAGCATTCCCAATTCTAGGCATATATACTGTTTTAAGACCACTCCTAGGCCTCTAATGTAAATGAGCTAGGCTTGTAATGCAAACAGGTCTGACAACCTTTTGTTGTGGTATATGATAATCTGGTTTCTCTGTCTGAGATGGTTCTCAATGGCCTCCCCCATTCCCATACTTTGATTAATTGCAGTCACTCACACCTCAGTTTGCTTCCTGACCCCAGGTGTCTGAGCAATACCAGTGTGGGGACTATTCCTTTGTGACCATGATAAGATAACTCTTTTGGATATTCTGCTGGTGGTCACAGCAGCTGCTTGATCATGAATCTTACACTGCCTACCAATCTAGTCCTCTGGAATGATATAGTGGTTATGCTACATAAATTATACTTTTTACTCAAACAGATCTTCAACTTCAAAAATTATTTTTTATTCCTGGAGGTTTAAAAAAATAGAACCTAAAACAGCAAAAAAACACAACTGAGCTTAATTAAAAAATGTAGCATTCGTGAGCTAGTTAAGAAGAGCTTGTTCTGAACCTGTAACATAATCATAAATGCAAACACCAACATGTTCCTTAATAACTGCTACTACTCCTTGGGCAATGCAACATAGGAAAGACAAAAAAACTGGTCAGCGTTTGAAGCTGTCCACCAGCTGCTTGGAGTTCCATGGTCCAGCGTCATTTGTCCTGAACTGCTGGTTGACCACAGCTTTGGCCTCCTGGTACAAGTGAGCAGCCATCTAAAAATATATCCTCTGCATTACTTCTACATGCATGCAGTCAGCGCTTAATTTAACACGGTGGCAAGCCACAGATAAACCTACTGTTAACTTTAATTGCCTTATAGTGATTGTGAATGTAGAAATGACACAAATAGCAATGACAATACCCCATCGTGTACTGCACAGCTGAAGTCACAGTATTTGGTAAAGAACTTCTTTACTGAACAATAATCGGCTTTAAAATATGTTGAATACTGGCAATATGTCTGTCATTCTATATGATTAAAAGAAAAACAAAGATACCTTGGCCCTGCTGTAGGAGAGGAATGCCAGCAGATCCTGCTTGCCAGCCAGTGAGGCTACTTTGCGAAAGCTGAAGTAGAGAGCTCTCTTACACAGTCGACTTGTGAGTCCAGGTCCGCTCACAAACGGAGAGCTGACAGACCACAAAGAGAATTGGTATAGGGAGTGAGAGAGAGAGAGAGAGAGAGAAAGACAATCAGAGATAAAGGGATACAAAAAAACAGCACTGACACATCAGAAAGGGCCCTGCAGGGCTTTTTTATTTCTGACCTGAGCAAAGCTAAACGTTTTTTTTTGGTCCTGTCTCTCTTTGTACTTGACCTACTTTCTAAAAGCTGTTTGAATGTGGAGTCATATATCAGTATAATAGACACAGTACAACCCATTTGCCATCCTATGTGCAATCGTAATGGAAATTATACAAAGATCTGACTGTGACCTTGAAAAGTATGGGCCCTCATCAGGTGGAAAACACACAGACTTAGACTTAGTCATTTTCAGACTACCATAGGTTTTTATCATGATAAATCTGATGTCAGATCCATCTCTGAAAAACTTTTATTTCACCATCTGCTTTTTTTATACAAGGCTGACATAATTTGATACAATGTTCACACCAGTTTACACATGCATACATTTAACCTTTTAAGTAATATCTTTGCCCATCTATCCCAGGCAGGCACGTGCACAGACATTTTGGAGGGCCGGTGCTCAAACCCCAAAAAAGGGCACCCATCGCAAAAATGATTTATGAAATTAAAATGAGGACCAGCTGAAGACCGAGGTAAAGGTGTTCCACTCCAGCTTTCCCTCGAAGAACCTGCAAGAAATCCTTGCCATTGTGGAGGGAATACTCCAGCCACCCATTTCCAGAAAACCAATGCTTTTGGAACGACCGCCCTTCATCATTTTTATGGGGGGGGAAATCTGGTTGAGAGGGCCCTACACTGCAGCACATAGCTATCTAGCTCTCATTGCACCTGATGTTAAATGCGTCAACATGGCACGGATCTGTAAGATATGGCATGGTGGCTATTTTGGAAATCGCATCCTCACTTTCAGCTCTTTCCTCCACATGCCCTTGCTGTGATGTAGAGAGGGCTGCTGTCACTTCACCCTCTTCTTCACTCATCTCCTCAGGCAACACTGTTTCTGTTGCTGCCCCTGAACATAACTTAGTCCTACACTTGGTCTATCCTTCCTCATCTGTGATGGTCTCGTCTGGACCAGGTAGGGTAACTGATTCTCCCTCATTTGATTGGCTCGTTGATGGCCTGATCCAAGTTTAAGGGAGTTGCTTGCTGCAGTTCCCTGTCCTTCTGCTTCTTAAGTCGGTCTTTTTTTGGCATTATGCTGCAAATTTAGTAAATGAGATAAATCAATTTTGTGGATAATAATTGTTCTGTTCTCTGAAGGTTAAAGCATAAGAAGCATTACACTAATTATGCTGTTCTCAACCTGTGTTTCCTTTTGGCAGGATTAGACAGCTATATTTCCCTTATTTTACTCTTTTTCACCCTCTGCAATTACTCATACAAGTTTGATCATTGTCAAACAGGCAAAACGAGGAGATACATAAATATCACTTTAAACAATGTGGGACAAGGATGGCATGACACCGAGAGCTAGCATAGTTTACCTGCTATTTTCTAGCTGTGAATTCTTTTATATTTATACAACACAAAATATGCACTTTCAGACAAATAATGCCATTAAACATGACAAACGTCAGTAAACAGCTGGACAATGCTTTGAAATCAAGTTCGTTTTTTTTTTTTTTTTAGGAAACGTAAGACCAGTTATGTTTTCAAACGTAATGTTTTCAGCGGCACTAATGTTGTTGTTAATTTATAACAAACAACGTCGGGGGATTGCACAAACATCGTCATTACCTGTTTGTCTGCTGCAGGTCAGTGAAGAAGTAAGCTGCACCGGTTTAGGGGATGTGGGTGATGAGGAGGGAGAGGCGCAGCGTGGGCTTGTGAGCACCGTGGACGTAGGCATAGAATACGCATTCTATGTCTATGCCGCGGAGCATGTCGGGGCAAAATTCTCACAAGAACTCAAATAAATGCCCCCCTCAGATATCAAAACACATTTGGGGAAATTGATGACAGAGGGACACTAAAAATATTGATGAATAAAAAATGTTTTGGGCTCCAGCCAAAAAGGGCCCTTTTTCTGAACCAGGGCACAAGGGCTGGTGCTTGAGCACCACTTGGGGTATATCTGTGCACGTGCCTGATCCCAGGTATACCAAACCTAACTATGTGAACAACACATTTGAATCATTTGAAATACACTAGGTATTTAGCATTCCATTTCCCATGGAGGGGGAAACATGAGTTCCCCACCAGGCACTCACCATTCAATGGTGTTCCCTGTGATGCTATCCAGAATCTCAATTCTGCCGTCGCCAAGGCACCAGTTGATGCTGAGGTCTTTGCACCTATCAGAGGGGAGCAGGGGACCAATGTTGTCTCCTGGCAGGAAGAAGATGCTAGTGGCCTTGTAGGGGGGCAGCAAGGTTCCCTGCCAGCCGTCGCCCAGACGCTTGTTAATCGTGTCCGACACATGCTCGTAGAAGCTGCTGGATACCCCCGCTGACCAAATGCAGACAAAGTCCAGGTTTAGACCCATACACCCAGCTAGGTTACTGTTAAACAGGTTAAACCTTCTGGTTCAAGCAAACAGTATGCATAACCAGAAGAGTGGCATAAAGGTAACCAATTGCACAAATAAAAACATTAAATGAAAAAACTGCGTATTTTGTAACTTCGGGAAGTGTATCTTCTGGCTTAGCCAGACCTCACCACCCCACACCAATCCTGAAGGGCGGACTACTGCACATGGATGAATGACTACTGGTCTTACCCAGGGTCACGCTGGTGATGTAGAGTGGCTGGATGAAGTGGCTCAAGAGCGCCCCCTGTACTCCTGTGACAGCCCAGCGGGTCAGCTTGTCGCCGTCGGCCATGCTGCAGATCCGGGCCTCCCACACGCTGATGGGCACCAGCGACGACGGGGTCAGGGAGCCTTTGGCATAGCAGTGCAGCTTGAGTGACTCGTAGTTGCCACTCTTAAGCTTCCTGTGGAACAGACCAATCACGTGTCACTTTGGTGAGTAATGGCCGGTAACAGCAATCAATCTCTACAGTGATCTGGTCGAGAATAAACAATAGTATTTCAAATACTACTTTTCTTTGCACGCTTATAGCCATAAATAAAATGGATGTTCTAAGACATCTCTTAGCCTTTTAGAATTCTAGAAATCTAAAAAGTCTGCTCATGGAAAATATATATACACATTCTTAAATACATTTCAATAGACGGGCATTCTTGTATGCCAATGACTTTATGCACTTTGAATATAAAGGGACAGACTCCTGCTATGATAACTGACCAGGACCTGCAAACATGGCAAGCAGCGCCTGTAACTCGTGGCCTTACATCAGAGGGCACTGGGCAGCTCCTTTAGGGCACTGGTTGGTGTAGAGGTGCAGGTAGATCTTTGGCTTGAGCTCCAGAGGCTTTCCGTCTGTTGAGCTCTCGAATATGGAGCGCTGACACACGTGTGGATCAGCACTGTAGAACAGCAGAAGCTGTTTGTATATATATCTGAGGGGGGGGGGGGGGGGAAACATCTTCAATCCTGTGTTCAATCAATTCAAAAATGTATTTTGTTTTCATCTTTAGGCTGATATGGATGCTTCTTTGTTACCTCAAGACGGCCGATGAATGATGAAAAAGATGCAATATGAAAGAGATTGAAAAAAGGAAGGCGGGAGGTTACCTTTTGAGAGCGCGCCGTGCCATGACAGTGGCGTGGCAGTCATGAACCACAGTACCAGTGTAGGAGATCCACCCTGAGCAGCAGCTCTGACCTGTACCCAAGGCCACCACCTCATACTGCTCACTGCGCTGACCTCTTGCGTCAGTCACCTCTGCACATCACACACACACACACACACACACACACACACACACACACACACACACACACACACACACACAATCAACTTACAGATACTGTGTACACACCCATTCACTCTCCACCTACTTTGGACTCACACACAAACTTCACACACATCAATGCACCGGCCTTTTACATCAGTAAACACTGCACTACACACACACACACACACACACACAACCTTTATCTCTCTGTCACTAACACCCCACACACACCTCTTACAGCTCAATGCATATGTTCACAATTTTACTTTTCGTCCTCTATTTCTCTCTCTCTCTCTCTCTCTCTCTGGAGAACACACACCCAAAAACACACATATTTTACAGTTCATTGCTTTAGCTTTCTGCATCAGTAACCTCTGTAACACACACAGATACACACATAATGACACTCCATACACACATTCACTCTAAAAGCCAGCTGTACTGGCTTCATGCATCACTACCTTTTAGAAAAACACATACAGATTCTCCCTCACTCAGAGCTCTGCACTAGGGGGGGGGGAATTCCAAGTACCTGGTTTAGTGACAAACCTGGATAAGTCTCAGAGTCTCAGAGTAGGCCTAAGTGGTAATACTCCTAATAGAAGAGCAAAACAAAGCCATGGGGATCTTCTATTAGGAGGTCTACCACTTACTCTGAGTTAACCTACCCAGCTTTGTCACTAAACCACGTATTTGGGATACAACCCCAGGACTGATCTACAACACAACAGACACTGCAAACACTTGCACTTTCACACTCACAATCACAAATATGTGATATATATCAATCCATATTCATGTGCTCTCATAATATGTATGCAAAGCAGTTGGAAACGGACCTTTCTCCAGTATGAAGGCTGCTACACAGCTCTTCATGCCCTTGTAGTCCGGGTACTTCTCCAAAAGCTTGTCAAAGCACACACTGCTCTCTGCTGCCATGCGGTTCTTGTGCCATTCAGCAACATTTACTAGGAAAGGAAAATACAAGAGAATCAGCGGTCCCTAAAATTCACCAAAAAGACAGAACAGGGTGTACTCCCATACATCAACGGATATGTTGAGGTGCAAATATGTGCTTTAAAATACAGATATCTAAAGTGGAAGATTCTGTTATTGTAACATTAGGTTGCAGAAGCTGATAGCCTGGATACCAGCCCGAACCCCGCCCACAAAATGTTTGGTCAGGGAGATTCGGCCTGGCTTTGTGCATATTGGGGAGAGAGTATCAGAAGGTAGGATTCTGTCGTACCAATCAAATTGTCAGGGCGGGCTTTATACGATGATGGACAGATGACCAACCAACGCTTGAGTTGATTAGATAGATAGATTATAAATCGAACCAAGATGGCAGCGTCTCGGGAGCTTAGTGGGACATATTTTATGTGATTTAAGCTATCTACACAACTTTTTTATGTCTACATTGACTTGGTTAGTTGTGTATGTGCAACACGAATGTTGCTGAGGATTGCAGGTCTTAACTGAAGCGCTCTAGACCAGGGGTCTTCAATGTTTTTCAGGCCAGGGACCCCCAAACTGATGGCGAGATGTGCAGGGACCCCCTACTATATAAATTGCATAACATTTTGTTTATAATATAATAGGCCTAGTGCCAAATAAACATATCTACCCTGATTAAATACTATACAAAGGTTGATATATTCAACATTTTTATTTTTCAACAGTGAATTTAACCTAACATTTTTGAACAACAAATTTAACTTAACATTGAATTTAAGTAAACATTTGACAACATGAATCTGTTGCTTACTCTGAGCTAACAATTAATAACAACTTATTAAAATAATTCAAAGATATATGTTTTTATTTCATCATACATAAAAAAGGGACAGTGAATCCTCAAGCATCTGTCGATGGCACACATCCTCCCACATTAGTGAGATGTATCTTCTTTTCAATAACTCTTGACTGACACAATCCAACGGATGACGTAGGAGTAGTCTGGCGCATGGAGTTGTGTTGACAACATAGATGTTATAGTGAGATTGACAGGTCAACAAACCAATCACACCGCTAGCAGGTAGTAGCATGCTAACATTAGCTAGGGGGCTCATACACCTCGCAAATCCTCTCAGACTTATTTTTCAGTTACAATTAACGTTTTTTGACCTTGTACAGTGTCTATTTCTCTTTATTTTATTTTTTTTAAATCTAAGCAAAAAAATGTCAAACTAACAATTTATAGGTACAAACAAGACCAGCTATGGAGTTTGGTCCGCCATCTTTTATTTTGATCTTCGCGCTCTTTAGACTTGAGCAGAAACGCGATCTGATTGGCTAGTGCCTGTGCTGTGGTATTTGCATGAAAGGTGCTGTGAGTGAACCGGTGCCCAGCTTGAGAGCGCTCCTATGGGTAGCTGAATGTGTCGATTGGACTGAAAGATAACGTCTTCTCGATCAATTTAAACGTTCGCTACAATATGTTGGAATTATGTTAATGTAAATTTAAAGGGAATAAATACAATTCTGATTCGGAAGACATTAAAATTTGTGGAGAAAAAAATTAGTTGAAATTTTTTTTTTTGATTTTTGAAAAAAATTGTCTTATCAATCAAAGATTTCGCGACCCCCCTGCAGTACCTCCGCGGACCCCCTGGGGGTCGCGGACCCCCTGTTGAAGACCCCTGCTCTAGACCATTATTGATAGGTTATTGGTAACGCTTAGACAAAAAATCCATTGAAACACATAGTAGCTAGCTAGCCTTGCTGCTAATAAGTACATGAGCAGGCATATCTCACAGATATTGACAGCGCACTTATTTTGAAAGAGGAACAGAGAAACGATCAAGGCATTTGTCGATCTAAAATATGTTTTTGCCGTCCTTCCTACGGGATCCGGTAAAAGTTTTCATGTATCAGATGGTCATACTATGTTGCTGTGATTAGTTGTAGGTATCCAATTGAGCAAAGAGGCATTTTTTTCCCTGGTTCGTTGAAACACGCCCCATAATCACAGCCCAATGGGTCGCTATCAGACTCATATTCTGACTAGAATTATGAGTATGACATCGTCAGGCTAAGAAGCTGATGCTAAAGTGATGCATTCCTCTGCTGCAAAATTGAAATTTATGTCGAGCCTCATTCCAGTTTTTTACACATCCAGGTAAAAATATGATCTGCTCACCTTCGCTCATCTCGACTCTCTTTGAGGAGGCGTCGCCGGCGGCATCCTTCTGCTCCGAGCAATTACTCTCCACATACACTCGTTTGGGTGACATAGATGGGAGAGAGAAATTGTCTCCAAAGTCTTCATCATCGCTATCTTCCTCTTCTTCTTCCAGCCAGACCGGGCGCTGGGGGCTTTTGGGGCTGCCCTCCAAGGAGATGAGGTCTGGCAGCTCTGGGCTCTTGACACTACCCGTGTCTGAACACCGACCTGTGGAATCCGACAACTCCATCATCAGTGACGGCTCTGGTTCCAGGAGGTCCAGGGTTGGGGTCCTGGGACTGGGGCAGTCTCCACGAGGTGAGTCGTACCCCTCGCTGCTCTCACTGGCAGGCCGCACAGTGGCAGAAGTGCGGGCCGCAGACAGAGCCCCTCGGCCCATGAGTCGCTTAGGCTGGTATTCTGAGGAACCACGCAGCACCAGGGTGGCAGCCATCCTCCTCTTGGTGCTGCTGTCTCCACTGCCAACTTTGAGATCTGCCATTTTGGATTCTGTAGGAGTATGAAATAACAGTAAGTCCAAGCTTCTAACAGTGTAGATCTGAACATTACCTTGTGTTAAATTGATCCGTTACATTTTATGGAGTGGACCGGTCCTCTGACTATTAGAAGGCATACAACTTCTGCTGTCCCCAAGATCAACTATGCAGCATATTAGGCCTATAAGAAGACTGCAGGACCTAAGGTGAAGGCTCTGGCACCACTCATTGGTAGGCCTAAAACATATCATCCTGGTGACATGCTCTCAGTAAAAAAAACTATGCATTTAGCGGTTGTTGACCTCTACTGACTAGGGATGACACACTGCCACATATTTGCTAATTAAATGTCCAGTTGATGAGATTCTTGTGTTTGTCAGGTAAATGGGCATTTAACGTCACTTTACTGAATCAGCTAACATACTAAAGCATGGGCTAGTTAGCTAGTTACCATCTAGCTGCTCAAATAGGATAAGTTTCCTTGTGGCAATATTCTACTGTTAGATCAACTTTTTTTTCCGTCAAAACATCACAAGGTTTTCAAATCCTGTGTGAACATTGACTTAGACATCCCTATTTACTGAGCTACAGTACTGCTGACTAGAATGCCCTCGAAAATGCGTACCAACGCTAAAACATGCTGACAGGCTAACGTGGCTCGCGCTAGGTGTCCACGAATTATCGGGTGTGATGCCCTTTGAAGTCTGACAGTACTTGTTTTACTCCAACAATTGATTCAGTTGTTAAAGGTCATGCTTTACCTTGACTGGTGCTTCTCTGATATTAAGGTGAAATTCCTACTTGGTCAAGCACACGGCTACCGCCCTCCAATGAGTGGCATTGGCTACTAGAGAGATGTTCGTGAGAGGAAAAGTCCAGGTACTGAAGTTTGGGCCATCTGGCTGTACACTACTCCAATTTCCAGTTAAGGAGAAGTGCACGTTCCATGATTTATTTAAATAACTCTGAATTGTGGCTAGTATTCAGGATGAGGATAACTTGTTTTAAAATGAATGAATTATGTAATTACACGTTTTAATGAATTAATCATACAGTTTCTGATCAAATTAAAGATTTCAACACAGCTTCCAGACTAAGGAACGCATTTATGTCACAAACGATGTTGATAAAATACAGCTTACATAAAGTAATAACAAAACAGTGGAAGAGTTTGTAACCCCTACTCCCCCCAAAAATTCAATCTGTATTGAACATTGATTTTGTACAATACAAAATCAAAGTATTCTCTTCATACCCTAATAGAAGAATTATCTGGTTCCGCCTACTCCAGTACGCTTTCCTGGTTGGCTGTGCCAGCTACCTTAGTCGCAGTTCTGATTCGTCAAACGAAAACCCCGCCTTGTGAGTGTTGGGTCGTGGCGCGCAATTCACAATTGTAAAGTGACTTACTAAGCAAACCGCATTAACTACATAGTTCACGTTAGCCAGATATATTATTTGCGTATTGAAATACCATCGATTTGCCTTTCGTTTCTGGTATAGTTTGTATTTCCTAGTGCATACTCCACGCCTTTATCGCGGATTACAAAACATGGAGGAACTGAGTGTCTACGCGGTTTTTGGAATGGATGAACCACCCCGTGAAATTCTTGGGTAAGGTTAAGATAGCTTCCCTAACCTGTGTTTTGAAGCATATACATCCGTGGAAGTTCTACATTACGGTTGTATGTTTTCATTTACGTTTGTATCTCTGATTGTACCCACATAGCACCAACTGACATGCAATAGACAGACGTACGCATTATAGTAGAGTGCTAAAGCTGAAAGAATTGTAATACGCGGCATCTCTTTCAAATGATCAGTTCTTTTCCCCCCTTGTGCCATGGCAAGTTCATTTATAATCTAGGACCGGCACAGACCGTACAAGTGTAACGTCACGTTGTTTAACTTAATTCAAATTAACGCAAACTTTAAGTTAACGTTAGTCAGGAACTACCCTTGTGATTACGAGAACTGCCATATTATCAGTTATTCAGCCATCGGACTTAATATTCAACGCTAAAAAGTCAAACAGCAATACATTGTGACGATCCATAGTAATGAAAAGTCTTTTGTCTTCTCAGTCCGACAGAACCCGGCCATAAAACCATTGCAATACCTACAGTCGTGCAACAGGTGGTGCTGTTCACCAAGGGGCTCTGGGGAAATCACTCCAGTGTCAGTGTTGAAATAAGTCACGCAAAGCCGAATCCTGTAATTTATGGCAAACTAACCCCTAATAATAAGTAAGTTGGTTATTTTGTATCTGTTTAATATTGTTTAAAAGCATGATATCTCGCCTGTCAAGCCTAATCAGATGATTATTTTAAAGGTCTCTTTGTTGGGAGCGTGGGGAAGATGGCTTCTGGCCCGGTGGGGCAACACTCTCTGTTAAACTTGACAGTGAACTGATGGTCAGTGGGATGAAGGCATACTTTTGATATACATTTTTAAACTGTTGTGGAATATGTTGACATCTCAAATAACATGCACTGTTTGTGTAGACTACAGGTGATCTGCTGGTATCAGACCTGACCAAGAAAGAGTTTACACCAGAGGTAATGTATTTGAAGGTGACAGGGGTTATTGTGCTTATCTCTGTATTTATTTGTTTACACACGCTTATGGTCTATTAAGAGCCTCACAAGGAATGGCCAGGATGTACAATATGCTTCGTACTTGTCCCTACAGTGTACAGTGGCCCCACTGGTCATGCGAGAGGCCCCTGGGAAGAGGAAAAGGCAAGCAATAGAGCAGGAACAGGAAACTGCAGATCAGGAGAACATGTGCCCTAACAGCCAAGCCTCTGAGAAAACAACTCCGAACAGAAGGGGCCGGAACGCCCCCCGCGGTAGCCAGACGCGTCTCTTCCCCCAAAAGGACGAACAGCCACCCGCTCAGGCCAGCACCCGCACTCCCCCAAATCCCAAGCCCAGGGGCAGACCGGCCAAAACTCCCACACCCTCCCAATCAGGTGGGCTTTAAGTGCACCATTTTGCACCATGGAGTTTCTGTGCCATGAGCATGTCGATTGAGTTCATTATTTTAAAGTGTGTAATATTTAACATATTCAGACTTAGAAATATGCACTACTATAGTCCACATTTGTAAAGCAGCATTGTAGTTCAAGTTGATGACATGTTTATCTCTGTGCAGCCCCACTGGATTGCCCCTCAGGTCGATGGGGTCAGAGTCTCTGCCCCATTGATCCTCAAACAGCCATTCTGATTGGTGGACAAGGTGCAAAGATGCAGTTCTGCAAGGATCCTATGTGGAAGCTCTGCACAGGTGAACTACCCTCTTTGATTATTTATTTGTGTATTTAATAAAAAAATTCTCTATCTAAATATGATATACATTTTGAACATTGTCTTTTGCTATGGTCTTGTACCTTATGCATAAACTTTGCTAGCAAACTTATCTGGCATTATGGTGGTATTCTCCAGAGGACTCGTCCTGGATGCCTGCTGAAACACTAGCCAAAGGCCCCACGCCTGAAGCCAGGATTGGTCACTCTGCGACCTACGACCCCGAATCCAAGCGGATCTTCGTCTTCGGTGGCTCCAAGAGCAAGAAGTGGTTCAATGACGTGCACATCCTGGACACCCAGAGCTGGCGCTGGAGCACGGTGGAGGTAGGAGAGGCCAGATTTAGCAGATCACGGTGCATTAAATGGCAATAAAATTGGACTTCTCTACCATTTCGTATAGAGATGATGAACCAACAATGCATTTTAGCTGTGGTTGGGAAATGTCAGTTCAACTAAGCAGAGTAAATGAACAGCTTCATTAACACAGTTATGATGAACTCAAACTATGTGAACAGCTATTATACTAGTGCTACTATGCTCAGAAGTCCCTTCCATAAATCCTGAGTATTGTTGTACCATTACACTTATTAAATGGACAAAATTGCCTGCATAGAATATATATATATATATATACAGTATATATATAAGAATATAATGCAAACTCTGCATATCATGTTGAGTACTTGACAAAGTGCCAGTTGTCTTACTTCAACTCTTTTATAGTAAATACATGTTTTCTTCAGTATGGGTCAACACAAAGAAGTAATTAACTCCATGGCTTTCCCTCAGGCTCAGGGCAAGGTGCCCCCGCTGGCCTACCACAGCTGCAGCTTGTTCAGAGGGGAGCTCTTTGTCTTCGGTGGGGTGTTCCCTCGCCCCCACCCTCAGCCCGATGGCTGCAGCGACTCTATCTATATTTTCAGCCCAGAGATGGCCATCTGGTACCAGCCCATAGTGAACGGAGACAAGCCTGCACCTCGGTCAGGGTAAGCTGGCACAGGAGGTGATGCTCATACAGGCATGGTCATTCTTTAGTATTTCTGTAAGGCAAAAGCACTGATGAATATAGACATTCCTGCAAGATGGCAGTTGCAAAAGGTTTGTTCAATAGAGGCAACATACAATGCTTAGTAAGCTATGAGGAATTCATTTTGTATGTCTTTAGAAAAGGGGATAGTTAGAAAAGGAATATAAATAATTTGAGTCTCATCTCATGCCAATTCTCCACAGACACTCTGCTTGCGTGGTTCAAGGGAAGATTTTCATCTTTGGTGGATGGGACACGCCTGTGTGTTTCAATGACATGTACATGTTGGACCTGGGTAAGACGGATGTTTTCTTGGAAAATGTAAACCCACTTTAACACCGGATCTCTTGATTCAATCTCCTGCCAATTTTAAATAAAACTTCTGTTTTTCCCAATATATCAGGCTTGATGGAGTTTTCTGCTGTGAAGACAAGTGGAAAGCCCCCTTCTCCAAGAAGGTAAAACGGCTTTCCTTTTCTCTTTAGCCTATTACCTATTATTCTAGCTGTAAAGTAAACCAAGGGAAAAAAAGTCATGTTTGTTGTTGTTTGACCATGTGACCTTTCACCCTGCTGTGTCCCAGCTGGCATGGCTGCACTCTTCTCTCAGACTCGCGGTTTATGGTGCACGGAGGCTACAACGGAAACAATGCCCTCAGCGACACCTTTATCTTCAACACAGGTAAGAGATGGGGGGGTTTGGACAAAGTCTTTCTTATACAGGGCAGGACTTCCAGTTACAAATCCGCCAAGTTTAGCCTTGTGGATTCCCTTCATGGGAAGAAATGACTGGATAGGGTCTATGGAGCGGTCACTTTCGTATTTAGATCCAGCCTGTGAACTTCCAAGTGACCAGAGCCATTGCGGTCTCACATCCAGCCTTCTGGAAGTCTTCATGTGTCATGTTTACAGTGAAGTGTGCTAAGTTGGAGGTGTGTTTACAGTGAAGTGTGCTAAGTTGGAGGTGTGTTTGCTTTTGCAGAGACCAGCTGCTGGACCACTGTGGTTCACCCCCAGCTAACTTCAGTCCCACGGGCTGGACATTCCATTTTCACAATGACCACAGCAGGCTCACAGGTATAGTCTTCCTAGTCTCATTCATTTGAACTGTTCATCACTAAATTGATAAAGTATTTTCTTGCAGTATTAAATATAAACAGTACTTTCTATGGATGATAGTAATAATCATAATAATTAACAAGAGCAATTCGAGATTTCTGACCTCCAGCAAGGAGGTACACAAAGATCCGGATCATCCTGAAATTTTAATGGGGATGTCCCAGGACCAAGATCCACCTCTTGTGAAAATTTCAGAAAGATCCGCCCAGTAGTTTCTGAGAAATCTTGTCCACAGACAGACAAACGGACAAATAAATTAACGGACCCGATCGCATAACCTCCTTGCTGGAGGTAATAATATTGATTAAAAATGTCAGGTCCCTCATCGATTAGTTGGGATTTCTTGATCATTTTGAGTACATTCTTTTTCTTAAGGTGTCTGTGTTTCTTTTACAGAGCTCCATGGATGAGGAGCAGATTCAAGATTCAGATGGGTGTCCCAAAACATTGTTCATTTTTGGAGGGGGAGACAATGAAGGGAGTTTTTTCTCTGACCTTATGACCCTTGCAGTGGAAGAGCTGGAGGATTAAACTGGTGACCTAGGGAATAGTGTACAAAAGTGTGGCCTACTGTATTATAATTACGAATTGGATATAATTCCTGTTTTGTTGGTACTTTTCCTCTAGTGGTAAATATCAGACGATCCTCTAATTACACAGAATTATTTTATCTCCATTTCAGGTGAAGAGTCCAATGTGTCAGTTTATAAATGCTTTATTTTGTACTACATAGCTAAATATATATTTTTTGTTTATTCTATTTTATCCCTTACATAGTGGTTTAAGACAACTATACAGTGTGAATGTTTTTTTAAATCCTTTGTTTGGAGTGCTTCTGTATATATTTTATCCCATGATTTTACAAAAAAATGTTTGTTTGTTTTTTAATTAAATGTGGTGTGCAATCTTTGTGCTGTGTCATTTCACTGTGTGTATCCCAGGTCTGTCTGCCAGGGGACATGGGTAGAATACAAAATAATTATGGAAATTAGCTGCAGTGTCTACACTTTATTTTTTCCTTTATGAAAACATTGGCATACATAGTAGGTCTTGAGATCCAATTTTTGTCAAAATATTTTACCTCTGCCTAATGTAGTTACTGAACAATGGTTGCAGTTAGTGACTTTTATTCTGACAACTCACAAAAGGGTCCAGACTATTTGCGGTTGTTGTGAACGTTGACTCCACCTTCCTCAAAAAGTTAGGGTGCAAAACCAAATCTCAACACTAAACGGTAACCAGGCTTGCCTGTCTAGAAAGAGGTGAACAAATTGTCACGTACGTTCTATAACAAAGGCGATCATGATTTACATGTGACTTAGTGAAGAAATTCAGTCCGCTGTTGTGTTCGCGTATGTGACTTGCACAAAAACTGTTATGTTGGTGCCTGGTTAGTAATTAATTTATAGTAAAGCCACAAGCTATGCTAAGTGCTATCTAGCGAGGTTTTTTTTTCAGCGATAGTTTTAGGTTATCGGGAGTTTTTAAGGTTCTGCTCTCTATATATGCTAGAACACAAATTAAACATTACGCGTTCGTCACCTAACCTATACGTTTTCACATTGCAATCACGTATCGTGAATACCTACACAAGTATCCTGTCACCTTTGCCCAACTAAGAGCTGATATGTCTGCTGTTTACCACCAATCAATCATAAAAGCTTGAACTTGGGCAATAATATCCCACGTTGGTAAACTATGTTATTTGTCACCCTTTGAAACTTTCTGTTTGCTTGTCTGCAGGGTATGCTAAGGTCTATGACTAAGTGCCTGCTGACGAATCCTGTCAGTGTCTGTCGAAGAACAATGTCACACAGCAGCCTAGTAGGAAAAACTGCCATAATAACGGCATCCACAGATGGGTATTAAATGTTATTGACATTGATCGTTTAGTAATACTGTTTATTCTACTCATAAGTATAACATATAGGATAGGATTGAGTAAACTATACTCGGTGACAAACACATGCATTATATTTTTATTTGGTGAATTGGGAGGCTTCTTTACCGATTGGTTAATCAATTAATGATTGGACTATTACAAAACACACAGTAATTCGGTTGAATTTAATATTATACTTTGATCCTTTGCATGATTAGATTGGGATATCTGCTATAATCCATTTAAATGGGGCGGAATTTGTATTTGGCTTAGGTATTGTTTAGTATGCCTAATTGAAAGAAGAACAAATTTGCCGTTTCATGATGTATATTTTGTAGGATCGGAGTGTTTAAAACTAGAGACCCATTCTCAACACACCTCTGGTCTTTCCCATCAGAATCGGTCTGGCTGCAGCTGAGGCATTGGGTCAGAGGGGAGCCCATGTCGTCGTGAGCAGCCGTCGTCAGGTCAACGTAGACCAGGCGGTGTCTCTGCTGCTCAGCAAGAACATCCAGGTTACTGGCACCACATGTAATGTTGGCAAGAGCGAAGATAGAGAGAAGCTGGTGCAAATGGTAAGGCTTCATCATGGTCTTAACTGGCATAAGAACACAGAATTTGAAATAGACATCCTTTACAACAAACCTCTATAACTGCTATACAATGGAATGCAAGATGTTGTGTTTCTCTTGTTAAGACAGTGGAGAAATGTGGGGGCATCGACATCTTTGTCTCCAACGCAGCTGTCAACCCATATTTTGGAAATATCATGGACTCAACTGAGGAAGTCTGGGATAAGGTATAAACCTCCACAGACTGATCTTGGCCTGGTTCTTAGCATTTTATCTTCAAAAGCCTTCTACACCCATATTCACCCAAATTCATTCAAGTATGTTGAATGCATAATGTATTGGTTACCATGTAAAAGGCTCTCTTGAGTATTACTGTGAATCCATCTGAAAAGGAAAACATAATTTACCTGGAGTTGTGGGAATAGTGCTATTAAGTGTAATGATTGTCTTTTAATGCTTAATTGTCTTTTAATAGATCCTGGATGTAAATGTGAAAGCTGCTTTCCTGCTGACCAAACTAGTGGTGCCCCACATGGAGAAAAGAGGGTAAGAATGTGGGGAAGTAGAGCATGACAGGGGAGTGGTGTACTCTTAAATTGATGCTATTTTCATCCCTTTCTGTTATTGGTTCACCACACTTCATAGGGGAGGATCTGTTGTTTTTGTGTCATCTGTTGCCGCGTACCAGCCAATGCAGGCAAGTGTATTCTAAATTTCAATTTTAGGAACCAAGAACTTAATACTGTCATTCTAATTTGATTAGAATTTGTAAAAACCTGCAATATAAATGTGTATGGTGTCCATAACTTCATTTTACATTTTGAGCATTACCTTGAGGGGAAACCTGATCCATTGTAAATCCATTTAAACTTCTTAACTATGTTTTTGTCAGGCTCTGGGCCCATACAGTGTGAGTAAGACGGCCTTGCTGGGCTTAACACGGGCTTTGGCGCCTGAACTAGCACACAGCAACATCCGGGTCAACTGCGTGGCACCGGGCGTCATCAAGACGCGCTTCAGCTCTGCGGTAAGGTTTCTAGTAGTGTTGCCAGGCAGCCTCCCTCACAGTCGCTGGTCATATTGACTAGTGCCTACCTAAACATGTATTTATCAGTCACTAAAGCATTTGCAACACATCTTCCCGCTTTACATTTGTTCCAGTTGTGGCAGAATGAAGACATTGTGGATGAATTCAAAAAGCAACTGGCCATTAAAAGGTAAATTACTAAAACTCCTTAACGATCGGACTCTCCCTCATCGAAAGCAATATTGTGGTATGTGACTGCCTGCCTGTTCTGCACCTCCAGGATTGGCGAGCCAGCGGAAATTGGTGGAGTCATCGCCTTCCTCTGTTCAGAGGACGCCTCTTATATCACAGGGGAAACAATAATGGCCACTGGAGGGATTAGCTGTAGACTCTAAGTGTGTGTGTGTGCGTGTGTGTGTGTGTGTGTGTGTGTGTGTGTGTGTGGGCTAAAGGTGGAAAAACCGGCTCAAATGACACCACTCTGGTTAGTGTAGTCCATGCTACTAAGTCATGGGTCTCCAAATAACAGACTTGGGATGTTGAATTTTGCCTTATCAGTGGTGACCACACCACGTGGACATGACGCCACAGAAATTAATCACAAGAACTTGAATGAAACATTTCTGTGACGTTTTTTTTTAAACTCAATGTGGATGATTACTTTTCATTTCCGAGTATGAACTTCTTACCTTTTAAATTATCCTTGTTGTAAAAAAAAATCCATCCTCCTCACAGATGAAAAACTTGATTAATAAAGTGTTTTGCTTGTTTTGTTGCACTTGAAGTATGGTAAATGCTCACCAGGATAAGTTACTTTACTACGTTTGCAGCAGGCACAACGTACTTGTCCATTTTAACATCAATGCAATGTTCATTAAAATAAGTATACTTCCTGTTGTAGATGACAAGATAAGTGCCAAAGTGATTTATTTAGTTTGTCTGTGTGTGTATAAACAATGCAATGCTTCACCTTTTTTATTTTTAAATAAGGAATTTATTTATTCAGATTAATAAATTAAAAAATGAAGGTATCTTAAAAATTGGAGGTCAAATTCAAAGTAGAAACAGGCAATATACTATTAAATAAAGCACCAATAAGCAAGTTTAGTAGCATATATACAAGTAAAATCAGGCAGCCATCGCTTCTTAGTCAGACCCAGCTCTGTGGGTTAATGCTGATTACTGATAGAGAGCATGATTATTTGAGTGCTACCTGGACAAGCAAGAAGTCTTACTGCAGAAAAAGCAATTACCATTACTGTACATAATCACTGCCTTTGCCCTGCTCCAGGAGACAGCATGTCCCGTCGACCCACACCTGGTTTCAGGTACTCCTCCAGCGTCGGTACAAAGGTGTTGTGCTTGGTTCTGTAGTAGCCCATCAGAAAGTTCTGAAAATAACAGAGAAGAAGCTCACTACGCTACAATATCAGTTTGCTGCAGTTTATGTCAGCAAATTACATAGAGCCATGCATTTAAGATGTGAACTGAGCACTCAGTAATGCATTTGAATTACTGTAGTGTTCCAATTCACTGAGATACTGTATAAGCTAACGATTACATTTACGCCATGTACTGAATTTTCAGTCATATGTGCCTTGTTTTGCCATTACCTTGAAATGGTTTGGGGATTCATCCTCTGAATCAGCAACCATCTCCTCTCCAGATTCAGCAGGTGGATTACCTGGGAGACGGGAGGAAAGACTTGAGTTGAGGAGATTGAGGGCCAGTGCAAGACATTAGTTTCATCTGGATTCCATGTCCTTCTACAGGACATAAACCTTGTTTCTGTATTTAATTGCAACTCATACTAAACTGTTTTGACTTTGACAGTTCTAAACAACGTCACAGACTCGGAGGTGTTCTATGAAAACCTGCTGGGTAGATCTCCAACAGATGGACTGGGGAGCCCTGCTTTACATGCTACTGAAAAAACAACCCATTATGCACCCTGAACAAAGGGGAAGCTTTAGAATGAAAAATTCTTGTAGCTCAAACGGTAAAGATTACCATGCACTCCTACTTATTTGAGACCTTACTCTTGAATAAAGTTGCTTCAAATACAAATGTCATTGAAATTATTCAAATGTAACTGCAGAATTAATTGTCACCTGGGCTATTTGTCCTTTGGGAAATAATTTGGGGTCCTTCAATGTTCCTAAGGATTACAAAACCATCAGTTTATTGACATATTTTATAATCACTTTACACACATACATACACATACACTACATAAATTACATTAAAAGGCTTTCATAAAAAGAGGTCATCGAACCACACAGATTTATCCTCATCAGTGTTAATCTGTGAAATGACCTATAATCTGTGACATTATAGATAATCCCCAACATGACAACCCAAAGGAGGATTTGAAAATACTATGTGATCAGTCAAAGCCATACAATGAGACACCTTCAGCCTTACTCTTTGTTTTCTGAGCTCAGCCATGTCTTTGCTGGGGAGGGTAGGCAGTCGCTTCTCTTCCTCTTCCTCTTCCTCACAGTCACACCTGCTATCGTCTCCGTGGAAACACTCTTTCTGGGTTCTGACACGGCTGCAGGGCGTCGATTTAAGAGCGCCTGAACGGCAGGAGAGTCCATGTTTAACCGCTGGATGGTGACCCTGAGCTGGCGTTTCGAACAGGAGCCGTTCCGTTTCTGCGAGACGTCAGTGACACCGCTGCCTCTCCACTTCAGCACCTCAGACACCTCCAGGTGACGGACTACCACCCTCGGCTGGCGTTTCAAACAGGAGCCCACTAGAGAGGTCCAGTCCTCCCTTACCCGTCGCTTCACACTAGTGAAAGTGCCATCTTTCGTCACGTTCTCCTGACGTTCCATTTTCCCTAAGCCCTCCTTTGCATCCCCATCACGCTTATCTCCTTCATGTGCTCTTGACTTTCTTGGCCTTCCTCTCTTCCTGGGTACCTTAGCCTCTTCCTTGTCAAGGACGCTGATTGGTTCATTCTCCCTCCTGACACCTTCCTCATCTTCCGCAGTAGCCTTGGCAGTCTTTGAAAGATTTTTCTGTCTGATTTTGGTGAAGACTTGGGTCGATGTGGCAGGTTTCACATCACAGTGTGAGGTGACCTCAGACTGACAGCTTTTCTCTTGCAGCTGGGCACCGTTTAGAGTTAATTGGGTATCCTTTAGCGATATGGAGCCAAATACAGGGTCGATGGGTGACCGGGTTCGTCTCAGTCGTCGCTGATTGGACTTTTGCGGTGACATATCGGATGCTGTGGCCTTCACAGAGATTTGGTCCGATCCAGGCTGATGAGTCCGGCCAGAGGGAGGGAGGGACAGGGAGGAGAGGATGGTGTCCCCTGTGGTGGGAGGTATGGATACTACCAACAAGAAGAGAAGAGGTGAGGGAAAAGACGGGGAGAGAATTATCAAATGTTAGTAAAGTAAAATACCGTTTCAGAGTCAAAATATGAATTACTATTTGAAAGGAATGTCATTTAAAAATCAATATATATCCTCCTGACTACCAGCCATTGAAATTTGTCCTCTCTAGAGGACCTTTCTAAATCTGAATATCTTCCACCCCCTGCATGCTACTGAACTAACTCCTTTTGGTATCTAGAGAGGACATTTAGGGCTTTTATTTGATACCTCATTTGTAGGGGTGGGATTTTGGGAACTTCCTGTTCCTGTTGGAGGAAAATGGCATCTTTTTCCACAGGGGCATTTTATGGCAAGAGGAAAGGTAAGTGCATAATAATTGATTTTGAGCTAATTTTTACTTGAAATGTTGTTGTTATATTGTACATGAATCTCTTAGGAACACATTAAACCAATTTATACATGAATGTTACAAAAGTTTACCACAGTATTTAAGTGTTTAATAAATGTCCTCTGTAGTGGACATTTGTAGTTACTTTTCATTTTGTTCTGTATTTACATTGAAATATGGTCAATTTGACATGTACGGAGTTAAGATGTCCACTGTAATGGACAAATTTTATCTATGAAATAAAACGTTTTTTTTACAAAAAAATGTTTGCAGTATTCTCATAACCTCTCAAACAATTAAAAAAGTAAAAAAAAAAAATGTTCCTGGTAGTCAGGAGGATATAGATTATTGATCGGCACATTATTTTCTAAAACAATATGTTTTTGAGGCAACGATTTATTTAAGTAACATTATGCAACAATTTGCCACTTTTTGAGATATGGCTTTACAGACAAAGTTTTGGTACCATCCTCAATTTCATTTGAATAGCATGTGGTCATGTGAAGGACAGATAAACACCCCACTAGCCATCCAGGATATGCCCTTTGTACAGCGCCCTCCACAATTATTGGCACCCCTAGTGAAAATGAGCAAAAACAAGCAAAAACATGCCTTTGCTGTTTATCTTCTTGGTCTTTCACTCAAAATATTCACAAAAATCTTACCTTTTCATTGAAGCAAAATTATTGAAAAAAAAAAAAAAACTGTCCACATTAAATAAATATTTTTCTGGAAAACATGTGTGCCACAATTTTTGGCACCCCTAGAGAAATCTTATGATTCAAATCTAACTGAAGTATATTTCCAGTCATGTTTTACTGTTTGATTAGGAACTCTTAAGAGGTCAACCATGACTTCCTGTTCCACTGGCGTAAAAATATGCGGTGACACACGCAAAATTATATTAGTCATTCGTCACTAAGAACACAGTGTTGATGTGCAACGAAAAGTTGTTGAGCTGCACAAATCAAGAAATGGACACAAAAAAATCTCTAATTTTATTTATTACTATCCCTGCAGCTAGGTTATGCAAAACTACTCAACAATGTTAAAATAACATGAGTTCAGCTTCATATTAACACAAGTTCATATTCACTTTATATTAAAATTAGTTAATATTACACATGCTAGCAGCTACAAACTGTTAAGATGGTTACCTAAGCTAGAGACATCATTGTGCATTGACCACATTTACACTTATGCTGGAGAACTTTAGTTTTAGTGATCATAATCTAGTAGCCAGTTCCAAAGACTGGGCCTAAAATAGTGTTTAAGAGATCAAACAAGGGATTTTGCTGTGACTCATATGTTGATGTTTAAAATATTCATTGGTCTGATGTGAGTAAAGAGAGGGACCCAGTTGCTGCACTTGATGAATTTATGAAATTGTTGCTTCCTGTTATTGATAAGCATGCACCTGTCAGGAAACTGAGTGTTAGAACTGTTTATAAGTGCCCCGTGGATTGATGAGGATGTGAAAAAGACAAAGCAAAAGTGATGGCAAATACTGACTGACTTTTATTTTTTATTTATTTCTATGAGATGATTGTAATTCTAACAACCTGTTTGTGAAGTGACCTTGGGTGTCATGGAAGGCGCTTTAAATACAATTTATTATTATTATTATTATCATTATTATTATTAAACAGTTGAAAATACCCATTTCCACTATCATGGAGATAATAAAGAAGTTAAAAGCGATGTTAAGAGGCAAAGATGGTTCGACTGGCAAAAGAATGTCCAAGGATCACAGCTGGAGAATTGTAGCGATTAGTTGAGTCTTGGGGTAAGAAATTCTCCAAAACTACTATCAGACGCCACCTCCATCACCACAAGTTGTTTTGGAGGGTTGCCAGAAAAAAGCCTCTGCTATCAATCAACAACAAACTAAAGCGCCTACAGTTTGCATGACAATGATCCGAAGCACACCTGAAAATCAACACAAAAATGGTTCACCGACCGCAGAATAACGGTTTTGCCATGGCCATCACAGTCCCCCGATCTAAACCCCATAGAAAATCTGTGGGATGAGCTGAAGCCGAGTCTACAAATGTTGACCTCAGAATCTGAAGGATCTGGGATCTGGAGAGCTACTGCATGTATGTATGGTCTCAGATCCGGTGCCATGTGTTCACCAACCTCATCACGCATTATAGGAGAAGACTCAGAGCTGTTATCTTGGCAAAGGGAGGCTGCACAAAACATTAAATTATGGGGTGCCAATAACTGTGGCACACATGTTTGGGAAAAAATATTTATTTAATGTCAACATTTTTTTTTCTTTCAATAATTTTACTTTACACCAAGACCAAGAGGATAAACAGCAAAGACATATTTTTTCAAAGCCTTTTTTTCTCATATGCACTAGGGGTGCCAATAATTGTGGAGGGTACTGTAGTTCTGTGTAACGGGCTAGTACAACCTGCAAAAATGGAAGAAGATTGCAAGCTAAACTGCCAAAAGACACCAGTTAGTGTTGGCACGCTTCTATAAGGTTTGCACGCTATAAGGTTTGCACGCTTTGCAAGGGTTTTGAATGCTATTAAAGTAGTTAGCTTACTAGTTTTGGATCAGAACTTTGTATTGCTGCTTTAAAATTAGAGAACATTTAAATTAGACACATTAGTATGTGTGCTTTCCAATTCACTCAGTTGGCCTTCTGTTTAATGTAGTCTGGAATATTAAACACACAATATATGCAATGTGAGACAAGGTTTATGTAAAGCAGCCCGCATCAGTCTTGACATGACGGAGTCAGTAACATCATCATGTTTTGTTAACTGTTGAAATGACTGTTACAAAATTTGATGTTGGCTTATTATAACGTCTTTATAACATTTAACATAGGCACCGGCTACTGATATATCTAGGCTACACAAAACTTCTCTTGTGGAAATGTTTCTGAATAAACAATCTTATTTTCATCCTATGTGTCTACATGATTTGATGAAAATGATGCGCTTAATAATTAAGCTATGTAATAAATATGTTACGATAGTCCAACATCTCGTGGTGCTTCCTTATGACACTGAAAATCGGGGTGTGTGTGGGTGTGTGTGTGTGTGTGTGTGTGTGTGTGTGTGTGAGCACAAGGCACATCTGCACCTACCTCCAGAGCCAAGGTGGCCTAGGCTAATCTCATGCTGCAGCAGGTTTCTGAGAAGCTGAGGCGGGGTAGACGACTTAGCACACTCATCCAAGAAAGCAGGGGCATTCCCGAGCCACGACACGGTCTGCACACACAACAGAGAGCAACCTTTGAGACAGGCAGTTAACACAGGCGTATAGGGTGAGCCAACAAAAAGGCCCTTACACTACTAAATAAAACACACTACACATAGATTGTTACATAGAGTATATCAGTCAAAACTGGTCTTGTATGTGATTTTAATGTTTCCTTATTATGGGATAATGGCATTCCACAAAGGTGTGCTATGCTGTAAAGGGATACACTTCACCTAAAGATATTTTTTTGCCCAAGTAAATGATTCCCTGAAATGTAAGTGATGCTCCCTCTCCACTAATGATGAATGAAGCGTATAAACATATGCCGAGCATGCACCATACCTGTGCCAAATCAGGAATTGGTAAAAGTTGATCTAGTCTGGTTAAAAACTCCCACAGCAGTTTCTCGAGGGCCTTGTCATATTGTGGGCCATACTGTTCTGGAAAGTCTTCCTAAAGATGCAAGAAGGGAGTACAATAAATAAAATAAAAATGTGTTGGCACGTGATAGTGGGAAATAAAAGATTTGAATTATTTCTACAACAAAGACCGCTTGTATTCACACCTGGAAAAAGATGTCTCGCTCTTCAGGGTCATCAAGGATGGTCTGGACTAAGTTCTGGAAATTGCTTACGGTCATTTCAACTTTCAAATCCTTTCTCTAAAAGAAGGCACAAACTAAAATGTTATCATCATGAACTTAAATCCTTTGCTTTTAACTTATAGATGAACACAGATGAATGGACATAAAAAAAACACAGACTTTTCAGTTTCAGTCAGACAGACACCATTTCATCCTTGTACTACATGATAGACCTTCTAACTGCCACTTTCTTTGGTTAAATTAACAATCAAAGCTATTTTGTAATTGCAGTGCACACCAAAGGAAGATGCTGCAACCAAAGACAGTAACTCACCGGCCTGTTAGGCGAAGACTGGACAAGGGCTGGTATCCTATCTAGATGTGTGAGGATGGCTGTCGGGTCCGGGGCTTCAGGGCCCCGACACAACTCCAAAATCAACTGGAGACATCAAGAAAATATTTTAGTCTGACAACCTCTAGCAGCCTATCAAAGGGGTGCAATCGTACGATAACATGATATTCCTTCAGTGATTATAAAAACTCATATTCTTGGCACATGCCAAACACAGACACACTCAGGGACTTACCCGAGACCTCAGGCCAAGTGCGAGTTTAACATAGTGTCTGTAGTCCAGCAACCCAGGAACACTCTCAGAGATAGAGGTTATAAACTCCTCCAGCCTCCCATACTGGGTCACATCCCGCTGCAACATCGTCTTCCACATTGCTGCCGACATCGTACGCAAAGGTGGAGCCAGAAGACAAAGGGAGTGGATGGGTACAACTGAGCCTATGAAAAGAAGGGCACGTTCATCAGGCAGCTGTATAGGTGCACGCCCAAAGGATGCAATGAAACACCACTGTCCACGTTGCACTGCTCCACCCCGACGCTGTCAACTTCAACAAAGTATCTCTAACGCGAATGAAAATTCATGACTATGGGGTGGCTCACTCTCGCTTTTCTCATGCGTTAAACATTTTAAACTAATTATCAAACACAACCGTGTATAGAATGACACAACCGTGGTGATTCAATATTTTCCACCATTGGCGTCTCATTGATACCGCTTTATTGGTTCAGATGGGTCTGAATCGAGACTGTGGCTAACAAATGTCGCTAGCAAAGTTACCCTTGTATACACGTGACGTGTATTTCACGCTTTTCTACCCCACAGCAAATAATGCTAATTATTTTTTAAATTCAAATCTGCAAACAAAGAAAATTTAGATGACTTACCCTCTAGATCCATCATCGGTCACGGAATGTTTCTGTGTAGATACCCTAACACAAACACTAGTTACCAAGCTAATATGAGCCGAAAAATAGAATAACATTAGCATAATCGTTTACAGTTCTAGGTTCTGGAACTTGTCCATTTGTTTATCAACAACTTTTCCGATTCCAAGGGGAACCGAGAGCGTTACTAACTTATTTATTTGAGCGCTAAATGAAAACAAGCCCAAATTTACCGGGAAACATTAGTTCCGGTCAGTTGGACTTCCGGCTGATATTTTCAGTTTTTCCAAGATAAAAGTCTGTACTTCATTGCATTACCTTCGTGTCTCCATTTGTAGATGCACAACGTTAAGTCAAACTCTTCGTCATTTAACCTGATATACGCTCAGGTATGGCTTACAACCACATTCTTCTCGGCTTAATAGGCATGAGTTACTTTAAGTCTTCACTTTAAAATGTTCCGAAAATGACAATGGTATCGGTCTTCATAACTTCTTCATTTCTCTGAAGAGAATGACTCATTATTCAATTGTGATTGGCTGTTAATTCTGAGCCCCCAAACAAGAAACTATTCACTGTATCTCCCATTTTCCCCACTAGTAAACACGATAAATCATTGTGAGAAGGTAGTGTCAACTATTTCAGTTTTTGATCAAAATTGGCAGGGTGGGGGAGGATTTAACTGAAACCACTTCAACAATTACATTTTTTTTGTTGTGAAACAAAGACCAGGTCCTGACACAGTGTTTTTAAAGACCATCAGAGATTTATTGTGGCTCCTCAATATAGACATTACTCTGTAAAAATGAATAATGTCCGAAAACACTAACTTAAATAACTAACATCTTAAAGGAGTATAGTGTGTAGTCTTACATCATGTACCCTATCACAGATGTGTGTTGTTACATAAGTACATACGACATCACAAGTCTATAGTATATTTTTAGTGAGGAAGTAAATCTGGCATCAGAGTCTTATTTGTGCCTGGTTGTATCTTTTGGTGCTGGGTATTTTGTTTATGAGGAATGCGGGACTGCGCTGGTGTTGGTTGAGTCCATGGACATCCGCCGCATAGCTTCATGGCGCAGGCCCCTCTGGAACGCAGCCGGGGAGTCCGTGCCTGAGTCAATGACATGGGCCTGTGAACAGAGAACGCACAAAACCAGATAATCAGAGGACATCTGAACCGGAATCTGAATCTGTCAGCAAATCAGATCAAACCAGGCAAGACGATTAATATAAATGCTTCTATCCATTAAACTAAACATGTATTGAATACCATAGTGATTATAGAATAACATATAAAAACTAATACTTCAAAAACCCAAATTTGATTTCCTAATGTAATGGACAGCATCCTGTCTAGTATAACTGTTTTCTTCACCAAATAAAGACATACAAAATAACACAATACATACAAAAAATAAATCAATACTAAATAATAATGATATAATCTCTCTTAACCCGTTACCTTCTCCAGTGCGATAAGAGTGGACAGCATGTCTCCAGTGCGTCCTGTGGTAACCTCACTCGTTAGGAAGTCTTTCATGGTGGTTGCATTTTGGTCACGCATGATCACAGCATTTTCCTGTTCTCTGTTGAAGGGGAGATTGTGCACCTCCTCAACAATCCTACAGTCAATGGCCAGGGAGGAAGTTAATCATTCACATTGTTATGACCAGGCTGTGCAACCATGACCTTCCCACAAACATCACCCAAAATACAGGTCTCCATTTATTTGATTCCGGTCAACAATGAGTTGTGGATAAATATATATACTTTATTTATCTCTGCCCAGTTGCCCTACATTGATTGTTACAGGAAATTAAATTACAGGCAACTGGTGAGAGTAGAAATAAGTACAATTTGCACAACCAAGGGAAGACTTGAATTGGAAATTGCATGTGTCAAATGTTCTCTTTGTTTTTCAGTGTTTTCTTTCCCTCTTTTAGTCGTGTATTAGGAGAATGTGGATTCCTTAGAAACCAATCTAACTACTGTATTGCTTAAGATTCCTAAGGAGTGGTAAAACGTCAAAACGAAATGAAGAATTGGCTTGTCAATTTAACTCACATGAGACTACATTAATTTTCCCTGATGCAAAGATATTTAACATGCAGGACAACCTACTTCTCCAACTCCTGGCGTATTTTCTTGTACTCCTTCTTGTTCTTCTGCATAGCAGACAGGATAAGGGCCAGGTCCTCAAAGGTCTCCACCCTCAGGTTCTCCAGGCAACTTGCCTTCCACGGCTTCTGCCTCCTGGTCATGCTGGTTCTGGCCACAACTTCCTCACAGTGGATCATGCTAGTGTCTGTCATACTGAGATCATCAGGCTGTTAAGTGGTGGCATGGGTCAAAGAGAATAAGACAGAGTGTAAAACATAAAATCAGATACGGCTCAGAGTCATGTTAAATTTCCTGATTCAGATGTCAGATTTTACGCCCAACATATGGCTCTGAATTGTGTAGCAGAGAGACCCACCATCGCAAGGGCATTATCGCTGCCATTTTTTTCATCCATGTCTGCCATGGATATCTCTAAGTTGGTGGTCACCACCGCGCCGAAGAGGTTGCCAAAGATGAACGCGCCAAGAGTGAGGAAGATGAAGAAGTACAATGAAGCACCGTATAGCAGTGAGGCTCCACCCCTGGAAATACCACAGCAATAAAAGGTAAATACACATACAAATCAGAGGTCAAAATGGCTGCTATAATAGAACAGCTTTTCAGGAAGAACTTTGATATTATGGCATATTGTTGAATAACTACACATTTGCCAATTACAGCAATAAACACATTGTTAAATCCACTGAGGAAGTGTACACGACCCCCCACCTGATTAATATTGTCACTTACTCCTGGAACTCATTATAGATAGTCATCCATCCGTCCTGAGTGATGCAGATGAAGAGGGTATAGAGGGCTGCGGTGAGGTCGCCAAACGCAGATGGCACAGAGGCGCTGAACAAATTGACTCCAAACACAGCAAAGACCTGGACCGAGCAAAGACCAACACAACAACGGCCAGTCATACACACACACGCCAACGCACCATGAGCACAATACTGCATGCATGAACTCATGTGCTCTGCTAACAGGAGATGTGACCGTGTAAAGTAGAATGGATGTATGTATAGAGGGACAGAAGGATGGGTGAATGGGCATGGCTGAACGGATGGGTGATGTATACCATCATGATTATGACTAGAAGCAAGAAGATGTTTATCAAGTCGGGAAGGGACTGCAAGATGACATGCATCATCATGGCCACACCATGCATGGTGGTGAAGCTGCTGACACATCGGACTACACGCAGTACCCTGGAAGACAACACAATACACTTACAGTTAGAAAACAACTGACCCCATGATCTTCCTGCACAGAGAGGACAACAGGAACACCCTATGAAGAACCACTGTTAGATGATTATTACCTCATGACTTTGAAGATATTTGCTCCGCTTGAAAAGACCATAGGTCCCACTAACAGACATGCTGTCACTAGGCAATCCAGATGGTTCCAGCCATTCTGAAATGGCAAAAGTATGTTATTGAGACAATTTGTATAGGGACATTTAAAAAAACTGCGTAATTTCATCAGTCAAAGTAATGAGGCATTCTCAAGAGAGTTCGCCGCATTTGCACTGCATGCATCCAGTGTGTTAAGAGCTGCAGTGATTTGAACACAAACATGCACAGTACCCTCCAGAAAATTGCGAAGCCGTAGAACCACTTGACCAGGATCTCCCAGGTGAAAACAGTGAGGATGATGTGTTCACACACAGTGAATACAATTTCGTATTTCTGCAAAATAAACAGGAGCAAAAGGCATCATTTTAAAAATATATTTAAAATGTTTTACGACATATTGCCATGGCATATCAATGCACAGTGTCCTCTAAGCAGGTTATTCAAAGGAAAAAAAGACAAGAACACAACATAATATTAAAGGTGTAGTAGGGAAAGGGTATTGTCAAAATAAAAACACAATTTTTCTGGTTATACAATATGATTGAAAGGCCATTGCCTAACCCACAAAGGTTAGTGCCCAAGCTACTGTGCTGCAGATGTTTGACACTAACCTTGGTGATGGCTGGACTGGACGTCTGGATTGAGATGATGATGGCATTGCTGGTGATCACAAAGAGGATGAGGCCCCTAAACAGGAAGTGCTCGAGCAGGGTTCCCACGAGCACCTCAGAGACAAACCTCTCTGTTCCCGAGTCATCCCCCTGAGAGCATGGTAGGGGAGATAAAATAGTGACCTTCACACAACTTGGTCCTTCAAGAGATGTTAAGCTGCTGATTAGTATCAGGCCCACCAAATACAGCCAAAGACTGATGTATTGGCATTAGTCATTTGCAGGATTCTTGCTCCACAATAAAAAAAAAAACGGACTGAAGCAGCCTTGTTTGTTGTTTGTTTTTTCAGTTTTTTTTCTGTTACCAACTGTACCTAGAGGCAGTATGTATAATTATGTAACCATTTACACTTAAATCCAGCTGTTTCAACTGTTTCTTACCCCCTATGCCTGCCATCTAAACCCTTCTTAAGCATAAACCTTGGATGGATTTTAATTGGCCTAATATAGATTTGCTATTGGGTCAGAGGTAATGATAGAGATAATTTCCAAACACTGTTAATGACTTAAGAATATAATAATCAAGTGCCTTGTATTAATATATTACTTGTATGAATCATGTGCTTATGAAAGCAGGAGCATGGCTTTTCTCTCTGTGTGTGTAACTAGAATATTAGGTGCCACTAAGTCTGCATATGAACAAGAGCATGTTTAGACCAGAGAAGATAAGAAAGGAACTGTGCTTCTTCCGACCTTGTGCAAAACTGCCATCCTTGCAAGACAGGGAGCCTCGGACGTGAGAAATCCACCACATGGTCATCCCTGCTGAAAGCTAAACTTCTGACTATATAAACCTTGTGCAAAGAGTTTATCATTGCCTTCACTTTCAGCCTTGTGCTGGGAAGTGAGCCCATTTACAATTGTTGTTGTTGTCTGTCTAATAAATATACTTTCATGCAGCTCCGGAGTCCTGAGGTAACTAGGGTGAATGTTCACCTATCAGGTAGTCTCCTTTAACGTTTGTTAGATGAGGTGCAATATTTAGCTATTGTTAAATACCTGGTACAGTGAAAAAAAAGTAATGAATCTCATTGTGTACTGGCTAGCATAGCCTTACCTCAGACCACCGGATGATGTCTTGCATGCATTCATTGTCCCCAGCATCATCACTTCCTAAGACATTCCACTGTCTCCCGGAATTATCATGCTCATTCTAAAGAATGACAGGAGATTTGTAATGCATTGTTGATGTTTACATTAGGCTAAGCAAAATGATCACTACATCACGTCCTACTACAAGAATAGGAGACCAGGTACAGTTGTAACCCAGGGACAGTTGTAACACGCCTAATTTCTCAGCTCGTGTCAATCATAGTCCGCCAAAAGTTATTTGTGGGCAAATGTGTAACTTCTATAATTTTGCGCATGTTTTTGACCGCATAATTAATGCGTTTTGACACACAAAATACACTGTACTTTGGTCAAATTCGACATTGTGTAGACATACCTCTGCAAGCAATGAACGTCTCCTTGAATCCATCTTAATTCACTTTTAAATATCTAGCCTACGGGACACATCGGTTGTAGGCCTATCAAGCTACGAGCGAGAGAGGGGGGTTCATAACAAGTAACATTTCATGAGAAGGCTCTGCATACAGAGGAGTAAAACTATATACAATATATATATATATATATATATAACGACGAAACCAAGATATTAATGCTAACACATTTCTTACCCATAATCACATTGTTTGTAGGTAATTGGTCGTACAGCTTCCGGCAACCTGACTATTTAAAACAAAACAACTAAGCGTTTTTTCCTTTAGAACTTGTTGTTCTATGGTGTGATGTCACAAAGATGGCACGCGACTACCTTGTAGAGTTGATGTGTTGTCAACCCATGTTTACATAATATGTAGCTACAATCACAATTAACATGAATAAATAAAAAATTAAAAACAATAAGTTAAAGATGGTAACAATGTGGTATATAAACATATAACAGGTTCATTATCTTTGTTTCTGATCATTTGTGGTATTTTTTAAACTGTAATTGTCTAGACTCTTTTTTTGTATCAATTTAATGTAAAATGTAGGCATTTCAGTCTGTTTTAAACAACAAATAAACAAAAATAACCTAGGAGCTCTTGTTGAGCATGACTTGGAATTCCGAAGATTAAACCCACACTCACACAGAGATTAGACCCACACTCACACAGAGACTAGACCCACACATACACAGAGATTAGACCCACACATACACAGAGATTAGACCCATACTCACACAGAGACTAGACCCACACTCACACATAGACTAGACCCACACTCACACAGAGACTAGACCCATACTTACACAGAGACTAGACCCACACTCACACAGAGACTAGACCCATACTCACACAGAGACTAGACCCATACTTACACAGAGATTAGACCCAAACTCACACAGAGACTAGACCCAAACTCACACAGAGACTAGACCCACACTCACACATAGACTAGACCCACACTCACACAGAGACTAGACCCATACTTACACAGAGACTAGACCCACACATACACAGAGACTAGACCCACACATACACAGAGACTAGACCCACACATACACAGAGACTAGACCCACACATACACAGAGACTAGACCCACACATACACAGAGACTAGACCCATACTTACACAGAGACTAGACCCACACTCACACAGAGACTAGACCCACACATACACAGAGACTAGACCCACACTCACACAGAGACTAGACCCATACTTACACAGAGACTAGACCCACACATACACAGAGACTAGACCCACACATACACAGAGACTAGACCCACACATACACAGAGACTAGACCCACACATACACAGAGACTAGACCCATACTATAAACATATATATACTGTAGGTCTATAGTGACAACTATCACGTTCAGTCACATGTGGTGCTGGCCTTACCTAAGTAGCTAGCCTATAAGCCTAAAAGTTTACTTCTAAACATTTAAGTCTTCAAACTTATTTTGACGCATCATGATGTCAAAGCCTATCGGTGCGAAAACACCAGGCATTGGCCTACCTCAGCTTTATACTGGAAGACTTGGAGGATTGAGTCGTGTTTATATAATCAGCGACATTAACAGGTTTTTTTGTTTCTTTTTTTTTTTTTGGCTAACCTTAGGTAGCCTAATGTGGTTCATAGTGGGACAGGTCAGAAATGGGTTAATTTATCAATGGTAGCCTATGTCCAGTTATTTGGTAGATCACCTAGTACAAAGTATTTACATTCATCACCCATGAGACCTCCCCCACACACTCGCACTTATCATACTGACGGACTTCGACCTCTGACATCCGTCTCTGTGTTATCACATCAGCTCTTCCAAAGTACAATCAGTTTCGCAGTTAAGAATCTGATCAGCTTCAAGACGTATTCACTGTTCAAGAGAAGCACAGTCTGGAAAAAGCAACAGGAAGACAAAGGATAGCCAAGGGAAGCTCTGTCCAACAGAAATATGGAGACAACATCGTCACTATTAAAGTGAGTAGCTGACAGAACACACACAAAGTGTCTATAAATTGTGTCTGGAATTTTGTTCTGATACAACGTTTAGCAAATGTCTGGAATTTTTAGCAAATGTTTTTAGATGGCATGGCTTTAAATGTTCATTTTAATTTGTAATTCGTAAAAAGCTTAGCTCCTAAAACATACTACTATACTTTAAACAGGCCTACTAAATATTGTAGTCTACCTCATACCAAATCTCAAAATCAATTTAAATTTGTAATAGATTTTTTACTTTTCAAATTTCAAATGTAGCCTATTTACTCTTTCCTTCTCACTGTTTGGTAGTGTGTTGTCATGATGTTTTTGCTGGAATTAGATCAGATTAGATAAGATTCAACTTTATTGTCATTGCACAGAGTACAAGTACTGAGACAACGAGATGCAGTTCGGCATCTAACCAGAAGTGCAAATAAGCAGTAAAGTGCAGAGTATGTGAATATGTGGTTAATGTGGAGACATTCTAAATAACCATTGGCTATCAGCATCTAGCCTTGCACAACACCTTATACACCACACAACACATATCAGACACAGCAATAAGATGACAGATAACAACAATATCACCTACTGTTAACCTTGTCTATTTCGAAATTCCTAAACATTGCACTCTATATTTAATAAGTACACCACCCCAGTCTTGGAGTCTTGGATGGATTGGCTAGGAGTCATTCTGTGAATGTTTTTTATGAATGACTCTGTTGCTCAAACACTTACACAGACACTAGACCCACACTCACACAGAGACTAGACCCACACATCACAGACACTAGACCCACACTCACACAGAGACTAGACCCACACATCACAGACACTAGACCCACACTCACACAGAGACTAGACCCACACATCACAGACACTAGACCCACACTCACACAGAGACTAGACCCACACATCACAGACACTAGACCCACACTCACACAGAGACTAGACCCACACATCACAGACACTAGACCCACACTCACACAGAGACTAGACCCACACATCACAGACACTAGACCCACACTCACACAGAGACTAGACCCACACATCACAGACACTAGACCCACACTCACACAGAGACTAGACCCACACATCACAGACACTAGACCCACACTCACACAGAGACTAGACCCACACATCACAGACACTAGACCCACACTCACACAGAGACTCTCTCTCTCTCCTTCCATTCCTGTTTCAATGATTCAGTCTGACTTTGGATTCTACCTCCCTCAGGTCTGTTTCCCGTATGGTGTACTCCCCCCCACAGCGGCCATTCAAGGTGTGTTCCCATGACAGAGGAGTTAGGAAGGGCATCACCGCGGCAACTCTGCAGGAGCTGAGAGAGAAGGTGAGAAGTTATATTATTAGAAGCTGAAAGGATTGTTAATGTTAGTTGAATAGGTCAGATTTGTAAATACAGTACTTTCAAATAAGTAATATCAAACAATCAAACTTCTGGGGTGGCCAGTAAAAGATGCATTGCCTCTAGAGTCTAGACTACTCAGTCAGGTCACAGCTCTAATATCATTCATAGCTGCTGTCAGTGCATCTGACCTATTTGCTCCAAAATGTATCATCGTTATCAGAAATAGCCATGTTTCATGAGAGGCCCTTCCTGACTGTGTTGCAGGTGGCCGAGGTTCTGATGCTGTCCTCGCTGCTGTTTCTGGTGTGTGAGGATGATGGGACAGAAGTGGACTCAGAGGAGTTCCTAACAGCACTGCCCGACAACTCTGTGTTCATTGGACTAGAGCCTGGACAGACTTGGACACCCCATGCTGTATGTGTTTATCATATTCACAAAAACAGTGTGTTATGAGCTAAGCAATGGTATAAACACAGCAAAGATAGTTATATTCACTATGGTATGTTTGTTGTTCAAAAGGCCTCAGTGCATAGAGCAATTTAAGCTTCCTGTCCGTGTAATCATGAGTTCAAACCTGACAGTCGATTGGCACAAGCAGGGGATTTCCTCAATAATCACAGTCATAGTCATTATTTGTAATTATGGTTTTCTGGCTGTCATAATGCAGAATCATTTTCAAGAAAAATTCAAAGAGTACCTATTCAAAGGCATCATCCACTTTCAGACTGTCCAAAAGAGCAACGGTGTCAAACCATCGGATTGCAAACCCAGGAAGGGGCAGGACATTGCTCGCGTCGTCCTGGACTTCTACCGCATCAGCCCACAGGATTTGTTTGGCTCTCTCAGCGTCATGGCCACGTTCCAAGGCTTGTACTCAGTCGGGGCAGACTTCCAGTTGCTAGGGCCAAAGAAACTTCTGAGGTGAGTGTAAGGGGCTATGGGTGGGTGTAGGATTGGCCTCAACCATTTTAATAGATACAAAAGAGCAGCTGTATATGAGGTATACTACTGGTTGCAGTTCTCTACAACCATACTCATGACATACACACAATATGAAGACAGCCTTAACTATGTCTGAATAAATGTTCTTTTTCTCAGGGAAACCCTGCGGCTGGCGTCCATGCTCCTCCAGGGTGCAGGCCACATGCTCATCACCTGTGCCTCCATGATGAAGCGAATCATCGAGGGGGCGGACCTACTGCAAACTCAACGGGGCCCTGTCACCTACAGGGCGAAGTGGGAATGATGCCTTCAGAGCCTGAGCCTGACATGCCCCCGCCTCTGCCACATGGCACCAGTCCCTGCCGCTATGCCAGCATGAATCACACGCCATGCCAACTGCTGTGTATAGATATAAAGATACGATAGGCAGCATAACCCCCTTACTGGTGTTGTGGGTATTTAATTCAACCCGCTGAAAAGTACACCACTGTGTTATTTGTTTGTTATTTAAGAACTTGATTGTTCTCTCCTTTGTACGTTGCTTTGGATAAAGCGTCTGCTAAATTACTAAATGTAAATGTAAATGTTATTTTAAGCACTATGTTAGCACAAAATGCTGCCTACTGTATGCCCTAGTTTCATCAGGTTCTAAAGTAATGTAATGTACTTTGGTCAACGTGAGTTGTTTTTAAATGCGCTTTATAAATACATTTTAGTTTGACTTTGACTAATGTAGAAATTCTGATGCAATTGAATTTAGCACAATTATGAGAGTTGGTCATTAAACAAACTAACTTTCTAGATAACTAGAAGTTTGTTTTCTATAATATTAGAGAAAAATTATGACAGCATTCAAAGTTTCATTTGGATGGTAGGTCATGCTAGCATGAATGAAGTGCACGCAGAAGGGAAAAAAGATTGTTGTTAGGCCACAGGTTTGTCATAATCCTGGGAGTTGTATGTGTATTAGCTAGGACTGTAATAAAAGATCAATATATTGATCGGTGTGCTATTTTCTTGATGTTTGAGGCATCGATACATCAAAATTAGACACCTAGTATATGGGCCATTCTACCGAATTGGTGCAAAGTCATGTCGGAAATATTTTTAATTGTTTTATGTTTTATTCCCAAAACTTTGCCGTATGTATATTGTACCATATCTAAAGTACACATACCTAGTAAAAGAACAGTCCATTTTTATATTGTATTTTCAGAATGTGTTGGAATGTTTTTCCTCTTCCAAAAATTGTCACTACCGAAACCTCACATTTACTATAGTAAAAAAGTATTATTATTGACCTGTTCAGATTGTGTTTCCTTCCCTTCTCTGAAGAGTATTTTTTACAAATATTTATTGAAGGTTTTCAAAATGAAATCCATAAAAATGAAATTTTTACCAAATTTTCAAGTTCAATTTATTTGTTTCGGTAGTGACTGCACTGTTTCGGTAGTGACTGCACTGTTTCGGTAGTGACTGCACTGTTGGATGGATGTTCATTTCTCTCCCAAAATCTTCCAAAAAGTGCTCAGGCCCACCCTTTAGTCCACACAACACATTTCTTTAAAAAGTATGGGATTGAACTACTTACCATTTCATTTTGTCACTACCAAAATCATCTGGTCACTACCATACAGTATGTTTCGGTAGTGACTGTTTCGGTAGTGACAGGGATGCAGTGTCACCGCATGGTCAAAAATACAGGGTCGTGGCTAAAACACAGGCTCAGCCAATGGACTAAAACTCTTGTGTTTCGGTAGTGACATGCAAACTAGGGACATGATTTTTTGAGTATAGTTAATTGATTTAAAAATTAAACCCACAATAAATCTAAATATTCCTAATCTAATATAAGTTCTGTTTCAATTCAATCATAGAGATCTTTGAAATTAAATAATTGAAAAAAATCTAAAAAAATCGTTATTTAAAGGCATTGAAATTTAGATGTCAGGGTTAGGGACAGCTACTTCCCAATAGAAAGTACCCTATAAATGATGATTTTGTATATATTGAGCTTATCACTATCTAATTTAATGCATTGGGTTCATTTAGACCATAACATTTTCTTAGTAAATATCTATGCCTAAATACCTAATTGTTTTGTAAATAGTTTTTATTGTTGAGGGACTGCATATTACACGAATTCGGTAGAATGGCCCATATATGCTTACCAATTCACTCAGTTAGCCTTCTGTTTAATGTTGTCTGGAATAATAGCTCTCGGAGACCTTAAGGGGGGCGATATCAAATCTAGGCCTTCAATATGTAACCTGAGTTGTGTAGACAAGCATAGTCCCACACAGGATTTGAATTTGCAATCTCAGACATGGATGGCAGGCTTGCTAGTGGGTGCTAGCACATCTCTCGAGGTGTCGGAGTGGGGTTTACTAACTGCACAGCACTGAACCCACTGACTACCGCTACTGTAACTGTCACCCCCCTAAACTGCAAGATTTGTGTTTTTAACGCTTTGTTCATTGAAACATCCTTCCTGTATTAACGTCCACCTGCAGGATTTTGCGGGTGGGCGCAGCACAAACCATGAAAGAGTGGGGAGGGAGAAAAAATATTACTTGGGTTTGGGGGAGTAGGACCAAAAAAATCAGTCAGGTGCAGACTTCTTCCTGATAACTACTCCATTGCATTTCACAATCAGGTAGGATAATACCGCTCCACCTAGTGGCGCTTCCTTATATGACACTGAAAATTGGTAGTTTAGGGGTTAATTGTAGCAAAGACGCCTATTGATTTCTATCTGAAAAAAAAATGCTGATTTTTTCTGATGATCGATGAGTTTCTCATCCCAAGCCTAGAATGTACATACATGATGTTTAAAAAGAACCTCATCTGTTGAAGCTTCTAGATCATCTTAAACCGACAACTTATCACAGACAGATTTGCTCACACTTTTGCATTTGTAATTTAATAATATTAAAGTAGAACAATTATACAATACCATTATTAAACTAAATATAACCTTTAAGACACACTATAAATATGCTGTTCATTTTAAAGAGAAGACATGAACCAAATCAGCTGTGATATAAAAAGAATTACCTTGGCTTCTTATGTTTACAGTAATAGGGGAAAATTGCAATATAGCTGGCACCCTTCACAACTGAGAGAAACATTAACCAGAAAACAGAACCCCTCAGCATGTATACAGTAAGAGGCTTTCCCAATATCAAGTACTTCAGAACAATGCTACATTACAAAAAGAAAGCAAAATGATTAGACACAGATAAAATAATGTAATGCTGTAATTTCAACACCATACAAGAGGATTGCACACTCGGAAAAGAAAGTGTTTTAAGGGGCCTGGTTTTTAAAAAGGGCCTGCATACAATTAAGACACACACAAAATTAACCAAATAAAAAGAAGGGTCTTTCAGGGCTGTGGAGGTTCTCAGCTGAACATTTTCTATAAACCTGGGATGGGTTTTCAACCTAGCATGGGGGGTGGGGGTAGGATCTGCCCACCAGAAAATATCCCATGGTCATGAGAAACGTTACCATTCTTGAGAAATATTGTGTGCACACGTGATATCTGGCACGAATAGGAGACCACCCAGTGCGTTTCTGCTTGCGGTGTCACTGTGTGTATATGACAGTATAGGAGTTAGTTGTGCTGTGTCACTGTGTGTAAATTACAGTATAGGAGTTAGTTGTGCTATACTTGAACCCATATCTCCACCTCCACTGCCATTCTTTCTAGTAAGCTGAGTTTAATGGTCTTTTGCCAGGTCTGGAAGCTGAATCCCCTGAAGCTGAAGTTCTATACTGTCATTTCCACACACAAACATAGCTGGCTGGAACACACTGGCGTGGCCTCCTGTGTATGCCAGATATCACATGCACACGTAATACTTTCAGTAATAAGTAATCCGTTAAACCCCCCCCCCCCCCCCCCATGTCCTTTAGGGGCTCTAAAGGTTTCCACATAGAGAGGCTGTGGTAACCACTCTTGCCACTCCAACACCAAAAGTTGTCAACTCAAGTTAGAGGTGTGATGAGGAAGAGGTCTCAGATATAATAAACAGATATAATAGATGGTGGTCAGACGCCAATCTTTAACATTCAATGCAGCTCTAACTCTACATGGCTATTTTCTTTGAAACCAACCCCATATTGTCAAAGAGGAGCGTTATTAATGTTTTACTGGTCCTTCCTTTAAAGATTTTTCTGTGGAGAAACCCTGCAAAAAAAATCTTGCCCAAAGGGCTCAAGTTTGTTTTCTGAAAGTGAAATGCCTGAGACAGTGTAGCAACAATACAATCCTCTCTCAAAACATAGAGGACATCTTTTAACCAGTTCTGTGACAATAGTTTTGGATCCAAAGTATTGCTTTCACAAGATCTGGGCTGACTGAAATATTAGGAAGTTTTTTGAAAAGCAGCTTGCAGCAGAGGTCTTAAATGTAGCCTTTAGAGTGATATTGATGTAAACTGTGAAACCAAAATGAACTGGAAGGTAACAGAGCTCTGACAATACTGAGATGAGGCTATAGATGACCTGGGGAGGCATTCATTTCAGACACCAGACAACTCCCACCATGAACTAAAAGTCAAAAACAAATGCAAACAAAGCTACACATACAAGCTAGTCCTATAACCCCTAACTCCTCCATTTAGCCTTCTCTTCTTTCGAAACCTGCTTTGAACAGGTGTTTGGACTGGTTTAGAAATGTAAAATTCCATTAATGCCATTAATACATCAAATATCATTAATCATTCCCACTGACGTTCAGGCATTTCATCATGGTTGTCATATAAGTTAATACACATCTGGTTAAGAAAGACTAATGACAAAAGTAGCACATGCCACATTATAAAAAGGTCTAGATGTTTAGTTTAGGCTTAAATTATTTTGAAATGGCTACAAGGATGGTGTTCACGCGTAAAGACGCAAAGCCAGCAAAGAACTGGGGTGATCTAGGCCACTTCGACTGTACCTCAAACCAGAGTAAGTTAGCTACATGAAGCAACCCAGAGTAAGTTAGCTGCATGAAACAGCTTTGTGGCCCCATAGCTGGAGTTCAGGACGACAAAATAGTGGATGTTTAAGTCTTTTCTTGTAAACTAAATAGTTTAGGACTGATTGTGAGCCTGAATGCTTACTATGTTTCTAATTCAGTGATAAAAATCTGAGTGGTAGGATAGATCTTACATCGGACAAATGGTCTGGATTAAATATTCTTTGTGGCTACGTCCTACCGTACATTTAAGACTAAGGCGAATCGTTTGTTTAGAGGTACTTAACCATACTGACGTAAAGGATGAATACTTAAAGGTTCAGTCTGTGATTCTTATCCAAAACACTTACTGTCAACTTCAGCCTTTAAACAAATAAATGTGCTTGATCTATAGGCTATGTATAAACTGAAGCCTATAGAATAGCAGCGTTTCCACTATCGGGCCAAATAAAGGCGTGCCAGGGTCACTTGGGTTTCAACTTCCACTTCCGGGGCCTGGTTGTGCCTCCTCGGAACAGAAGGCCTTGGGGACAATGGCCCAGGATTTTTGGCCCACCGATTACCCTTGTGCTAAAGGCGGCCAACTTGAGCTTTAGGTCAAAGGTCAAAGCCCGGAATATCTGTGTCAGGTCAGAGACAGTCAGGCTTCTTATATAATGAAAAATGGATGGTAGTAGGTACTGGCTTACTGGCAAAATCAGGGCTCTACGAAATATTTGGCCAATGTAAATTGGGCAATAATGTGCAATGGTAGACCAATCAAGTAGGGGAGAAGAACCGGATGTAACAGTGTACTTTGTGATTGAAACAACACTTAACTTGTGGATCTTGCAATAGTGTAATGATTGTAACAGTGTCTATCATGATTGTAGCCTATCATTGAGGCCTGAGGCTATTGGCTCCGGCTGACCCATGGCCTAACAGTGAAACGGAGTGATAATGGCCCTGTTCGAAAACTCTTAAAAGTAAGATAGCTGTCTTACTACCTTGTTGTCTCGTCAAGACAGGTGTCTTGCATAAGATATTTTTATGGGTGAAGGTATCTAAAAAAAACGTTGTTTTCGAACGTCTTTTAAGATAGCGTGTATGGTAACGTGTGACGTTAGTACGCTGAAATAACGTTAGGCTATCTTACGTAGGCTCTGGCTGACCCATGTCCTAACAGTGGAAACGGAGTGATAGTGGCTCACACTGGCCTGATAGTGGAAACGGAGCTGTTAACCAGAAACCAGAACACCTTAGGACGGTTGTTGTGAAATGCATAATAAAATGTTTAAATTATGAAGTGATCCCACATGTAGAAATGATTTCTTGAAACGAACGAAAAAATAAAAATAAAAAATAAGTCCATTTTGCATTTTGGTCAGTGTGAGACTTCAGAGTCCACCTGCAGTAGCCCCGCCTTGCCCCTGCACGGCTCCATCCCACAGCTCGTACCACCTGTCCAAATCCGCTCCCACCATGCCATCCAGCGTCTGCAAGGAGCTGGTGGAGCTGTTGCTGGCGTCCATCCAGTTCCCAGGGTTGGGCTGGGGGCAGTCAATCCCAAGGGTGGGCCACTGCTTCTGCCTGCGCACCAGCCAAGCGCGTTGGGCGTCCAGCTCGAGGCGTGTGGCGATGTCGCGGCGCTCCTCGGGGCCGATCCAGCGCAGGCGCGAGTGCTTGAAGGAGTAGCGTGTGTCGCCGAACCAGTGGATGATCTGCGTGCGTGGCAGGCCGGTGAGCTGCTCCAGCCGGTTGTAGTCCTCGGCCGTGGGCCACTGGCAGCGCAGGAAGGTCTGACGCAGCATCTCCGTCTGCTCCAACGTCTTCTTGCGCAAACGCTGGTGGGGCACAGGCCCAGGCCCAGGCGCTACCGGGTAGCCAGGAAGGTACGATGGGGAGGGCGACGTGGAGGTGTAGGGGACGACAGAGGGTGCTGAGGAGTTGGATGAGGCCGAGGAGTGTCCGTTGAGGAGTGGAGCGGCTTCCCCCACGGCTATTTTGGCGTGATCATCTTTGGTCCGGCTAAAGATTCTCATGGCGTCTCTATGGTCCTCCTGCTTTATCACCACCTCGACCTCACCACCGGGGCCCGAGGCACCAGGCGGCTGACCGTCACTGAGGGTGGTCCTGGGGAGGATGTGCGGGGGAGCCAGTCTCCAGTCATGCACTAAGGGTGCGCTTTTGGGTGGTGTCCTTTGGTGGGCAGGGGCGTCTCCACCGCTCCTGCGCAGCTGATAGCGGCTGTCGGCGAACCACTTGCGGATTTCGTGGCGGCTGAGCCCAGTGACACACTGCAGCCTCTGAAGCTCGCCTTCTGACGGCCAGTTGCTGATCACGAAGCTCCGCCGGAGGACCATCAGCTGGGCACGCGATTTCTTTGAGCGTACGCGCCCTTGCTGGCCCGTCAGTAAAAAAGGAGGGTTGGACAGGTGACCGTCTGGCCCAGGCGGAGTGGACGGGAGCGGGGCGAAATGGTGGGACTCTCCCACAGTCCTTTGGAGGCCGATGGCACTCTGAGGCTGCTCCAGCTGGGTGAAGGGGGGTGTGGACCAGAGAGCCGCCGGCAAATAATCCCGCTTGCATTCGGCGATCATTCCATCGCTTGCTCCGAAGGCACGCATCATCTCCTCTTCCTCGCCGTCGTCATCGTCGTCATATTCATCCACCATCACCTCCTCCTCCACAGGCCTCGCCGACGCGACCACCCCCGAGGCCATTCCCAACTCCTTGCTTTCCCGCCGCTGAAGCGCGTGCAGCTTGTGGCGCGTCTCGCGGATGTCCTCCTCCGGCCAGCTGATGCCATAGCGCACACGCTGCATCATGAACCAGGTCTTAACGTCGTCCGCGGGGAGGCCGCACAGGCGGGCCAGGGCTCCGGTCTCCTGAGAGGTGGGGTAGGGGAAGTCATTAAAGGCCTCCACCAGGGCCCTCTGGCCATCGAGCTCATGCACGGGGTCAGACCGCTGCCACGCCAGCTTGAGCTTCTCCGTCACCTGAGGCAGGCACACCACGTGTGGCCGGTTCAGGCCACTGGTGGCAGTGACGGGGACGGCGGGGTACGATGGCAGCTGCTCAGCTTGGGTCTTCTCAGGTGGAAAAGGCGGAGGTTTTCTTTGGGATGAAATTGCGGCAGACCTGAGAGATGCCTCTTCTTTCTGCACTTTGGTGACTTCTTTAGGTGGGGTGCCCGCTGTGGAATTGCTGCTTCCGTCATGATCCTCAAAGCCCTGGCAACACAGAGGAGACATCGGTCTAATATTATACACATGACATGGGTTGGATGACATTAAACACACATAATATCTGAAACAATTGTCTGTTTGAGATCATTATATTGGTATATAAAAGCATTGCTTTAGCAGACAACTAAAATACTCACACACACGGGTATCATTAAAAACACACACTTGCACACAACCCTCACCTCCCCGGCTGCATCTCGATTAGTGTTGGGATTCCTGTCTCCAGAGATACACACAACTGACAACTGTCTCCTCCCCTCTTCTGCTTCTTGCCTTTGGTCATGCTCATCATTGCTTGCATACTTGCTCGGGTGAGGCTGAACTGTGGTGGGATGAGATGAACGCAGGTGAACACTGAGACTACCGACATCTCCTGCGGTGAAGCCACAGATGTGGCAACGGTGCACGTCCGACAGACCCCTCCAGTCTCCCCTCAAGCTTTCCGTATCAGCATACCTTCTCTTTTGCCCGTGGGTATCCATTTCCTTCGCAACCCCTGCTCTGTCCAGTCGCCCCAAGTCACTAGAACACTCTGTCTGCCCATTCAGCATCTTTAGAAGGCACGTAATTTTAACTGTTTGGTTATTGTTTTCTAATAATAGGGAATGAACTAACGTTAATTGCATATGCTAGCTACAATACAACATTCCTTGCGACAGCGTCATACTAGGCAGACTCAAAGGCTAGCTGGATACAGAAGGCAGACTTTAAGAGAGGAAAACATCCTGGGGTCTAGCCTGTACTTGTTGGAGCAAATCATTTTCAGAGTGCTCGTTGTTTTCGCTGGAAACTTGCCTTGCAACGTACACAAAAACAGAAGTCTGCTGGTAAGCCAGGTTTAGCACCTGGAAACTACGCTTAGCTAAACTGTCATGCTAGCTAACACAAACACATAACATTGACATTTCACAAAATAATCGCTCCTGTTTTGGTCTGCAGTCAAAATCGATGAGTGCCACGGACTTGAAACAAAGGTTGGCTGTTCAACGTTGCAGTACATCCATAGGCTATTATCCACTGGCTTGCTACCCAGAATTAGGTGGTTGTTTTTAGCGTCAGTATGCTTTCTCCCCGAACAGTCACTGTAGATCTTTCTTGAATGCATTCGTTTCTTATTCTTCCCTTGTTCAGTGAAGGTCTATCTCTGCCCTCGTCGGCAAAAAAATGAAGCGTTACCATACAAACATTAAGCATTGGGTTTAATTTGATCTGCAACCAATCCAGCTATGATACGAGTTTTGCGACTGTGTCGTAAATGCAAGCTGTGCGGACCGCCCATCAAGAACTGCCCCCGTAGCCGTGATATGATTTCATTCATTATCATTGTTTATTCAGGGAGAATTTACTGAGCACAGGGCTCTTTTGCAGTAAAGCCCTGACTGAGGCTACAGAATACAGAAGAACAATAAATAAACAAACCATAACAAAACTAAACAGACAAAATAAATAAACAAAACAAATAAAAAAACTCAGAAATTAAGTATAATATACAGTGGTGGCCAAAATTATTAGAACACTAGACATATTTAAGAGTTTTCAGTTGTTTTTGTTGAATTTGCCATTAAAATACCCTAAAAACTAATGAAATATCTACAAAGTCATCATTATGTTCTATAAACAATAGAAAAGAGCCATCATAATGAGATTTAGGCCAATTTCCGTACAAAAACAAGCTAGGCCTATTTCACTGTCAATGTCACACAATCGTGTTCCTGCACAGAGGAAGCCAAATTACTTGTCTAATCATTGTCGGGTGTTATTGTGGTTAAATTGATAGTGATGCAAGAGTCTAAGGACACAGCTCGGTGATTCTTTTGAATGTACAAGGCCTATCCTGCTCATTAAGGTAACATCAGGGTTTTGTCACTGAGGCCACACCACCAATTGGTATAGATTCAAAGCCTCTAGAAGCAGTCTTGAAGCACATGTTGATCTTTGAACATGGCTAAGGTGAAGAAGGAGCTAACGAGTGAGCAACGGGTTTGAATAAAGGCTCTTTTTGATGCTGGCTGGAGTAACCGCCGCATAACCAAGGACTTGAGATGCAGTCCAAGCACTTTTGAGTACATTTTAGACCGCCATGGCACCAGAACCGAAAGGGGAGAGGTTGAAAAAAAGAAACTCTCAGACATACAAGTGAAGCATCTCAAAATTCTCAGTCTCCAGGACCGAAGAAAGACTTTACGAGAACTGTGTGACGAGATCAACACCACAATGACTAATGGTGCAACAGTGTCTTAAAGAACTTTCAGTCGGAAACTGGGAGAAGACGGACTTTTTGGCAGAATAGCAGCAAAGAAACATTACTGAAAGAGAACAATTGACTGTAACGCCTGAAATTTGCAAAAGAAGACAAGAAAAGGACAAAGAATGATTGGTTTTAAGTGTTGTGTACTGATGAGTCCAGGTTTGAATATTTTGGCAACAAGCAAAGCGTGTATGTTCCACGAAGTGAGGGGGAGAGATATAAAAATGAATGTCTCTTGCCAACAGTTAAACAAGGAGGGGGTAGTATTATAGTGTGGGGTGCAATTTAAGCCTCAGGAACAGGTGACTTTGGCTAAATGAATGGCATCATGGATACAAAAGTATACCACAACATTATGGTGGGGCACGGAGTTCCTTCTTTGAGTCGTCTTATTGGGCCTGGATTTATTTTCCAAGAGGACAATAACCCTAAACATTATTTTAACTATTGCCGGAATTACCAGCGACAAGGAATCTGCTGGAACATTGAAAATGATGGACCGGCCCTCCCAGTCCGGACTTCAAACCCATCAAGCAAATTAAGGGCAAGTTGGAAAATAAACTGGACAGATCTATTGTACATTCAAAGGAAAGCCTTTGTCTCGACTTGCAGATGGTATAGGATAACATTAGTGTTGAAGTTCTCAAGAAATACATTGACTCTATGCCAGAGAGATGTGCTGCTGTAATTACTGCAAAAGGTGGACATACCTAATATTAAAGTTAAAAGTGGATAAAAACAGTAGGAGACACTTCATATGATATGTGTTTTGCTCAGAACAACCATCTGCATGTTTCATGAACATTCTGAAATTAAATCATGTTTTGGAGGCAATAAAAGGTAATTACTCTCAGATCTGTCAGGTGTTCTAATAATTTTGGCCACCACTGTATATATAACATAAAGTAAGAAAAAAAAATCAGAGAATCATTTAAAACAACAGCATTGAGGCACATCCTTAGCATCTAAAAGGTTATATTTGTCATCTAACATGTTGCCTGTCAGTTTCTGCATAGCCCATGTACATTTAAATTCTCTGTTCCAGTAAAACATACTGTTAAATAGGCTACCTTTGAATTTACATAACTAAGAATATAACAGATAGACAGCAATTAAAGTATACAGCGAAAATGGCCAGAACGAAAAGCATTTTTAACTCTTGGTTGCAAAGAAACTTGTCTATGATTGGTAGAACTCTTTTGTCCAAGGCAGATGGTCTCTCTCACTTTGTATATCCCTCCCTCTCTTTATTTATTAATAATACATCTTTAGAAAGATTAATATTTTTTTTTTCTGGACATTATGTGGAAAAATAAACCTCACAACCTTAAGAAGGAGGTAGATTTCTTGGACTTCACAACACGGTTGATTAATTTAGAGTTGGTTTTTTAAATCCCCAATCATATATTTAACCAGATTGGTGGTCTTTCTTTTGTTTTAAAATGTAACCATGCCCCTACCAAATTATCTTTCATGTTGATGTTGTCAAAATGACAATGTCTTCTTGCATGGAAACTGTGTTTCATTTACAACGTCTCATCTCATAAAACACTTATTTGGAACAATGCAGATATTACAGTTAAACATAAATCCCTGTTTTTCTCTATATGGTCTGAGGATGGCATTTATAATATTATTTCTTTGTGTGATAGATCTGGCATTATATTACTGACATATGAACAATTTCTGTCACGTCATGGCCTCCCAGTCCTTGCGGGAATTTAACTCACTCAATAAAGCTAACCCTAATGGGCTACTGACAAACTGTCAAAAAGGGCTTTAGTTTTTGAGATACCCCTACCGGAGGTAGAACTAAACCCAACCATGTTTTTCCTCATCTCTAAGGGCTCCCATATATGAAATGGATTCTTGCATACAAATATTTTACTGCAAAAATGGTTAAATTGATAGATATTGTTATACACCCCAAAACTAAAAAAGAACTCAAATATAGCCTGGCCGTATAGGAGTTAAGTTAAAATATGTATATGGAATGCATAGTCAGGGTGCTATGTCCCAATATGTATGAGGTGTCCAAAATGAAAGAATTATAAACATTGACACAATCAAGTCTCCAATCAAAAGCGAATTATCAGTGGTGAGACGAATGTTGACAAATTCAATGTTACTGCAAAGTAAGTTACATGAGGTAAGTGCTGCTCTATATTTATGATACATTTAATAATGATACATTTCATATGACACCTTTGACTATAAATTGAATATGGAAACAAAGATTGAAATCGAAAGATAACACCTTAGCACACACAGCGTTTTCAGAGAATCGAGCTATGAACAAAATATAAGAAGTCAGTAGGGGAAGTCATATTTAGGGCATAGATTCTAATATGAACAGAAAGGCCTGACGTTATTAGGACATATCTTTGCCTAAAAATAACCTAACTATGCCAGTAAGGGAGATCAGGGATTGACCTGTCTGTCTGAATCATACGGAAATTACCCAATCCACTGTAGTATAGTGACTATACCACACTGCTTATCTACAGGAACACACTGTTATGCTAGGTCTAGGGTGAGGTCACTCTGACACGTTACATTGCCATAGCCATAGGTTTCCCGTAAACTTGTGTTGATAACAACATAAACATTTATGAAGTTGTTATAGACAGAAATTACACGTGAACATCATTCTGTTTCAAGATCAGAAAACAGACGCCCATCAAGACCATCACCAAGAAGCACCAGAAGAATAATAAATCAGGTAAAAGCCAACCCACACATCACCTCTAAAGAGTTGCGGACCTCTCTGGCAGCATCTGGGGTAAATGTATATGCGTCTACAATCAGACGAAAATTGAAAGGACATGACATTCATGGTTGGGTTGCTTGAAGGAAGCCTCTGCTCTCAAAAAAGAACAAAGTTGCCAGTTTCAACTTTACCAGAGAGCACTTGGACAAACCAAAGGCCTTCTGGAAGTCCATTCTCTGGACAGAATAGTCCAAAATAAAGTTATTCGGTCACGATCAAAAGAAGAGAGAAAAGACAACAATTTTCGTCTGATTGTTCGTCTGCAACTCTTTAGAGGTGATGTGTGGGTTGGCTTTTACCTAATTTATTCTTCTGGTGTTTCTTGGTGAGGGTCTTGATGGGCGTCCACTTCTAGACAGAGATGCGTTCATGTTGAATGCCCTCCATTTGTAAATTATTTGTCTTACAGTGGAGCTGGAATCTTTTGGAGATGGTCTTATAGCTTTCCCAAGACTAATGGGCTGTCAGTATCTTCTTCCTGATGTCCCTGGATATCTCCTTTCCTCTCGGCATTGTTGATCTGTGTGGGTTCACCTTGGCACTACAGTAGTTCGGTTGGTTTCCTCTCTCTTTTAATCTGTGTTGCCCAACCCTTTTCCTAAGGATGTCCCATTTGATTGGTTTGCTTAATTGACTAATTAACCACCCAAATATCTTTAACCAAATCTGTTACCTACTGGACTTCACCAATTCAGCTGGGGGTTCACTTACTTTTGCACATACTCTTATTCCATGTTTCATGTTTCATTTTTGGCTACTCACACAATTCCCTCCAAACCAGTACCTGCAATTGATAAACATAAACCTGGCATTTCATCTATGGAAAATTGTTGATGAAAAAATAGAAAAATCATGCTAAAACAACAGAAAACTCTTAACTGCTCAAGGGGTTCACATACTTTCAAGTGTGTGTGACTATATATATATAAATATATGTATATTTATTTATATAAACATATAGACCTTTAGAGATAGAGTGTAGGTTATAGACCAATAAAGAGTGCTGTCTGAAGATCGATTTTACACAGGGGGAAGTTGAGTCCTTACTTCTTATCATTTCATTCCCTTGTACCTTGTTCCGCTTAAATTGTCAGCAAAAGGAGATAATCCTTGCCCCACCTCCTCTTACTTGACAAGTTGCAGTATAGTATAACTCTAATCATGTTAATAATCCGTTGTAGGATGAGCTATTGTTAGTGATTGGGAACAGGACAAAAAGAGGTGAGCTAGAATCCTATGGTCCTATGAGATACGCAAATAGCATACATTGAAATAGTGACTTTCTGTTGAATGTGTTAAAGACACTTCTATTCCAAATGGGTTACAGTGTAGCACTAAACATTGTGTTAATTAAACATCCGATGACCTACCTAAGGTTTTATTGAAACCTTTCGGTTAACCTTCTCTACAGCATCAAAAAAAGATATACATCTGTACGTTTCAGATCTGTATAATAAGACCAGGTAGACTGTTTGTTTGATGTCAAAACCAAACTAAGTAATCAGATAGCTTACTTGCCATCAGTAACATTTTAGACACAGTGATATCGACTGAACATAACACCTTAATGTTCTATAACAGTAGACTTAAATAGAAATTGGAATAATTTGCTGCTTTTCTTTGTCATTTCAGCCCTTCATTCAAAGAAACTACACTTGGCTATGACTTGGTTAAATATTAACTTGATATTTAGCTTGATTGAGATGTTGTTAGCTTTATGTTCTTCTCCAGGTTCCTGATTGGTTGTGGGAACTAGGGTAAGTTTTACTGAGACAGTCTACAGATTAACTCAGTAATACTGTGCACTTAACACAGTTGTGTGTGTTGAGTGAAAAACTCAACACTGAAAAAAACTAGACAGTTTTGCGCTTAAAAATTTGGCAAATCGACACCGTTACCCAATGAAAAAGTAAAGGTCCTAAAGGATTAACCAATCATTAACTTATATTACTTCCGTGGAAACAGATCATTTCTCTGTTCCGGTCAGGTGACTGGTCTTATCCTATCACCAATTATCATTACGGCCAAGCTGTCAGTCATAAGACAACACCTAGTACTAGACGACACCATTTCCACCATTGGAACAGAAGGGAAAAAACAAGAGAGAAACAACGGGGGAATTCAAGAAGCCCAAGAATATTGAAATACCAAAATAGGTAGATAACAAGAAGAGGTTGAACAAAAATAACAGAAAAGAAAAACTTACCTGGACTAGTTTCAATCAAATAACACACACCAGGAAATACTAACCAAGACACATAAAGAAGAGGTTGAACAAGATTAAAAGTACTAAAAAGAAGAAGACTGCATTACTTATCAGCTCTCTCCTCTGAAGACACCAGAATAAAAGGATCCACAGGCCAGTATGTCTACTGCACCAGAGATCAAGCAGGAGTTCCAACCAGTCCTTTGCGACATGTGTCTGGACAAGCAGATGCCTGCTCTGAAGACTTGCCTCAAGTGTGAGATCTCCATGTGCGCTCAGCACCTGCAGGCCCACCTCACCACACCGGTCCTGCTGCAGACTCATCCCCTGACCAAGCCCATTACTCCTGGGGGCCTGAGCTCCGGTGCCGTCCGCTGCCCTGAGCACGGCAAACTCCTCGAGTACTACTGCTTGGACGACCGCACCTGCGTCTGCGTGTCCTGCTCCATCGAGGACCAGCACCGACTGCACAACATGAAGACCCTTCCCAGTGCTCACAAGGTGCTGGTGGAGAAGCTGAGGGAGGAACTTAAAGAGCTGTCTAAGCGAGAGATACAGGGTAAGGCGCTGAAGAGCTGGGAGACCGAGGAAAGGAAAGCCCTGAATGTATCTAGTGAGTGCCTTGTGAAGGGTGTGTTAGCTTTGCGTGAAATTGGCTTGACCAAAGTGCAAAGCTCGGTCTCAGCTCGCCTAGGAGCCATCCAAGCAGCTCGACAGAACATAGAAGCGGCCCTGTCTGAAGAAGATGCCCACCTGTTTCTGCAGAGATTTGCAGGGGTGCACGAAGCTGTGGAGAAAGCCCGAGCTGTAGACTTCATCCATGGACTAGAGGAGGAGGCAGAGCGTGGAGAGGTCGTTGCTGACATTCTCAAGAATGGTCATCAGGCCATGGAGAATGTGAGAAAGCTGGAGACAGATCTCCTGGTCCTGGTTGACCCAGATAATCAGTACTGGGGCAGAGATAGCCGTACAAAGGTGATGTTTAACACTCAGACCATAGGGCAATATTGTGTTGTATCTTCAGATTTTAAGACGCTGTTTTGTCAAGATCACATACAAGATATCTCACAAAGAGTTTACTTCCAGAATAGCACAGATGATGATCTGTACTGGTCAATTCAGTTTTCTGAGAAATATGATTGGAGTGTTGGCATTTGTGCTCCAAATCTTCCTAGCAAGGCTTCTGCTGGGGATACTCTGCGTGGTCCACTTTATGGGCTAGAGTGGAAGAACAAAAAGCTTTCAGCTCATAGTGCTTTCATCGCAGACAAGCAGAACAAGTTTGGGCTCGTTGGGGAGGATATACAGTGCCCACCCAAATCCGAATCTACTCCACAGGGCGTGGACTTTCCAAATAAACTAGAGATCCAGTGGGATTGCTCCTCTCAGTCACTGTCCTTTTTCTCAAGGGGTGAATATGATAAGCTGATTTGTCTGCACAGTTTAGACATTGACAGCAGCAGTCTGTCACACAATCTACGCCCCTTTGTAACTCTGGAGAAAAGAAAGGATCCAGCTTCCAACAATTCTTCTGTGACCTCAGGGTCTATGTGTGATTCCTATGGCCAAAGTAGAGGGAGCTCACCATGTATTGATTTTGTGTGTGCTGTTAATGAGGATGACTGGATCTGGTCCACCACAAAGGAAAGGAAAGTGATTTAAAAAGCAGAATGCATTTTATTTTTCTGAAAGTTTAGATTCGCATACTGCACCTTTTGTTTATTGTTCTTTTACAACAGAAAATCACTGAAATAATCAAAACCTGATGAAAAATAATGGTTTGCTTTTGGGGATAAGGGGCTCTTGAAACGAAATAATCAAACAAATCTCAGATGTGTATGCCCTGCTGTCTGCCGATTTGTCTGAAGCCAGTTGTGTTGTATTGCTCATTACAAGTGATGGAGATAATTTTCAAGCACTGTAAATTACTTAAGAATATATGAATCAAGTGCCTTGTATTAATATATTCCTTTGATGAATCATGTGCAGGAATATGGCTTTTCGGTGTGTGTGTAACTTAGATTATTAGGTGCCACTTAGTCTGCATATGTACAAGAGCATGTTGAGACCAGAGGTCATAAGAAGGGTCGAACTGTACTTCTTCCAATCTTGTGCAAAACTTCCATCCATGCCTCGGACATCAGAAATCCACCACACCACGTGGTTTTCCCTGCTGAACGCTAAACTTCTGTCTATATAAACCTTGTGTGATGTGTTCATCTTTGCTTCACTCTCAGCCTTGAGCTGGGAGTGAGCCCGATTGCAATTGTTGTTTGTCTAATAAATATACTTATATGCAGCTCCGCAGCTCCTGAGGAAATTAGGGTGAATTTTCACCTAACAACAAGTTTTAGTGTGCTTTACCTTGTTGGTGGTCATCTTTGCTTAAATTATGTCCGTTCAAAGCCACAATCTTATGATTTCACTTAAGTCTGACTTACCCACCTAACTATTAGTCGCATTTAGTGTTATATTTACTCACTAGCCTCATTGAACAGATTTTTGCTGGAGAACCCCTTTTCCTCACTTAAGTCGAAGTGTTATACGCATATCGTCACACATTAACAAAGCATAGTTACATTTGTATCCTTTGAAACCGTATGGAAATCTGATGCATAAGAATGAAGACCCAACATATTCCATTCAATAATTATCTGTTGAGAACTGACCAAGAAAGTACTGTCTGCACACAGGAAAAAATGTACAAAATGTGATGATTTATCTCATGGAATGTTTATTTCTGGATTGGGGTACCAAGGCAGAATCATGAGGAAATGATGACTCCACTGGAATGAAGATATAATGCAATAAAACAAACATAAACTGCATAAGAAAGGTGAAATAAAATCTAATTTGTGAGTCAGTAGTAAGCAGTATAACATCAGCATATTCTGAAAACATGCATGAAATAAATCTCAAAACAAGGAGAACACTTTACTATTTATGGTCCATATTACCATGCATTTCTACCACTGTAGAGTTTTACAGTCTTAATAACATCTCTTAAAATATAACAAGTCTGGTTAAATATGTGACATATGCATAGTCAACAGTCCATTTAGAGAGATAAAACTTTAACGCTTAAAATGGAAAGATAAGGCGCTATTTTGAAGAATTGGTTGTTTGAAAGATGAAGTCTAATGTACAGACTGTGATGACTTTAAGCACAGTCTGCTTGAGGTACGTTCTCTTGTCCCAGATGTGCCAACTGAGGTGAGGTGAGGCCTGAAGTTTCAAATTACTCTGACTGGAAGAAAGGAGGCTAGACAAAAGCCCAGGAGACGGGATAAAACCTTAAAAATACTGACAAAGATTAGAATTCACTAGTTTCAAGAGAGAGTCAAGGAATTTCCCCCCAAAAATAGAGATGAACACATGTGATAATAATGGGTATTAATATACGGTTGGTTGAAACCTGAAGTCCCCCGGTCTCCTCTGCTAAGCCTCCAATCGGTTACAGATAACATGGTGGTGCGGCGCGGCACCACCGTCCTGGCGCTCCGGCTCCAGACTCCCAGGGCCTAGCTGTCCCCGAAGACGGTGTTGAGCTGCTGGGTGACACGGATGAAGGTGGTGCGGCGGCTCAGCTCCTTCAGCTTGGCCGCGCCCACGTAGGTGCAGGTGGAGCGAACGCCGCCCAGCACATCACGCAGCGTCCCCTCCACAGGGCCCTTGTAGGACACCTCCACCGACTTCCCTTCAGATGCCCTATTGGGAGGTGGAGGGACGGCTTTTAGGGGACCTATCACAAGCATGCTGCCATCACAGCCACTGTACCCATAGTTACCATGGCATGGAAATTTAAATCCACATTTAAAAATATTCTTATATACACAGTTGCTGTGTGTTTAAAATATTGACAAACAGCACTGTCTTAGTTCTGCTATGCAGGTGGACACTTACTAAAAATGAACAGTTATTAGCAGTTATTACAACAAGCCTTCCTTTAAATAATGCATTACAGCACCTTTGTTGTAACATTTAGTCCAAAATACAACGGTAATATCATACAGTTCTCCTTCAATATTGTATTAACATAACACATTTAAGTTTTTGATGTTGTACAAACCACCTCATTAGATAACGTCTTCTGATTATTTCACCCTAATCCACAGTCACATATCACAGTTTGTCATCAGCGACCTCTGAGTCCAATAAGCTCCTGGATGAAAACTGTGGTTGATCTAACCTATACTCTGATCACTAGAGTCTAATAAGCTCTTGGATGATAACTGTGGGTGATCTCACCTATACTCTGCCACCCCTCCGGCATGCTTCTTCATGGCTGTGTCGGAGCTCATGCCGTAGAACTGCTTGTACTTCTTGCCGTTCTTCTCGATGACTTCGCCTCCGCTCTCATCGTGGCCAGCCAGCATGCCACCGAGCATGACAAAGTCCGCCCCCGCACCTGTCAGTTACATGATACTGCCAATCAGATTTCATGAAGGAGATAGATGGGGCCTATCACTGGGACGATTATGTTTCTCTGAGGAAAGCAAACTCACCAAAAGCCTTGGAGACATCACCAGGGCAGGTGCATCCTCCATCCTTCATGGTTAGCAAGCAAGAAGAGGGACATAGATACATACATGCATACATAGATACATTAATTAGTTTAGCCTGTCCATATCATCTCATTCAACAAGTTCACAATGTAACAGGAAAAAAAATGCTGTCCCCCTGTCATTTATTTTTTGACATATACATACAAACAAACACACACACACACACACACACACACACACACACAAAGACACATACAGACTTACAGAGATAATATGTCCTCCAAGTCCATGGGCAGCATCTGCACATTCAATAACAGCACTCAGCTGGGGATAGCCCACACCGGTCTTCTTTCGAGTGGTGCACACGGAGCCTGGACAACACCAGAGACAAGTGGACACAAAAGAAGAACTGGAATTAGGACATATACACAAATATTTTTAAGGACTGGTAAACAGAGTCCATGACGCAATAAAGTTGTTTAGCCTACAGGACAATATGCATGTGGAGAGTGCACAAATACAGAGAGGGATTCACAGATTCACATCTGAAGACAGAACTTTTTTATGTGAGAAAAAAAAAACTGAAAAAATTGAAAAAAGACCAGAACCACCAAGTCCTGCTCTGTGGACCTCACCTGGTCCAATGCCCACTTTGATGATGTCAGCACCAGCTAGGATGAGTTCCTCCACCATTTCCCCCGTGACCACGTTCCCAGCCTAAAGAATAGTAAAACATTTTAAAGACGAGGTGTTGAATGGCCCACTAGCTTTTACTTCAGTCACTTGATCACAAGCATGGAAAACACTGAAATCATCAGTTGTGTTTTAAGATTTAAAATCCTTTGTGAACAACAGTTCCTACGGCTGCGAATGTCACACCATCCATCAATATTGCTGTAACCCTCTAATGGAAATCTCTATTATAAATATAGCATGCTTTATTATGGATGTTGGTACCAGTTTTGATTCGTTACAATAATTTCAGTTCAACACATACAGAGGCACACTGACCATGATGGTGTGAGTGGGGAATTTCTGCCGCACATCTTTGACAAAGTGCACAAAGTGCTCGGAGTAGCCATTGGCCACGTCCACACAGATGTACTGCAGCTGAGGCACAGCTTCCACTATGTTCGTCAGCTTCTCAAAGTCCATCTCACCTGTACCAGTACTGACGGCCAGACTCTGCAGAGAGGGTTGAAGGTGAGAAAAAAATACAGAAAAAAAAAAAATACAAAACAGAAAGTGAAGTAGGATGAATGCCAAATACCAAATATATCTACTATATACAGTACACAGCAAATTACTTTAGGCAGTCCTGTGTTGTACCTGTAGGCATTCTGGATTTTTGGCTGCAAACTCTTTCCAGTCGTCGATAGAGTAGTGCTTGTGGATAGCAGTGAAGAGGGTGAACTACAGGTTGAAAGGATAAAGACAGTCAGGGAGCCTTTTAAGTCGCCCGATCACGTGATAAAGAGGGACAATACGGACATGATTGGATACAACTCAGTAGCTACTTTGAATAGCCATACACCCATTATCACACAGCAGAAACTGTAGTGCTAACCTGGTGCAAAGCCAGGGCCATTTCAAAGGTGCCCACAGTGTCCATGTTGGCCGCTATGATAGGAATGCCACGGTAGTTGCCTTTTGAGTTTCTAAAGCTGAAGCTGCGCATGAGGTCAACCTAAGACAGACAGACAAGGAACAGTCAATACCTTCTATGGCGTTTGCACAGTTATGAAGTAATAAAGTGTTGCCTACACTTTAGCTCATCTGTGTACCTCACTGCGGGACTTCAGAGTGCTTCTCTTGGGCCGGAGCAGCACGTCCTTGAAGTCAAGCTTGATGTCATTCTCAATACGAGGCATGGCTGCTTCAGCGGATGTCCTTAAGACTTTATCTGTCTGTGTTGGAACCAAGTGTAAGACAAATAGATATGTAAGCCCGCAGTTATGCAAATAATTCATCAAGGATAGTAGAGATATGTTGAAATGAACAACATAACCTACAAAATAACAGCTTTATTCAACCAATGGAAAAATGCTCTCCATGCAATGGTGAGGTTTAATAAAAGTAGTTTGAAAGGATTTTTTTTTTCAAGTTGTGTTTTTGTCATACAGTACCAACCTTTTGTATGAATGAATCAAAACTTACAAAGTTCGAAAAATTGTTTTATTGACTTTTAAGTCACATGGTTAGCATGTGTCAAGATCAGTGTCTAGCTAGCACATGATGTTTTGATGTTGTCCGCAAGCTCAGCAGCCATATCAAAACAGACCACAGAACCGTATGCTTCAACATTTTAGTGGAATATGGGTCTGTTTTACTGCTTAAAGTAAACAAAGCAGGAACCAATATTTTTAGACCATGACAGGCTAAGGATAAATTGTTGGCTTGGAGCTGGCAGCATTATTCCGGGAGCCAGCAGAATCTTTGGGGGAAGGGGGGTTGTTGTTCGTTAGGAATCTTTCACATGTGAAAGAATGGAGAGGGGAGCTATGTCATTTTGGGATGTTTGTGCGCCTTTCAGGACACCTAGGTTGCCGTTTACGTTCACTGGAGTGACAACAGTCATAAAACAGTTGCAGTTTTGTACAATAAGTACTCGTTTAATAAAGGTTTGTTGCACTGCAAATGGTTCCATTCTTCTCACACTGAAATATAGACTGAATATTATTAAGATCTGTACCACCAACCTGTATCAGTGGTAAACTTTGACTTCCTTCATCAAATAAATATTGTGATATTATATGATATGTCATATGTAATCATCTTTTAATGGTTGGGTAAGTAGCCGACAGATATAAGTTTAAGATATATTTAAAAAATGGTTAGTCTATTAGTACAAATAATTTCTGAGTAAAAGAGAAATGCAAAAAGTGCTGCAGCCGTCGCCAATCTCCCTCTAGATGTCAAACCAAATGAGCTATTGCACTCTCAGCATATAGCTATAGCACTGACCGGGTGTAAACATACTATTAATTTGCAGACAATCACATAAGATTCTACCTTAGACGAAAATCCGTCTGTCCTGGAATGTATGAAGAAATCCTGGACCAACTTAAAACCGCAGTGCGCACACTTCAAGCTCTATTTCCGCTATCGCATGCATGCTGGCAGGAACATTTTTAATGTGGGAGCTTTTACCATAGATATAGAAAGGGAGCTACCCCATTGGCCGCGATTGTATGTCGCCACCATGCGTCTGCGCGTCCACCATATTGGAGCGGTCAATTGAGACATGCAGACTTCTCTACTTAATCGACTGTAACTTGTTGACATTTATAACAATTGTGTTTATTTGCCAAGTATACTTATATGTTTACACCTACCTGGAACTTGTTCTGGTGAGTAGGTGCATACAGTAAACATAAGAATATGCAAACACAATAAGTACTACACATAACATACAATATACAAACGCAATAAGTACTACACATAACATAGAATACACACACACACACACACCAGCATTATGCTCAATACAGAAATGATGTTGTAAAAGAAACTACAACGAATCATTTCACGGCCATAGTCGTGGTGTTTTGTTGGAAATGTTTTTAACAAAAGTTAAAATTAGTTTACATGGAATAAATTGATAGTATTGACTTTCTGCTATTTCCACTATATGCTCATTATTCTTTGCGGAACTCTTTATTTCCAACTCGTACACAGTAGGACATGTTTTTGTGACACACAGGAACTAGGTTAACGATTTTCGACACTGAAGTTGGGCCAGAATTCTTTCAGTGGATTAAACAGTTATATATTGTTCAAGCTAACTACGGCTTGTTGTACATTGATGTGTTTAAGCACAATAATACGGCATTATGTTGATCAAAGTTAAGGTAAGACAAAACAGCATTTCAACGTTAAGATTCAGAGACTGCTAGCTAAGCTAATCTATTATAAGGTTATCATTGGTCCAATGAATGCTGAGTACAGGACAGAATAACACCTAGCCTAGCCAGTGGCAAAAGTTACAGGGGCGGACGAACATGATGGGATTTGTGTAAAGTAGTCATGGTTAAGTAACCACGTCGTAGCTATGTCACTTTGTAATCTCAGATATTGTTTCCATCGTTTATTATTTCGTGAACTTCTAATTCACCAGTTAGACATTATGCTAATGGTCATAGCTAGTTTCAGCCTGGTTAGTTCCATAGAGTTAAATTAGTTAATTACTAATAGTTTATGCAATACTGTTTTGTATGTTCCACACTTAATTATCACTTCATATGTTTTCTAGACACTCACTGGTAAAGAAATTGAAATTGATATAGAGCCCACAGATAAGGTAAGTTTGCAGTGCACATCTCTTGATTATTCCACTCTCATTCAATGTTGCTCTCCACTAGTTCATGAAGTATTTGTGTTTATAAGATGTCTGGGCAATCTGTTTATTTTAGGTGGAGAGGATCAAAGAGAGAGTGGAGGAGAAAGAGGGAATACCCCCTCAGCAGCAAAGACTCATTTACAGTGGGAAACAGATGTAAGCTTGTCATTCTCTAATGGAACTGTAAAACTGTGATATTTTCATGGCGTATAATGTATCTCCTGACTGTCTGGCTTACCATGTCTTCTCTTTCAGGAATGATGAGAAAACAGCGGCTGATTACAAAATCCAGGGGGGCTCGGTATTGCACTTGGTCTTGGCCCTACGAGGAGGATCGGTCTGTTTGAAAAATTCAAAGTGACCTCCGTGTTTACCTTATAATCACTAAAGCTGACTAAGTCAGTACAGAAGTGTTGGAGTGGACGCTTCGACACTTTATTTTTGGTCTTGTCTGAATTATTGTTGATTGCTGCAGCCATTTGCAGGATGTCCAAGTCAGCACAAAAGTGCGATACCTGTGATTTTGGGCTTGCACGTTGCATTTAATGTTCTTTTTTTTAGTGCTGAATGGAGTGGCTAGAGGTTTATATTGAACCGTAGAAAAACACAGTGCTTTTGACCATTTCTTTTTGGCGGTGTGATCTGAAGTCCAGTGCCTGGTTGAATTCATATTGGGTCTAATGTGCAATGTTTTTCATTTGTATTATGTCTGATCAATTTAGTTTGTTTGATCCCCTGACAGAAACGTCTCCTTCTCACGTGTATGAGAGGTGACAGTTTGTGGTATTTAATTCACGCGATCACAGTCAGTGAAATTGGCTGGTGGCGTGAGGGTGGAAATGGCTGGACAAGTGCCATTTGTCAATAAAAAGAAAGAATGAAATAGCTTGATGTTTTTTTGTTTACCTCATCGTATGGGTTTGAAATTTGGTGTGGCAGGACATTTTAGTCAAATTCTGAATCTTCCTTAGGTCCCCTTTTTTTCTGCTTATGTGTCAGTGTGATTTTTCTCAGACCTTGTCTGGCTCATTGTCATGCCACTCATTTCCAAAAGGGGGAGCTCTTCTACCTCAAACTCCTCGCACACTACAAGGTAATAGCACACCACAGACACTTACGTTTCCATTACGTTTCCATTTACAGATTTATTTATCTATATACAGAACATTTAGGTGAAAACAATGATCTCTGATACATTCTCTATCTAAATAAAGCGATCATGACTGGGAACAACATTCAACATTTCACACACCTCTTACATCATCTCTGCGGTGAGTCACAATCATTTTGTGAAGGGGTGGGTGGGTGTGTGTGTGTGTGTGTGGGGGGGGGTCACCTACTTAACTTTATTTGAGTACTACATGGCTTTGAAAGTCAAACAAATTAGTGTCAGGCAATGTGTGTGTCCATAGCACCCGTGTTGGCCATTAGAGCCTTTGTCTGCAGCATTTGTTTGGTTTGTGAAGGCAAGTTATCGGTGTGCAGTCAAGCTCCCTTAGTCAGCACTATGAGTGCCCTGTGGCTCACCTTGTCAACCCAGCTTAAGGTGATTATCTAGCATGAAAAGTGTCACAGTGACACAGTACATTTAGACAAGTGTACATAGGATGCAGAGGGGGGAAACACATTTTAAACTCCCAAGAACAGTGGGTACTCTGTGGGTACAAGATGAATATAATGCAAATGAAAATAATCAGATAGGGATGGATCCAATCAGATCTTAAAGAGTACTATGTCAAGAGTTAATCCTCTGTCACAATTATCTTTATTGCCAATCATTGGCGAAGTGTGGCTAAACACTGCGCCTTTCTCAGATGTGATCCATTTTTGCATAGCATTTGAGGCCATAAGCACAAGAAACAATTTATTTCAAGCCAACAAAATTCTGTGTCCCCGATAATCACACACCTTTGCAAAGACAATAAAAACCACTACAAGACACCTTTGACCTGTGGCTGAGTCAGTTGATGTACCCACTAGTCATGAATTTGATTTAGTTTGTAAATGCCCACCCAAAATTATTGAAGTGGGACATAACTCTATGGAGGTGTGGTTTTACACAGTGTTTTACAACAGTAGGTCCACTACAGGCAAAGCGAAGAGGACCTGCCTGACGACAGAGGGCAGCGGACTGGCAGTGTTGAACTACTGAGTAGCTTCATGTAAGTGTGTAGCTGTCTCTGAGTCTGGTCAGGCTGTCATACAAGTGAGTTTCTCATTAGCATTAGCATTGTACAACCACATACAGTCTCTCTCGCCCTGCCCTTCTGTGCGTTAGTGTCTGTCTGTGTGTAGAGGTGTCTCTTCACAATATTGGTTGCTACTGAGTTTCCTTTGGCAGGTGTTCCTATTTTAACAGTGTAACCTTGTTTCTTGGGATTTGTTTCTTCACTTGCTGGCTACAGTGTAATTCATTGCTCCCATCACCTGGATTGAATATCACAACCGAACCATTTAATACTCTAAAATTGTATCTCTTCAAAAAAGCAATAACAACAATAAAACTAATACCTAAGTACAGATTATATCATAATTAAGGCAATTAAAAGAGCTGGAACTGCTTTTGCACAGAGATAGGGTAGGCACCGAACCTTACCCGACACAGTTATAAACATTTGCCCCTGAAGCATTACAATTAGAGCCCAGAGTTGACCATAGATAAAAAAAAAAGAAACAATGACTGAAAATGAAAATAAAATAATAACAGCAATAAAGCTATAATGATAAAACAATTATCACAATTATAAAAAAATATTTTGGAATCAAGGTTGTCAACATTGAAAAATACCTATACTGTTCTTGATGTATTGGTGACATGACATTGATCACAAAAGCGTAATACTAGCACTGAAGGATCTTTGGGAGAGCAGTATTATAAAAAAAGAAGGAATAAAACAACAAAAAGAAAAAAACAAATAAAAGTGAAGTCGATCAGGCAGTTGCAATGTAGTGGGGATGCGTCTACACTGGAGTGTGCTGGGAGTGTGTGAAGCACAGGATGAGAGTGGAAGCCATGGAGAGGCGAGGAAGGCGAGAAGAAAGTGTCTTCTGTGTGTGTGTGTGTGTGTGTGTGTGTGTGTGTGTGTGAGGAGCTGACTGTCACATTCAGATCCAGCCCCTCCCCACACCCCCCACCCTAAAAACCTCGACTCTCAGTCCTCCAACAGGAGCCTCCTCATCTGTGTATCGTTCATGGGTATCGATTCAGTTGAAGAATACTAAGTATACTATTTGTGGTGTAGTGCCTCGTTTATGTGAATGAGTGAATGAATGGATGAGTGAGTGTTTAGCAGTCGGATTTCTGCATTTCTTCATCCTCTCCGGACAGAGGAGACTTCTCCTCTTTCATTTCAACTCCTGCATCGTCGTCTTTGTTGTCCTCCGCGGGGTAGACCACCATGCAGAACTTCTGTCCAACGTACGTCATCTTATCTGTGGGATTTATCGACAGAAAACAGCCATAAGTACTAGAAGGTGATGAATATTCTGTAACATAAAATGCTGCGTATTTGGTTAAAATCAGTGAAAATGCCACCGTGACGGAAGCGAGAGGACACAAGATGGCCGACGTACCAACAAAGGTGTTGAAGCACTGGGGCTTGTTCTCCCAGTATACGCCCAGGAAGTAGACAGGGACACCGGTGAGCATGATGGCCAGGCCGATGCCACACACCACAGGTTCAGAGTAGAGGGAGAAGATGAGGAGGAAGGCCCAGAAGAGCAAGTAGATCACCGGCCATATCAGACTGATCTGTGGGCGTGGTAACAAACAAGAGCAAGGAATGAGCACAGGTCATCATCAGCTGAGCCTTTTAAAACACACTTAAGTATATGCTTTAAAACCTAACACACTTAAGTATATGCTTTAAAACCTAACACACTTAAGTATATGCTTTAAAACCCAACACACTTAAGTATATGCTTTAAAACCTAACACACTTAAGTACATGCTTTAAACTCTAACAAACTTAAGTTTATGCTTTAAAACATAGGGTGACCATATTTGAGTTTGAGAAAAAGAGAGACACTTCATCGTGGGAGAAAGGGGCGTGGTAGTGTATAGCATACCTCCCCCTGCGACGATGTTTTATCATCTTGTTACACATTTTTTTTATTTTAGTCATTTAGCAGACGCTTTTATCCAAAGCGACTTACATGTATACACGCATACACACACTAAACGACTTCTCTACCTCCTGTACCACTGTCTCCCCTTCAGATGTCCCCTTCAGATGACCACGCCCCCTCCCCCAGCGACGAGGTTTTGCCATCTTTTCCACATGCAGATGTCATGTGCTGTTGTAAACAATGCAACTGAGTTGTTGCATTGTTTACAACAGCACATGACATTTGTGTAATGTGCTGTTGTAAACAATGCAACTGCTAGTTGTATTGTTTACAACAGCACATGACATCTGCATGTGGAAAAGCAAGGTGCTCAGTGTTGCCAGATTGGAAATGGCAAAGTATTGTACCAAATGCTCAAAATGATCGTCTTTGGAGGATAATTATCGTGCATCTGGCAACACTGAGAGGGCGGTCAACCAATGACAGTTCTCTTTACAGTCAGAGCTCGCGCAAGAAGGTGGAACGTAAGGGAGATACCCTTTCCAAAACTTGTAAGGGCGAAAAAAAGTAGTTTGTGAAAGACCCAGAGAAACAAACATCCGACGTGGCAAAATCCCGGACAGTTTTGGAATCCCTGCCGGATGCAATTTTTAGGTCTCAAAAAGAGGACATGTCCGGTTAAAAGAGGACGTCTGGTCACCCTATAAAACCTAACAAACTTAAGTATATGCTTTAAAACCTACGAACTTAAGAATATGCTTTAAAACCTAACACACTTAAAGCTTGCTATGTTTGCTGTATTCTGTACACGTCTTCAGCGCAAGCGTACTTTGCTGCGCAATAAAGTATTCCAAAAAAATACTATACATAAAAATGCTTATGCTCAAAGCTCACCTTGATTGGCCGATGCATTTCTGGCGCTTTGAAGCGCAGGACGATCTGCCCGGCGACAGTGACCCCGTAGAAGAGGTAGTTGATGAAGCCCACGTAGTTGATGAGAGTGTACATGTCACTGGTGCACAGCATGAGCAGGGTGGATATGCACTGTGTGGGAGGAATCATAACAGTCAGATGGGTCTGTCCCAACCCACTATGGAAATGGATAGAGATCAACCAGCACTGGGGCGTACAGCATTGACTAATCTTGTGGCACAGAACCCTGTGGTTTAACAGCCAACAGGTACACTAATATGTTCCATTTCCAAATCTTATAGTTAAGTCAGAACAGTAGGCTAAATCACAGGCTTAACAAGACCATCTTGAAATTCAGGTTTACCGCCTACGCTGAACAGTAGGCTAAATCAACAAGCTAAACAAGACAGTTTTGAAACTTAGGTCTACCACCTACGCTGAACAGTAGACTAAATAGCAAGCTAAATAGGTGGTAAACTTAGGTCTACCACCTACGCTGACTTTGTACTGACGTTCACAGAGTTAAAAACAGTGAAAGTGTACGGTCTTGGCATGCGGGGCTGATGTGATGTGCTTACAGTGAAGAGGAGAGCTGGGATGGGAGTGCAGCGATTCATGTGGATCATGGCCAGCAGTCTGGGGAGGTGGCCCTCTCTCGCCCCGGCGAAGAACAACCTGCAACAGGCACCGGGAAGAGATACATGTGGTCACTGTGGAAGATGATGTCTCACACACAATGGAAACAGACAGGGCAGACGCAGACACAGTCAAGTGACATCTATATAGATACTATTCAATGATCAAATGGGTGATGGCGGGTCAGTTAATGGGGAGATATTGGCGGGACAGCGGGATTAGAGACAGAAAAGAGACACTAGAGATTATTACAATGGGATTAGAGACAGAAAAGAGACACTAGAGATTATTACAGCGGTATTAGAGACAGAAAAGACACACTAGAGATTATTACCGCGGCATTAGAGACAGAAAAGAGACACTAGAGATTATTACAGCGGCATTAGAGACAGAAAAGAGACACTAGAGATTATTACAGTGGGATTAGAGACAGAAAAGAGACACTAGAGATTATTACAGCGGCATTAGAGACAGAAAAGAGACACTAGAGATTATTACAGCGGCATTAGAGACAGAAAAGAGACACTAGAGATTATTACAGTGAGATTAGAGACAGAAAAGAGACACTAGAGATTATTACAGCGGCATTAGAGACAGAAAAGAGACACTAGAGATTATTACCGCGGCATTAGAGACAGAAAAGAGACACTAGAGATTATTACAGTGAGATTAGAGACAGAAAAGAGACACTAGAGATTATTACAGCGGCATTAGAGACAGAAAAGAGACACTAGAGATTATTACAGTGGGATTAGAGACAGAAAAGAGACACTAGAGATTATTACCGCGGCATTAGAGACAGAAAAGAGACACTAGAGATTATTACAGTGAGATTAGAGACAGAAAAGAGACACTAGAGATTATTACAGCGGCATTAGAGACAGAAAAGAGACACTAGAGATTATTACAGTGGGATTAGAGACAGAAAAGAGACACTAGAGATTATTACAATTGGATTAGAGACAGAAAAGAGACACTAGAGATTATTACAGCGGTAGTGGCCATGCATAGGCACTAAGGGATTGGACAGATCTTCAGGCGTGTGAAGAGACAGACAGACAGATGGAGAGACAGACAGACAGATGAAGATATGATGAGACGACTGACCGGGATGAGGTGAAGAGGGAGCCGTTGACCCCCCCGAAGGTGGACAGAGCCACAGAGATGGGCATGATCCATGACATCACTCCCAGCAGCTTCTCACCAAACGTCTGGGAGCGAGAGACAGAGGGTTGGGTTGAATACACACTCTCACACTCGCACCGGAATACACGGACATACACACGCGTGCCTTCTTGTAGACACAGACTCAGAAATGATACAAGAATCCAATGGCAATGGAATTACGAAAATGGTTTGAAGGAAATGCTCGTCAAGGAAAATTCTGTATTCAATTAATTTTTTAATAAATGGGGCATCTTTACTTGATTGATCAAGGTATGTTTTTCAAATGATTAATTGATACAATGGCAGAGATGGTGCAGAATGTTCCATTAATGGATACAGCATATGTATTATCAGATGAAGTACATATCTAATTATTAACTATTAAGTAACAAGACAGGTAGTAAAACAGGTAACTCACCACAGCCACGGCATTGGACGCCAGCAGCTCCTGTGGACTCATGGCGGTGACGTAGGCGATGTTGGCAAAGACGTAAACAAATGTCACCAAGGGAATGGAGATGAAGATGGCACGAGGTAGGTTCCTGTTTAAAATGAAGAACAAATAGCACTTAGACAATCTGTTTTAGAACTTCTGTTGAAATAGCTTGGGCAAATGTGCTATTGTAGCTTGACATAAAACAGCAGAGGGAGACTAAGGCCCAATCTCAATACTTCCCCTTACCCCTTATCTTACCCCTTACCCTTGAAATCGCGCGTTCATGTGAGAGCTAGTGGCGTCTCAATACCCAACTTGATCAAGATTAAGGGGTAAGGTTAAGGGGTGTATGGCCCTCGTTTTTGAGATGATCGGAGAGCTACCTTAACTCCAAGGGCTATCCCAGAGCACACTGCGAAACCAGCTCGGGAATTTTCAAAAAAACATGGCTGCTTGAAGCGAGGAATATTTTACATGAATAAAGCTATCTACACAACTTTTCATATGTTTATAATGACTCGGTTTGATCTGAAAAGTGCTACTCGAACGATGCATAGTAATGTCGGTCTTAACTGCAGCTTTCAAACGGTAGTTTTTAGGATACAATTAGCGCGTATACCACCACTCCATTGGCTTATATGGTAGCTTGCCAGCTATCATGCTACATACACTACATGTAAGTTTTTTTGGCTTATAATTAATTTAAAAATGACGACAGTCTTGTTTCGTGCTCTACACAGTTGTATACATATATATTTGCAACCATGTTCTTCATTAGACTTTTTTTAAATCGCTAGTTTCATAGCTCATACAGTCACGCATGACGTCCCGAAACCGAGTGGCGTCTCATTTCATAGGGGAAAGATCTCAGCCCTTGGCCCTTACACTTGCAAGTGCTAGGGTTAAGACTAAGACAAGACTAAGCAAAAGGGGCAAGGAGAAGAATCGAGATTCGGCCTAACAATACATTTTATTCAGTGGAAGAACTGTAGCTGATAATCTGTACATTTCACTGGACTGCAAAAAACCTCACTGAGCAAATCATTGCTGTTATCACAATGCAAAGTTCTATGTGGCTACACAATCAGATGCTACTCTTTCAGGCTTTGTTTATCAAAGTGTGTGTTGTTTACTTCATAAAGTGTTCTGGACTTGTGTGCCCCTTTTCTGTTTGTCCTTAGGCTGCATTCCTGAATGTGAGTTAAGCCCTAACAAGGCCTAAATTGTGTTTTGGCTGCTGAACCTCTGTGTCGTTTGTTTGTGTTGTGTGGTTTGTTTGTTTTTGCGGCTAAACACTTGTGTTCTTGTTGCCTCTCCCAAAGGACCAGACCATGTCTGTCCCTGGGTTCAGTTCATGCTCTTCCGGATGGATAAGTACGTGTATATCTATTCTCTATCTATACTCTATTTAGGTATATAGTCTCTCATTGTGGAATTGTTACACACTGTGTAGTGGATAGTAGACGGTAACTTACACATAGGGGTCAACCAGCTCCTCAGTCACGTAGTTGAGGAAGTTCCAGCCCCCATAGGCAAAGCTGCCTTGTAAGAATGCGAGAGCAATCAAGCCCACATCATACTCCTGGAAAGGCTCAAAGGCATGGGCAGGCTCCAGCCAGTAATACTCTCCTACACAGACAAGGAAAGACAGTAGGAACGGTCAAAATCATTATCAGAGATCCTTTGTTCATGAATGACCTTCACATATGGTCTGTAAAGTGGTCTTTGCTGTACCCTTGTCGGTCATGTGGTCTGTCTGTCTAAAACTGCGGTCACATCTCTCTCTCTAACCCTGGCATACTCTCTCTCTTTCTTTCTCTCTCTCTCTTTCTCTCCTTGTCATTCTCTCTCCCATCTCTCCTCTGCATTCCAGTGAGAACTCTCTAATGACCCTACACAAGACTCAGTGAGTCACCTGGTGGGGTTTAGCATGAGCGTCATACCAGCGCCTCCTCCCCATGTGGTCTCTGTGCATCCCGCTAATGACCACAGCTGTCACTCAGGCGCATTATCGGGGCCTCGCGAAACAACAGGTCCTCATTGGCCTTATTATTTCTGACCCACTGTGACATGCCGCTGGGCATGCCAAATTCCCATTGTTGGCTTTTATTGTTTTCTCTGGGCTAGTCGCTTTGAACCCGGTGACTTTTGCTCTGCAAACAGCGAGAACTCTTCCAGACTCAAAGGGCTGCCATATCTCTCTGGGGTTTTTCCTAACAGGAAGAGAACTCTTTTTTTGATATTTTGATATGGAGGACTAGTTCTGAGCACACACACACACACAAGCGCTCACACAAGCGCTCACACACACGCACACAAACACACACGGGTGCAGAGACTGACAGGTAGCACCTACCCTTGCAGATCTGCACAATGCCCATGATGATGATGAGCAACAAGGCGAGGAGCTTCCCTGCAGTGAAAACGTCCTGGACGCGTGTAGCCCAGCGCACACTGGAACAGTTGATCCATGTCAGCAGCACTGGAGAGAGAGAGAGAGAGAGAGAGGGTCACCTAAGCATTCTGAGACAATATTCAAAATGGCTGTAAATGGGCACCATAAGGAATTTTCCATGTGCTTTGAATAGCTAGCAACACAGATGACTGACTGAACTCCATGAGTGGTCCACTACTGGAGTAGTACTTCTAGTGAAAAAGATACTATTCACAAAAAACAAGACAACGATACAGTGACCTCAAATAAACTCACAGTTTGATATTGGCCAGAGGTGACTGACTGGGCTATGTAATATACAAAAACGGTAATATTAGGTGAGATAACACCTTAACAGAAACTTGAAAAGTATGCAATATATATATATATTTATATACATATACTGTATATAGGATGTGTGTTTGTGAGGGTTTTACTCTTGCAAGTGTCTCAGCAGTACCATGAAGGGTGTGTCTAATCAAACACGGGTCAACTTTTACTTCCAACTGTACTGTCTGTTGGAACTTTGACCCCTCTGTTGTAACCGTCATGTCTTTTCATGGCCTCTCTCCTTTTCTCTTGAGCTGCAATCATGTCTTTCTATTATATTCTTACAGCAATGCTTAAACAGACTTCAGAATCAAACTATTAGACCAAACTACCTTTTTAATAATTACATTTTAGTCTGTGAGAAATTAACATGATTTTGTGATCCATTTGGCAATAACACACCAAGAACTGTGGTGTTTTTCTCCTTCTAATGAGGGAACTAGGGAACAATCACTTCTGCCAAAAAAACCAACCTCAAGTGCATCATCAGCTGAACAGCTGTTGTGCAAGTATGTTTGCTGTCAAGTGGTCACTTGCTGAGTATGTGTTCCGTGTGAGTATTTTAATCTGGCTCGTGTCTAACAACACCATAGTTGCTGATATCAGTGGCTGTCTGGGGCTATTTTGTTACATGTAAGCAAAGCTCAGGGTGAAGAGGATATGGACATTGAATCATGTGAGCTGACGACTTCATCCTTTGAAGCCTCAACATACTCTGTTGCTTAACTTTAGTGCTGACAAAGCTAATGACATTCCTGAATAAGATGCACACATAGCTGGGTTGTATTGAGTCATCATATATCATCAGCTAGGTACATAAATGCAGATTTTGTTAGCCACTCAATTCAATTTTATCTGACTAGCACATTGCTGTTAGGCTACTTCAACTTCAGGTATCAATGCCTACAGCAACCGCAAACAATGAAAACAAACCAATTTTAGAGAAAGGAAGCCTTCTAAAAAATTAAAATGATTGTGCCTTGGCTGCCTTGATAAAATAAGGCAGGTTGAGATGAGTTTTCTCTCTGAATTAGTCAGTTCACTAGTTCAGGGGATTGCACAAGCCTGTACTTGACACCCAATTATAGGACAAAAAAACAACATAGACTTGGTAGTGCAACTAGCCAGTAGCTTTGCTGTTGGCTATACATGTGCTCCAGATTGAACTTATTCACCCCTATGCAGGCAGCAAATGGGGCTGGGGGGGGGGGGGGGGGGGGGGGGGGGGCTGTTCCCTCCTTTCCTTCCATGAATCGTTACTTCTAGGTTCATTCGTATTTGTATTTAGAGTATAGATTTGAAAGGGATGGGACACACCCTTGAACACACACATACGCAAATTTGTAATCAGTTACTCTCACTATTAGTTACTTCCATGAACTCAACGGTTACTGTACGAGTGGTTTCTTGGGCTCTGAGAAAAGGGCAGACCTGTGGTGCAGTAGTACTGCCGTATGAGAGGAACATACATCATCCTCTGGCTCTCTCCCCCTGTCTCGAGGTAACAGCCATGTGGGGACCACCCCATAAAAAAACAGACGGAAAAGAAAATAATGGAGGGCTGGAGTGTAGATGGCATAATATTTAGTCTTAACCTTTCACCCACTTTGATCGGATTAGCCAAAACACTGAAACCGAACAAAAACATGACAAACCTACCAAAAACAAAACATCACCGCTCTGCTTTTTTCCACAATCTGCCTGACAACATCTATCCAATAGCCTATCAGATAACACAGTGCTTTCTCTCAGCAAAGACCAATCAGAACGCAGTGTTCAGAGGCAGTCCTACTTCCTTGATACCAGAATGTTTGAAAACAATACAGAGCGTTGCCTAAGCTTGCAAAAATCTAGTGCAGACCTCACAGACCTAACTGCTTTGCTCAGGTACTTTCAGCTGATGGCGTAATCATCTGACAGACAGTTAGGGTTAAGATAATGCCATCTGACAAAACAACAAGAAGGATTTGTAAACCAGTTTAGAAGATCAAACAGAAATGGCCCAGACTAGTCAAAATCTACTTACCACCTAAAACAGGAGCCATAAGAGAGATTATTGCCAGGCCATCTCAGTGCAGAAGCACACAATTTGGCCACATTGAGTTATCAAGGGAACATCTCTTATTGTAGGAAAGACTATTATGAGAAAACTCCTTTTATTCTAGGAAAGAGTATTATGAGGGACAGATATTGCATAGTTTGATGGGAAGGCATGTTGTCAGTGGTTGAATTTCAACCGTTCCTAAAAAAGGGTGATGGATGTTGCGCTAAAGTCGAGGGTCTTCGCACCCACCTCCCACCCGTCTCTCTGTCTCTCTGCCTCCGTCTATACACATCTTGTCAAATTTAGGACGTGCATGAGAAGGTTGTAGAGAGGCCAAGCCCTGGCCCTTTTCGACGCCGCATAAAGACATCCACCCATTCGTCTTCATATTTGGCTTCTTCTTCTACCTTTCCTCCTTCTCCTTCTCGTCTCTAAGCATCTTCTCACAACCTCTCCATTCTGCCCACTCCTCGTTGGGTCATCTCTTGATCATTCACGTGGCCATCTCCCTCTGCGCTACGGTTTTTTGTCGCCCCGATGCTATCGCTCCCTCCCCCTTTTCTCACTCTGTTGCTACTCCATTGGAGTCACACCGTCCCGGCTGACAACATATAAACACACAGCCTTTGGCACTACAGCGAGCTACTATTTGAAACAATGTTTGGCATGTGCAGGGTGACAACTGATTGACTTTCACCTAGGTGTCCCTTCAGACCCGTGCAAAGTGACACTCAAATCAGGCATGCCCTGAATGGGGTATTCATGTGGACAATGTTCAGGTTCGACCATTTTCCCGGTGTATGTTTGTCTATCTGGACCCCACCTCCCGCCACCCACTTTGTTCCCACAGATACTCTCTTACGATACACTTGTTCTTTCCCAGACCTTCCATTCCCTAATCTCTCCCACCCCTTCCTTTTTTTTAAACACTTATACTTTGTGTGCCCCCCCCCCCCCCCCCTTCCTCCCTCGACAGGTACTCACACAGGCAGACTCCAGCCAGCAGACGCAGGCCGTTCTCCGGGGGGAAGCAGGTGGGGAAGAGGGGCTGCAGCACGTAGTTGGAGAAGGTGAGGGCGATGACGGCCTGGTTGGTGGGGTAGATCACCAGTACGGCGATCCACAGCCTCAGGAATCTGAGCAAAGCAAAGTGGTCTGATTAGCGTGATGCACACAGCACAAGCACACACCCATTCAAACACACATGCACATAGAAACACACACACACACTCCTATTCAAACATACATACACATAGAAACACACATTTCACATTGGCATCTGTATACAAATGTATTGGGGATTATATATTTTACAAGGGGGGAAAACAAATAGGTTGGTGTTTTATAATACTTTTACTCGACGCTAATGCTTTACTCTACACATGATCACAGCATTAATAAACTTAGGAATCCAATGATCCTCTTGCATTTGTTGTGGCCTCATGACACAAATACTCCATAGCTAAAGGTCACAGAGTTTTCTCTTTTCGTTGAGGGTTACTGGAGTTCATGATCCTATTAGTGTGTATTTGCGGGCGAAAGCAGCAGGACTAGTGCATGCTTTTGGGCAGGGCACTCTCCTCACGCTCCACTACTTCCACTACTTCATATTAGCTTTCCTGTCTCTCAAAAGCAATACCTCGTGGCCACCCCAAGTAGGCCTCCAACCCTTTGATTAAAGAGGGAAAGAGGGAATTCCACAAAAACATCCCAAGGTGTTAGCCAGCATGTCTTCTCAGGTCAGAAAGCGCACAATCCTCTCGCTTCTCTTTGCTGCTTTGTAGAACTAGCGCTGAGAACTGCTGCAGATTATGTCTAATTTATGAACCAGTCACAGCATGTCATTTTCACCTTGGCTACTTTCCCACTCTCAGGATGACCTATTTCTCAGTGTGTTCTGTCTAGAGTAAAAGACAACCCAAGGCTCTGCAGTCATTCTGTGCTATAGTTTGTCATGAGACCACACACGTTCTAGGTTGTTGTGTGGTTTCTGCTGGCAGTACCAGAACACTCAGGTACTCAAAAACAAGAAGAGAAAACCTCCTTCCTGAAACAAGACAACAGGAAGTGGTATTCTGCACATGCTTAGCCACGCTACTGTAGCTCGTCTTTTGTATAGACCTTGGCGGACCTAAATTCTCAACAAGAAACAAACAGCTTGTTTTCACATAAATTCACATCTCTTTTTCTCAAGTCGTATCAACTCAGAAACGTACCCGGCCAGTCCACCAAAGATGTCCTTGACATATGCGTAGTCGCCTCCAGACTTGGGGATAGTGACGCCCAGCTCAGCATAGCAGAGTGCACCGATGGCAGTGATGACGCCGGTGACGATCCATACGATCAGAGCCAAGCCCACTGAGCTGGCATTCTCCAGAACCCCCTTAGGGCTCACAAAGATCCCTGATCCGATAATGTTACCTAGAGGTGGGCAACAGATGAAAGGATTATTAGCTGCAAGCATCATTTACAGTAGCTCACAGCACACAAGACAGGACGAGAAGAACTTTTCAGAGTTAAGTGAAAGAAACAACATTGCAAACTTGTTGTCAAAATGATTTCATTAACTTTATGGTCAGTGAATGGTCTGCAGCCAAGGAGTCATTACTTTAACACCACTTGAACAAACATAATGGCGTGGCAGATTCACTACAACAGGAAAAATTCTAAAACCCCTTAATTACTGAGAACTACAAGATACTATGAATGTGAATAACTGCTTGGGGAAGGGACAAAGGACAGGGAGGGAACAAGAGAACACAGAAGTAAAGAGGAGATGGAATTTGCTGAGTCAGTCTTAAATATGTCTGACCACTGTGAAAAGGGAAAGGGTGACTGAGTGCATCAACTACAGTGGAACGCAACTGGGGTCAGGGGGCTGGATTATAAATCTTAATAATGCATTGATGCCCTATATAAGCATCCAAACCTCTGGGCGCTCAGATCTAAAACATACAGACAGAGAGAGAGAGAGAGCAGTCTGTTCCACATGAAAAGATCCATGTACATCTCTGGTCTGATTCAGTTGACAGCTTCCCGAGTGGTGCCCATGTCAGGGATCAATCTAAGCCTGGATCAAAGGTGAGGAGCCTCACAACTAGATTTGGCTCTGTGTATTCTGGAGCATTGTACTTGACCCCACCCTGCAACCCCCCCCAAATCGCCCCTCACTCACCCCTTAGCGCTGAAACTAACAACTGGGGCAAAGGTTGGATGTTTGAGGCCGACCGGGCAGATTCCAGTGCAAGACTGCGGAGGCCTCAGTCACTGTACAGAGTTCAAAGGTGGCCATTCCTGCATGCGGAGCGACCATGTGAAATATCTGGATCATGAAGGACCCCTTGGAGAAGGTAAAACTTTGGGAGCAGTCCCTGCAGAAGGGGGGGGGGGGGGCACCTCCAGCTAGCTGTCACTCACAGACAACCACCACTGGAGGTGAGCACACGTGCGTACTGCCATGTCCCTCAAGTACCGTGCGTTTGCTCAACGTGTGTTCTCCCTTTACTACAGTTGACTTGCATGTGTTTTGACAATCTCTTATTATACTGCTGGGATACATTACAATGGTCACAGATGGCGTAACCAGGGACTGGCAACTCTTTGTAATATTCATGCATTTGTTAATTTAGTGTTTTGGAGTGTCTTTTTGTGTGTTTTCTTTAGACAAATCCATACTAAACCTCCCCCTTAACTTGTCTTAAAGCTTACCATATGCACCAGTATGCTGTTGCATAACATTTTATGGTCACAGGAATAGTGTTTCATACTCCTTGGCTGGGTGACGCTCGAGGAGAGGAACTGGAGTGAGCTGGTTTGGGCTAGAGCTTGGAAATACGACTTGCCAAAGTAATGTACAGACTTACTGGATCAGGTCAGATGGCCAAAGCCTAAGATCAGCGGAGCCGTTTTGCCAAGTTATCTTGTCTGGGGCCTTATGGACATCCCTCTACAAGGTCAAAGGTCAAAACAGGGTCTAGTATGCTGACTCGTGTGAAATACAATGCACATGCTTGTTGGTTTCCTGTCCCCTTTTTGAAGCCAACTTCCTCCTAGGCATGAATCTACCGACGAGGGAAACGTTTCTTTCTGACATTTCCACTATAAATCAAGATTCTTCTAACTCCAGTGGAAAAGAGCCCCCCACTAAATCCCCAAACGACCCAGTATTGATCTTGCTTTATCGACCTCCTTCGCTGTAAGAGCCCTGTGAATTAAACCCTGTGAGAATTAGATCACGTGACGTCAGCTACAACTTCCATCCCTCTCTGTGGGGAGCTGGTTTCGACAGTGGGATCCATCATGCCAAAGAAAGAGATTTGCATCAATATGCTGAGCTACCAACAACACATTCATTTCAATAACTTTAAGCATTAACTAATTGCATTTGCAAGGATCTGTAATACGGCCAATAAAGAATGGAACTCCAACAGAGGATTTACACGCTGCATGCTATTCCTGGGCTCAATCAATGCCACATGCATAAAATGTACTTTGGGATTAATAAAGTATCCATCTATCCATCTATCCATCTATCCATGCTGTGAAAACAAACATGGCCCCATAAAAGGCTCACAGGGAATCTCCTGGTAGTTTACGAGCTAAATCATGGTTTCCAAGGCTGCAACTATCAAGATTTGCCAATTCTGTGATATCAAGCAGGGCTTGGAAGTAAAAGCCCAGCAGCTAGCTATGATAATGCAGCTAAGCTCAAAGTCCTAAGGTGCTTTTGCACAGGCCTGCATGTGCAGGGGGGGGAAGTGGAGTGGCATGCAGGTAGTCATTTCCTCAAAGACCCGCTGAGCTGTGGCACATTACTACGTGAGCTTTGCGCTGTGCTTCCATTCAGACTCAAATCCCACTACCGAGTGCTCCTGCTGCGACGCAGCCTGGACGAGCCTGCGCTTGGCCATCCTCCAGAAACCCACGGAGGCAGCACCATCAGCACTTCTCAGACGGCAGAGTTAGAGGCTAATGGGCTCCGGTGGCTGAGGCAGGCGTCAGGAATGAGCCGGGAGTTCTCAAATCCCGTCAGTGTTAGCTCCTCCTGAGCCCTCATGACTGCATTGCTTTGATTAACACTACCTCTTATTTCCCTTTCATTCCTGGTCAAGAATGCACCTTCATGTAAGCTATTGGCAACTACCATACCACACCCCAACCCCCTCACCCCCCCAACCAAACTCCAGGCTTCTTTTCTTAAGTTCCCAAAAGCCTGCTTGTGAACCCACCTCACACACTCCTGCCACCTTTGAGATAAACCCCACGTGACCAAGCCGCACAGGCAAGACTGCAGCCACCGAGCGGAGCCAACGAAGGGCATTATCTGGGCAAAGGTCTTCTTCCAGCCAACCATGGACTGCTGGAGATTTATGTGTCGAGGCCGATAGGGAAGACGATTGTGTTTGACTGCTCTTTCATGGCTTCTGAGAAAGCCCACTGAAGCACACTCAGAACAAAGGCTAATTGTGATGATGAGCCGTGGCAGTCATCTGATAAGACCATTCACGTGAGGCAGGTTTACTGCTGTTGAATGAGTGACCCGATCAAGGCCGCTTATCACTCAGGTGACTTGCCTGAAGGCTAGGAGTCTATATGCCTGAGCAGCACCATTTAAGTCAATTAACATGCCAGGTTAGTTCAAAGGAAATGGTCATCATTAATGAGTCACTTTTACAAGGTAATTATGATGTAGTGCGCTTTCTGATGAGGGAAAGTGATGCATTAAGACATCACCGGTTGCCACAGAGATGACACCTGCAGTCCTTGTGGATGCCTCCCCATGTTCATCTGTCTTGGTTTCCATGGTAACTCTCTATATGACATCACCTTCAAGGTCAGAGAATCTCTTCTCATCAGACTGGAAGCAGCAGGCCACATAGCCTTGATTAAAGACATCTAAGGATAATCAGAGTCTAGCCTTACACAGCCACACAATTACTAATTGTGCCTTTTAATTATGATAACTACACCTGGTAAAACCTGCCTTCTCTGACACCTAGGCTAGGTTGTGTTGACATTGACCTACTGAGACATTGGATCTTAAAAATCAGAAAATAGATTATGGATGAGGGCTGAACTTGACCTTGCCCTAACACAGGCAGCCCTTACTCATAAAGACTTAGCACATGGGGTTTTCTCTCATGTTTCTTATTATATATGTTTTTTTAATATTGTATATTGTTCTACAAAGTAAAACTACACAAGAAGCTTCTGACATACAGTGCCAGAAAGAAGGAAAATAGTACAAAAGGTTAAGGGACACACAACTTGCCCGTTGCCATAGGCTACTATCAGTTATAGAGATAAAGAAAGGGAGATAGGCTGCAAGATGTTTGTAAGACATCACGCTTTTGAACTTACCGACGATAATGCCACAGGCACTGACCAGCCCAATCTCTTTCTTCAGGGCCACTCCACCACCTGAGTCCTTCCCGCTTTCTGATGGAGCGTCTCCAGACGACACTGCTGTGCCTGCACGTTGCCTCGGCCCATCACTCATTGCGCCGATTGAGTTGTTGAATCCTTACGACGGCACTTGCTGGTTTCTTGTAGTGTCTGGTGGCGTGTGTGTTTCAGTGTCAGCGCAGTGACTTGCCAGCAGCTTCGATCAGGTAGCACCGAGGATGTTTTGAGTAGCCTATATAAAATTCTATGCAATGACACTAGCAAAAAAACACGTCAGATCCCAGTCATTGTTCGCTCGAGGGAATTATTTGGTAAGTAGGCTACTTCTGTTGCAGAGCACCAAAGTTCGTTATGAATAAAAAAAAAAAAAAAGTCACTTCAGCGAATGCGCCTTGAAAATGTCTCGAGAGAATTAAAAAACTATTTTATAATAGCAGCACGATTGCACTCACACGTAACGCCGAGTTGCTGCTAGATTTAACTAAACTGAACACCTTTAAATGAATCAAAGAGACCAGCTCGACATTTCCGTCCTAAAATACACCAAAGCTGATGACACCTCTTCTACTTTTCCTCTCAGTTTTCGGACATGTGCATTCAAACACAAGAGATAAGAAAAATACATACAGGGTAGTTGCTTCCTGAAATGTCCTCAGATTGTTCTTATTTTAAATTGACATCAGTCTCCAAAAGGCAAAAACTGTAAAAATTGGAATGTTCCTTTTTGTTGTCAAGTGGTATTTTCCGTTTCAGAAATGCTGCTCTTCCGTGTCCCAGGTGAGGAGTCGAAAAGGCACGAGCATCCTCACCAAACAAACAAATTGACTTGGATAAACACCGGGTAAAATAGCATCCGTTGGACCGTACCGGTAGTCTATTTGGCGTCCTGATTTCGATTCGATTGATATGTGGGGATGTATTTATCCGATATTCCGCCACCCCTCACATAAGTACAGTAACGCCTCCCCTTTTCCCGCCCCCCTGCCACCGCGAACGCCAACCCCCTCCTCCACCACCAACCCCCACACAGCTGAAGACATGTTTTCTATGCGTGACCCTCCCCCAGATCAAAGACAGCCTTACCGTTGTCAACTATTAGTGCCCCATCCATACCCATTGAAAATGTGATCTGTTAACAATTAACACAATCAATCAACAATCAAGATTGATTGATTAATCTCTCTCTGATTGGCTTTATGACTTTGGCATGACTCTAATGGTATAATTGCCCAAAGCATAGAACAATAGTACAATGATAAAATGTATAGAAGTAAATGCTCTGTCTTTCTCGATTGCTTTCACACACACACACACACACACACACACACACACACACATACTCAAGTTATCAGGCTTTCAAAGACCCCTGTCAACCTCTATGTGAATGTCAAAAAGCACTTATGACTTTCTAATTGAAATAAGCAGTGTCTAGTACTCAGCCTCCAGCCAACTGTGTTGGATATGGACTTGAACAGTAGGTGCTGCTGTGACCTTTTGTCACCAGATGACCTACTATGCTACCATAGGCTGTAAAAAATAAATACAAAAATGTGTCGCCGGGCCTGTGTCATCTGTGCAGTCTGTTCACTCAGTATGAATGCTAAGGCCAGAGACCTTACGGCTGGAGATCCTGGGTCGGGTGGAGGAGGGGCCCCACTCATTGTGGGTTTATGTGGCCCTATTTTGAATTCCTATGGGGGCCTCACTGCACACAAAAATCCATGCAAAATAAGGTTATGAAGATGTGAAATGCAGTTTATATGGCTTATGCCTTACTGGGGCTCTGTCAGACTACAGTGCTGGTCTTGAGCCCACAGATCAAAGTGCGGGGCTCAGGAAGAGATATGATAGATGCTGATATGCAGAAGAGATTTCCTCATCTGTGAGAACAAAGACCAAAATGGCAATTAGAGTGTGATAAAGGGTGGGGCAGGAAGCTGATTGTGTTCCAATTTTGGCCCCTTTGTCTGTATTGAGGTCTAAAACAGCCCAAATGATATGACAGTACTGCATCTATTAGTTCTTCAGCAGTCAGCATGAAAAGGGCTTGTGCCCATGTGAATGGTAATGTAAGCACTGTCCTGGGAGAGCTCTAGACTGCGGTTCACCACTCGAGCATGTGGTCTGGAAGGGGATATCATCGCATGACATGTCTGTTGGTGGACAGTTCTTTGAGTCAGCCAATTTAGTATCAAGTGTAGCGATAAAGAAATCAAATGGATGTTTTACATGCCAGGCAGATTGTAAACGGATATATAGTTGGGGTATTGTGCAAATATGCATGTGTGGTCAAAACAGAAAGAATAGGTCATTGTACCTTTGTATTTGTTAGCTCATGCAGAACCAATGAATGCTTAAAACAACATGTTTAGGCTACTATGAAACATCATTTAAATAGTTGTCCAAACGTAACCAACGACAGAGATTCAATATCAATGTTGTTACACTTAATGTTCTTTGGCAACCTTTGAGTAGTGTACACAAAAGCAAAATTAGAACTATTTGTTGTTAACAGATGATGGGCCGTAAAACATTTAGATCAGTACTGAAAACTGAAAACAGCTAATCATTTGTTTACAAGCAGGAAGATGATGTTCTGGTAATAAAGCAATGAAATTGATTCATAACCATACATTTCTGAATTTCAAGTGCTTTCAAGAGAGAATACTCTAATCTGGGACAACTTTTAAAATCAAAACGTTTATTACCTGCTATGTGCTACTCATAATAGCACCACCCCCCCCAGAACACTATTGTTGACATAATTGCGAGAAGGTCTAAGAGAGAGATAACAGAACCCCCCCCAACAAATACTACCTACACACACACACAACAGTTATGTCGTTGGCCTATCCACGGGGCCTACTGGCAGTAAGTGAAAGCAGGTCATCAGGCCACGTAAAACAGCCAACTTAGTCCCACCTCAGCAGACACTGAGGAGGCTCCAGTCCTGACGCTCGTGTGAGAGAGCCCATGTGACGTAATCAGAGCTGCTTTTTCATGTCATCCTTTTCCCTGGAAAATGAACGTGTGTGTGTGTGTGTGTTTGTGTGTGTGTGTGTGTGCATGTGTGTGTGTGTGTGTGTGTGTGTGTGTGTGTGTGTGTGTGTGTTTGTGTGTGCTGAAGATGGCCACTTAATGAAAGTGCATTGAGGTGTGGAGAGAGAGGGAAAGAAAGAGGGAGGGAGAGAGAGGTGTATGCATCTCATGCTGTTATTTTTATTACAGAAGTACTTATTATAATTATTATATTATATTATTATTATATTAACTCATTATTGGAACTGTAGTTTTAGCTGGACTTCCAATGATACTGACTGCAGTCGATGTAGATGTTTAACAATACTCGTCTACTCAACAGGAAACTGATGTCTGTGCTCCGATGAGTGTCTTGCTTCCCAGCGCTGTGAGTTTGATCTGTCCCCTCCACTATTTGAATAAGGAGATAAGGGGAAAGTGTGCATGTCACAGCCCAAAGAGGTATGGGAAGGAGAAAAAAGAGAGAGACTGTCTGGAAAATAGGATGAACACAAAGATACACTATGCTGTAGGTGCATGCCATTCTCATTCAGTGATCCTTTTTCGCCCCTCTTTCATGAGGTTTATGCCACTTCAAAACCAATTTATATTAGTTTGTTTGTTTGTCCTGATTTGAGCAGAACATATTTATTTCGTTTTTAGTCACTATAACGTGATATATAAATACATACCAATGGCGAGGGCAAACATCATAGCACAATACAGTAATCTAAGACCTGAGAAACCCTTGCTATGACTCAATGGGTTTGTTGGGTTTTTATCTGGTTTATACTGAAATGTCAATATGTTTATATAGCACAAAAGCAGCATACATTGACAAGAAATAGTTTCATTGAAACTTTTTTTAAATCCAGGATCAAGCTTCTCAAATGTCTTGTTTTTTCTCGTTCGCATGAACATCTTTAAGAACAATGGATGGGAGCCGAGGGGAGTGATTTGGGGATGGGAAGAGGAGAGCCAGTGAGCAACGATGGGAGGATAGAGTCGAGGTAAGGAGGGGAATGGGGGAGTGGGAGGGAGGGAGGGAGGGTGGAGGCCCCTTCATGGTCTGAGTGTAAACTCCATAGTATGCCCCCACACTGACACAGCAGCTTTCCACAGAGATAAAACAGACACTTACAATAGCATGGCCACATTCCACACACTTAACCACACTCTCTCTCACACACACACACGCGCACTCACACACACACACACACACACACACACACACACACACACACACACACACACACACACACACACACACACACACAGGGAGAAACATATGGGCGTGCACATAGAATCACGTTTGGACAAACGTATACAGTGTATGCACATGGATACAGTGTATGCACACACACACACACACACAAACATAGACGCATATACATGCACACACACACACAGTACATGTATTATTGATACTGATAACACATTCAACATGCATGCACTAAAACACAAGAAGCTCATATATCCACATAAGGTTGTTCACATTCAGTAAAACCCACTACAGATGCACTTACACAAACCCTAACCTTCACATACACTCCTACACACAGACACACACACACAAACATACACACACACACAATTACTGGGACTCCATCTGTAGAGTTAATGAGTAACTGCAGCTTTCTGCCTGTTTGCTGCCCAGTGGCTGGAAAACGGGAGCAATAACATAGAAACATTAGGTAATAGCACATTTGTGGCCATGCCAAAGAAGCCCTTAGACCTCCAAACCCAATTAGAGACAGACGCCAACGGCCCGAGCATAGCCCAACCAGGCCCTCTTTCATTCCATGTTTTGTTTCAGTGGTTGAAAGAGCCGGAGAACTTGAGTATGTGTGTGTGTGTGTATGTGTGTGTGTGTGTGTGTGTGTTTGTCTTACGGCCTGTAAAGATAGACAGCGAGGACAGTGTTCCATAAGGTTCTAATGTCCTGCATGTGTTGGTGCTCAGTGCGGGGTCTTTGTGCTCTGTCGTCCCTCAGTCCACACAGCTGTAGACCCAGGTTCACACTTTAATCTCGTCCACCTGGGCCCAGCAGTGCATTCTGACTGGGATGAATAACACTCATAACACCCACCAGCCGGACTTACCCCACATCCGGAGACATACACATTAAAGAACTAAATAGTGAGGGGGAAAAAAACAATTGATGGTTATAGTTTATATTTTGTGGAAGAGGTTAACACACACCTGGGTTGTTGAAGTGCAAGTTTGAAACAGTAGTAAGAAGTAGTGAAACCCCCCACTTACGCTTCAGTGCAACTCTTTTTTTATGAAACAATTTTTTTAATACTTTTACTGAAGCTGGAGTATGGAGTGATATTGTTCCTACTAAAGTTAAGGATGCAATTAGTTTGTGAACATGTGAATGGGCGATGTTTATGGACTTGTGGTTTAGCAGCATGAGTCAAAATAGTAAATATTTAAGAGCATTTGTGTGTTGTTGACTGTGCAGGTTGTTGTGTGGAATGCGTGGTCTGCGTCGGGATTCAAAGTCTATTTACTGCAACTTGAGCAGGAGCTGTGCCGCTACTTCTTGGAAGTTGCGCAACAGATGGGTGCCTGTGAAATGGGAAGGGAGGCAGAGAGAGAGAGACACAGGGGGAGAGAGAGAGAAACACAGAGAGAGAGAGAGAGAGAGAGAGATCTGGGAAAAACTGAAAAAAAATTCTTCAGCACTGAGCCAGTAGAAGAAATTCTAAGGAGTGTGGGAAGAAATATGGTGACAAAGATCATCTTGAGACCGCAGCATGTGAAAGAGGAATGTATATATTTACAGAAAGACATAGAAAGATGGAGGGAGACAGAAAGGGAAATTTGTGAAGGTATTGTGAGAGAGGGAAGTGAAGAAAGAGAGAGAGAGAGAGAATAAAGAGGCGTGTGTGTACGCTCAGCCTTTTGGGGGGAAGTGTAATCTGAGATGTCTGTTTACCATGCTGGGCAAGACACGTGGAGTTCAGGAACAATATGTTCAGGAGCAGGAATGGGGATTCCTCCCAGACATTTTGGCCGTCCTGTATCTGTCTATGTATTTATCTCTCCATCAGTCCATCAGTCCATCAGTCCATCAGTCCATATCTGTCAACCCTAGAAAGCTAGCTACCCTAGCAAGGTGTGTAGGGATATCTGGTTGGCCATTGGGAGTGTTCCTGTTTCACCCCCTCCTTGTTTTCATGTGTTTGTTTGTCATCATACACCCCATTACATGAGTCAACTGCCATTTAGGTGCTGCCACTACGGCAAGGCACAAATAGAAACTTGTTCGGCACCGGCGTCTTTTCATTCTCCAAAGTCCTGTGTGTTTTTCTCTGTGTGTGTTTCTGTGGGTTTGTATTTGTGTTTGTTTATGTCTTGTTGTTTCCTGTTTACTCACTGGTCTTTGGTGTGTTTGAGTTTGTACCATGTGCTGTTGTTAAGACACTTCTTCGAACAAATAAAAAACGAGTGATTAAGTATTCTAAACTAATTGATCTCTCAAAGATGGGATTACATTTTTACTAAGAAGCAACCAGGAAAGCTAACATTTTGCCATTTCAACTTGAAATGATCAATTGCATTGAATGTCAATCAGGTTGTTCATTCAAGGCCATTCACACTAAATGTGGGTGTTAATTGGTTTTGACGACGAGTTCAGGGAACAGAAATAAGTCTCTATCTTTGGTGTCTACTTGTTAAAATTAAGGCCTAAGAAGACTTGATTCTTCCGTGTGGTGTTGAACTTCTGTGTAAAGAAGCCTGGGCCCACAGGGGAACTCTTGGGTCATGTTGCCACATCGTATTGATTCCTGATTCCTTGAACTCCAGGTCTGTTTTCTTCAGAACACACACACAGCCTGCATCGTCTCCCTTAAACATGTCTCAGCTTCTATTTCTAAAACCCTCCTGGACACACAGGGCTTGACGTGACTGTTTTTAGGGAAGTCTTGCTCAATCCAGTTCAAGCCGCTTCTCCACAGAAAACATTCCTTCTCCTGCTCTCTCTCGGTCTTCCTCTGTCCCTCATAGGCATATACTCAGTCTCTCTCTCTCTCTCCCTCTCTCTCTCTATCTCCCTCTCCAGCTTTCTCTCTCCCTCTCTCTCTCCCTCTCTCTCTTACATACCGCCTCTCAGTCTTTTCCCCTTCCAACGTTCTCTTGTCACTGTGTTACTTTTGCGTTGGCATGAGGATTGCTTTGGTCAGCAAACTGACAAATTGCTTCATGTGAGAAGGAGCATAAAGGCGGCATGTTTTTACTGTCGTGGTGAAGGAGTTAAGGTGTGTGTGTGTGTGTGTGTGTGTGTGTGTGTGTGTGTGTGTGTGTGTGTATGTGTATGTGTGTGTGTGTGTGTGTGTGTGTGTGTGTGTGTGTGTGTGTGTGTGTATGTGTGTGTGTGTGTATGTGTGTGTGTGTGTGTGTGTGTGTGTGTGTGTGTGTGCGTGTGTGAGAGTGTACGTGAACAGGCTGGTGTGTGTGCGTGCAACATGACACAGAGTATTTTGCGTGTGTGTGTATGTGCTAAATATGAAGTCTGCATGTCTGCATGTAGGCTGCAGAGAGCTGGAGAGATTTTGTGTCAAACCAGAGCGACTGTAGTCATCCCAACACCAATTCTCCCGTGGGTTTCTGAGATGAATGGCTGTCTCACACCCCCACAAAATCAGCTCTATCCGCCGCAGAATGTGTCAGTACACCTCTGTATGAAATGTCTGCCATGTTTTCTACCTACAGCTTTTTCCTTCACTCATTCCTGGGTTTGCCTGGCCTACAGGGTGGAGTCTCCTACTGCTATGATGGCTGTACAGGTGGTAAAATTCTTTTTTTTTTTTTGCTGGTGTGAGGGATTTTATCTGTGAGTCCACTTTTATGACCCACTGGTGGATAACTGAAGGGTCTTCTGGTCTTCTTGTCAGCCCATGGCAGAGTGACGTCAGTGGAGCATTGCATGGCCGCCGCAGACCTTATGAAATATTCATGCGAACGCGAAAGAGCGCCTCTAAAAATATCCCAGAGGCCGCTTTCCACTAACATGTGCACGTGCCCCCTCAAACACCCGGCCGACTTGCTGTCTTCCTTTCTTCCTTCCTTCTCTGGCTCCCTTTTGTGCTGTCAAGCACACACACACACACACACACACACACACACACACACACACACACACACACACACACACACACACACACACACACAATGAGGAAACACGCTGATAGTACACCAGTACAGAGTCCAGCATTTTTTAAATCCAGTTCAAAGATAATCCTGATTTAGGTGGATGCCTGTCAGTGAACCATCCTAATAAATCCCACTTGTAATATACACTCTTGAATAGGCATCTGGGTGTCTACCAGCTTTTACTCTTGTCCTCGATTTAGTTTGTAAATGTAGTTTTATTTTCCTGCATTGCATTGAACCAGTTGATATCATGTGAGTTGTTTGACATTTGTGACCTTTATGTGTGTTATGGTTATGGTGTGTATAATCAAACAGTCAACTTCATAATATGGTGTGTATAATAAACAGTCAAACAGTCAAACAACCAAACAACCAATTGAACAAACCAACCAGTCAATCCGTCTATCAACTCAATTAATGTCCTATGTCCTGTTAGTATATAATTTTGTATTTTTTAGTCATACAGTGGAAAAGATTTTCAATCTGTTAAAACCTCTAACTGTCACATGCAAGTGCTCATACCCGAATACCTAGCCTAAGTATTATTTCAGCAACCATCACTCAACATACAACAACATATACTCAACAACAACAACAGCAACTACTACTACTTTTGCGATTGCAGACTTCTTCACTTTAGGTTCATTCACATGTTGTCTGTGAGTGCCATAACCAGTGTCTCACTTTTTCAGCAGCCTCAGACAACTCGTTTAAAGCTCCTTTGAGTGACAGTTCTTGAAAAATCTACAACATAAGCATTGTGGTTGATTTAGCAACACTTATCTCGTGTTTGCTTGCCAAGCTTGTTCCCTGGCTTCTGCTACCAGTTCCACATGCTTTAGCTTCTTCCTTTCTAAGGCTTCTTTAATCACATCTTCAAAGGGACTCATAGCAGTCACAACAATACACTGTGTAGCTTGAAGTTCCCTTCCGACATCAGCCAGCAATCTCCATTCCCACACTTTACCCCCTTGCCAGTGCTGTTGGTATGTGCCTGGTGTCCACTTGTCTGACTCTCGCACAGGATAAATTCTACTGTCCCTGTCATTAACCGGCAAAGAGTTAATCTCAACTAATTTATTCTCAAACAAACATGCTAATCATTTTAAAACCTGATTATGTGTTCTCGTATAGCGACCCTGGTATGAATATGGCCAATATGTCAATTATGTTCCAATGAGAACACCCATTCACAACTTGCATTCATCCTCACCCACCCACTGACTGCTATTCTTTTGACTTAGGAGGACATCATAAGTGGCTCTAACAATAAATGTATTGCGGTTAGCATCCATAGCCCACATTTCTCTCCAGCTAATCTTCTTCCCTTGCTTAAACTCTTTACCGGTTTCTCTACAACAGAAGGAATATAAAAATCTCTTCCACCAGTTTTCCCGGACTCTAGGGTTACATACAGTTCATGTTCCTTCTTGTTCCTTCATCGCCTGAGGAACTCTGGCCTCTTTAGCATATCCAGTCCACTCTTCACTTCTGCCTGCAATACACTAATACCTTTTCTCTGTTTACCATCTGCCTGTTTCCATTGCTTCTTCAGCTGCCTCATCAGTCATCTTGACCTGGCTTCACCTTTCTTTTCCGTCCTAGCTTTTTGACAAACACCATCTTTCCATGTAATAATTATAGATGGTCAGTTGGTAGGCACCCAAACCGCAAAGTATATACCTTAGGCACCCAAACAGCAAAGTATATTTGCAAACAAACAGCAAAGCATATTTGACAAGGACTGTGCAAGTTCTGAGGACAAGATTACAATGTATCTATATATTTGTTCATTATTTCAATGAACTCCAAGGTGGACTTTTCCACACGTCCTCCAAATTTGCACACAAAAAAAATGAAAAAAGTGAAAGTGAACATAAACTAGTATAGTCTTGGTGAAATAGTCAAAATGGTCTAAAGCTTATTATTATTTTAAGGGGTGCAAGAATAATCCACTTGTTAAGAGGGTTCAAACAGAATCCTTATTGTTAGTGGTGATGGCCAGTGCAGTACTGTTTCAATGCTTTTGTATCAGACTAATATAAAGTAGAACCTATTCATACATTTATTTAAAGAGTTTCATTTAGAATGCCTGTACTTTGGCCAAACAGCTGAAAGGGGTTTACACGTTCGTTGAGCATTTAGCTTTGTGTCTGTGTGCCATTGAGAAGTCCTGTGATGCTTGCCTGAAGGCCCGAGTGTATGTTCTGAGATAAAGTTCAGCCATATTGGTTAAAAGTAGGCTTCTGAGCCTTTACTCTCTAGCTAGCTGAAAAAATGTCTCTTGTGCTAGGAGTTAGAAATCCACGTCTCTACAAATGTTGGTGTCCCTTTCACAGTTGCAGGTTTGAAAATACAGTTCTCATTCCACCTCCTTTATACTCCTTTATATAAGAGCATACTTGAAAGTTTAGACCTCTGGTACCAGATACTTCTGGAAAGACCTACTGCTCCCTGCACTAAGGCATTTTTACCCAATTTTCACCATGAGGATTATAGTCGTCGATGAAAAGAACGTCCTTTGCAGCAAGTCACAGCGGTGATGATGAGGAAAATGGCTGTGAATAGTGCTCAAGCCTGATACGATCTGTCCAAAGGAGCTGTTTCTGTGCCCCATCTGTGTGGTAAGCAGCAGGTGTCTTCAGCCAAATGAGCGAGCGATACTCGCTAAGGGAGATGACTCACTCATTATCTGCATCTGACTGTTGAACGGATCCGGCTCAGATTCGGCTCAGATCTGCCGAGCCCGCACCACATTTGGGCTCGATACCCTCTAGGGTCAGGTGCCATTTCCTTTGTAACGTATTTAAATCAGGCCCGACTAAAATCTCATGCAATCGCTTTTGCCTGTTGTCATGGTGGCCTTCTGTCCACGCCTCTTCTGCTGCATCCTGAATGCTCATTGAGATCTAATGTTACCAGCTTGTGTCAGGTAACATCAGCTCTTTCCAAACCATACTCTGAGCTTTAATTGTGCCTCTGTATGAGAAGACAAAGCCATGCTTCTCTGTTTTCTTTTGTAGAGGCTTGTGATAGCCTTTCGCAAATTCCTGACCACCAAAGTTACTTGGTTTTGAAATGTTCTTAATTAGAGCGTTCCTTATCTGCTCCTCTTGGCTCTCTTAACTGAAAGTAGTGAAGGTTTTAATGAAGCCTTGATGACACAGATTGCAGATCAGGGCCTGTAGAACCTGATAATGTAATAATTTCCTGATAATGTAATAACCCTGATAATGTAATAAAAAATCCCTCATAAGTCCCTAAAAGATGTAATAAAACCTGATAATGTAATAATACCCCGATAATGTAATAAAGTGCAGGTTAGCCTCAATTTTGCAAAACCTGATAATGTAATAATTACCTGATATTGTAATAACTTTGGTTGGTGCTGTAGCATCAGGTCTCCAGTTTCAGAGGTCCAAATAGTGAAGCTGTCCAGAGACCTGCTGCTTCACTATTAGCAGATACAGTATATATTTTATATGATTGCGAATGCACAATTTTTACAATGGTGAAAGGGATATTCAGTGGTAATCAACTAATAGAGAAATAATGAGAACATTTTGGTATGTTATAGACCGGCAGCTAATGGGCACATAGAACATTGAGTTTCTAAGTCCTCATTGATCATCAATAGCTGACATTTCGCTATTTGATTTATATCAAATTCTCTTTTGATTTTGTGTGGCAATGTCCCTTAAAAATTACACTGTACCAGGCCAATCAAATCGTCTTTTGTCATTCGTCAGTCGCTCGGATTGGTTGCAGCGCCATTCCTATTGTGTGGCATTGCGTGCAGAGGCAACTTAACAGACAACCGTTAATCCCGCCCACACTGAAAATCATGTTGTGCCAGACCCTTGTACAGCTTCTTGCTGTACAGGTTTGGCTTGCGAGGCTAAAGGCCTATACCATTGGGATCAAAATATGAGCAAAACAATAGTGGGTGGTTGTCTACACAGCATCACTACTTGGTCTGAATAACTGGTGTCCCAACATTTCAGCACTGACCAAAGTTTTTACAATATCAGGAATTTATTACATTATCAGGTTCTGCAAAATTGAGGCTAACCTGATAATGTAATAACTTCCAATTAATGTAACATTTTATTACATTATTGGTATGGCGATTGTTACATTATTGGGAAATGCACTTTATTACATTATTGGGATATTATTACATTATCAGGTTTTATTACATCTTTTAGGGACTTATGAGGGATTTTTTTATTACATTATCAGGGTTATTACGTTATCAGGAAATTATTACATTATCAGGTTCTACAGGGCCAACTCCTACATCTGGCCCTGAATAAGGCACAAAGTACGGGTCACAAAACAGGGACAGGTTGTTTTATTGAACACTAAATAATTATAACCATCTTAGAGCATGCACAGCATTTGATAACTGAACAATCTACAGAGCCCAATAAGGTGCTATTGCGTTCCCACACAATACTGTTGCATTGCCTTGCAATATTTTTTGGCGTTACAATTGCAATTGTGTAACCTTGTAATTGTAACACACAAAAATGGCAAGATTATGTAAAAGTATTGTGAGGGAACGCAAAATTATTGCGAGGGAATGCAAAACTATTGCAAGGGGAAAAAATCATCACCACCAGCCTTAGGCTACCCCTTGAGGGTCTTAGTGATGATTTCATTGATGAGCACTTAATGTAATACTTTTGCATTCCCTGGCAAAACTTTTGCGTTCACTCACAGTGCTTTTGTGTTCACTTGCAATAGTTTTGTTTTCTCAAGATAAGTATTACAAGTTAACGCAACATGTATTGAGTGGGAAACAAAAATTATTGTGAGGTAATTTCAAAAGCAGCTCAGAAAGAAAATCACTACCATGACCCTTAGGGGACTCTGTATTAGGGTGCGCCATATTAGGGTACTCCATATTAGCGTACTCCATATTAGGATACACCGTATTAGGATACTCCATATAAGGGGGCTCCCTACTAATCCGCACAGACTGAAAAACTGTATTGGGTCCTGGTTTCCCCTCACGCTGATGTGTGTCTCCATCTACTGGACACACATACCCAACACATTCATATGTACATAATGTATATTATGATCTATATATATATATATATATACTTAAAGCAGCAATACGGAGTTCTGTTCCAAAACTAGTAGGCTAACTACCTAAAAGCCATGCAAAAACCTTGCAAACACCACCAACAGCCCAGCTGACACTGATAGAAGCTTGCCAACACCCTGACTAACTGGTGTCTTTTGGCAGTAAAACTGGCAATGTCATGTGTGTGAAAGCTTATCTCCCATTTTGCAGGGTGTTCCAGCCTGTTACACAGAACTACATAGGGCATATTTTGGATGGCTAGTGGGGAAGACACAGGTGTGTATCTGTCCTTTACATTCCCATATGCTATGAAAATGTATTTGAGGATGGTACCAGAATGAGTTGCCTATAAAACCATACCTCAAAAAGTGTCAAATTGTTGCATAGTGTTACTTTGAAAATGATTTAGGATTTGTTTTTTAATGTAATTTCTCTGCTAAAGGCAATGAGTTATCAATATTTCTCAAAGAACTCATGTCCACATTGTGAAACTAAGTAGTTCAGGAAATGTAGCTCAATGTTTTATGTGAAACACTGAAGTTGGACATTTTTCTAAACCAAAACTAAGGGAAGAAACAGGAATCAGCCACAGCAAGGACACTAAAAACTAAAAACTGAAATGGTTTGTCCATTATTATCTCATCAGTCAGATGAATAAAAGGACTTTTATATATCAACAGGGTTGAAAGCAACGAGTGAACTGACCAGTGAAACTTATGAATGATCAGCCAAATACAAGTTTAATTAAATCTGATCTTGCATTTTATGCAAATAACATTTTTGTTGTTGGACTTCATGTGAGAGAAGCTAAAGCTATCCGTTGTTACTGCTTTTGCCTGATGTGCGCCATTGCACAGAGATGACTGTGTTCTATGATCAGAGATATTGGGTAAAGCTGCGGTCACAGTTAGTGTGTAAAGCTTGCATGAAGCTGCATGCAAAACAGAGTAACAGCAGTTAAAGCCTTTTCTTCTCTTTGGCTGTCAGCAACCCTCATTCAAGGGTTCTGAAGAGTAGTAATATCATCCATGTTACTCAAATTTGAGCCCTTTTGTATTTCACATCAAGTGTAACTTAAACGTAGAAGCCCAAATGTATTTCATCCGTTTGAGTTCCCCAGACGAGCACCAGATCTGAGTTGCATGTCCAGACAGTTAGATAGTAGTCCACTAGGGGGCGCCACCACTCCAGACATCCATGTTACACATGCTGCTTAGGAGAATTTCAGAGCCAGAGTAGTACTACTGTCTGTTGTACTGGTGCTGTAGACACGTGTAAGGAGGGCTAAGTGATACTCTATATATGAGACGATATGGGATATTGACAACATGGATGCCCACAGCCATCAGCTCTGCTCTATATCCTGCTCCCACATAGTCATCACATGACTAGACTAAGCATCTCAAGCATTTGGACAGTCTGCCTATGACGTACAGTTTTGACCACGAAACTCAAAGAAGGGACAAAAAGTCTACCAAAACTCCAGCCAATGAAACCTCACCAGATGAAACTGCACTAATTAAAACAGACTAACAGAGGGCAGCATAGCACTGTTTAGGAATGATCAGTAAAAGCTATTATGATTCCACGCAGTTAAAACCCCACTGTGCAGAAGTTCAAGGTCATTTTTAAACGATTTGTACTACTACACTACAACACTAGTTATCAAAAGCGGTACATATGGCACAATGATCAATCAGGGCTTAAATATTCAATAATAGATACATGAACAGGAATCAGCCTAATAATAGCATAACTGATTTGTACTGACATTAAAGATCAATGATATGTGAAAAATAGGTGAAGATATCCTAAAGAAATAAGTGAATGGGTGAGTTCCAACAAGCAGTAAGTTCCTGAGTTTCTTAACGCGTTCTTCACAGATAGTCTCCTTTGAACGTATGTGCACTTTAATCCTGGGCGCTATCCTTTTGCACTAACTGCGAAATAGGCCAAGACAACCTCTTGCTGTGATCCTTACGGTTATTTTATGCTTATTGTGGTTAAACTGGTGTACTGTTATAGCGTTGTTACGTTGTTTGGCAACACAATGTGTGTTGCATGTACTATGAAAAAGTCACGCTCCACTCCAGTCAGTCAACAGACAACAGTCCACTTAGGATGCAGAAAAAAAGCTTTCCTTCTGTGTTTCCAAGATTATGTTACCTAAACATCCCTTGATGTTTGGTCGAACCTCTTCTGGATGTCTTCTTATATGTCTTCTGATTTGTTTGATTTGGTTTGAGTGTGTGTGTGTGTGTGTGTGTGTGTGTGTGTGTGTGTGTGTGTGTGTGTGTGTGTGTGTGTGTGTGTGTGTGTGTGTGTGTGTGTGTGTGTGTGTGTGTGTGTGTGTGTGTATGTGTGTGTGTGTGTGTGTGTCTGTGTGTGTGTGAGTGTCTGTGTCTGTGTCTGTGTCTGTGTGTCTGTGTGTCTGTGTGTGTGTGTGTGTGTGTGTGTGTGTGTGTGTGTGTGTGTGTGTGTGTGTGTCTGTGTGTGTGTGTGTGTGTGTGTGTGTGTGTGTGTGTCATTAAGTAGTACAAATAAACCAGTTGTTGCAGCTCTGTGGAATGCCAAATTTCATAATTCATAAATTAGTCATAAGACCTCCATCTTTGCAGCTGCTGACCTTCATGGACACCGGGACAGTTATTTTCTTTAGCTTGAGAACCACTCTGCATTTAGCTGTAACACAACCAGGTGTTTGTATGCTCTATGTGTGTGTGTGTGTGTGTGTGTGTGTGTGTGTGTGTGTGTGTGTGTGTGTGTGTGTGTGTGTGTGTGTGTGTGTGTTGTTGTTGTTGGTTCGCTTGTGATGATCTTAGCCCCACTGTCTCATAATCCTTGACTCACGACACTCATCGCTCTGCAAATTTGCCGCGTCGGCTTCAGATGAGGCTTCCAGCAGCCCCTCTTTCCCTTCTCCCCCCGCCTGTCTTGTGCCCCCCAGCCCCCACCCCACCCCCCCCACACACATACACACACATGGGGGCCTTGGGGGCCACTAACAGGCCTGGGGGTGGGGGGGTCGGGGTCCTGTCTTATGAGCAGGAAGTCCCAGCTGTTAGCCCCAAACCCCCCCCCCCCCCCCCTCCCTCTGTGGTCACACACATCTCCCACACACTCTCTCCTTTTCCCTACTTTCAAGCCCCTAGAACTTTCTGGCATTCTCATCGTCAGAGCTGATCTGATTTACGTGAGGCACTAACCCCTCCCCCGCTTGCTGCACGAGACACATGTCAGCAGCTTATGGCAGAAACAGTTCCACTGCTGGAAACTTTTGCCAATTAGCTGTCACTTTGTTAGATCGTAGCCTAATGATGCCTTTATTCCCTGCTATGTTTTCAGTTTCTTTTGCTCTATTTCAGATATGCTGTGATTTAGCTGCACCCCTGTCTGCACCCCCCTCCTCTCTCTCTATCTCTCTCTCTCTCTCTCTCTCTCTTAATGCTGTTTGGTGCAGGGATTCATTGCTTTGGTTACAGATAAGATCAACACACGCACACAATCGCAGCACATGTCTGAGTTTAGATTTCCCTGAAGATTCCACAAGATTTCTAACAAGACTCCAAGAGGGTGAAGGGGGATTAAAGAAAGAGAGAGAGACAGAGAGAGATAGAGGGAGAGAGGGAGAGAGAGAGAGAGAGAGAGAAATAAATAAAGAAAGAAGGAGAGCACAGGAAGTTATACAGAGAGAGGAAAATGCTGATCTTGCAAAACCAAACTTGCATTTTACCTCACATGCCATGATGCTTTTATTTCCCAAATATCCTTTCCTCTTATTACTCCCACTGTCTGTCTCTCACTCCTCACACATACCTCAGTGTCCCTCGCAACCTCTCCTTTCCGTCTTTCCCTCTCTGTCTCTTTTTCACACCCCTCCCTCTTTCTCCCCTCCCTCCATTCGTCCGTACTGATCCACCCCTCCAGCCCCACACTTCCCGCCCCCCCCCCCCTCAGTGTTTCTTATGATGATGCCTCTTCTACTATCTGCTCTTCTGTGTGGTGGGAGGGTGAGAGGTGGCCAATGCCAGACATATGGACTTAATCAGGACGCCCGGTGCTGATGTTTTCTTTGGGAATGTTGACAGCCTGACAGGAGAGGCAAAAAGCGCTCCAGTGACACAGAATCTCACTCAAGTCTGAGCAGAAGAGAGAGTGAGGAAGAGAACGGCAGAGGGAGTGGAAGAGAGGAAAAAAGCGTGAAGAAGAGGAACGTAGAAGGCTCATAGAAGAGGGAGAAAAAGAGGAGGAAGAAGAAAAAAGGACATTCAAATCTGTGACTGCCCCCTTTTTCCCTCTTACGCTGCTGCTGTTGCTGCTGCTGCCATTCTTTTTCTCTCTCTCTCTCTCTCCCTCCACTTATTCTTATCACTCCCTCTCTCTTTCTCACTCTCACACACACACACACACACAAACTCTCTCTCTCTCACGCACACATTCACAGTGAGACACATACACACACACACTCTATCTCTCTCACAGTGCCTTCCTTCAAAAAGGTTTTTTTTGCCTTCCTTCATTGTGTTTTTTTTCTTCTTCTCGAAATGATTTTGGAAGAGAGGGGAAAAAGGAGCCTGGCTGAGATGCAGGAGAGTTACGGCAGCAGCCCTGGGGCAGAGCTCTGAGATCCTCTCAGCACCACACACACACCTCTGCCAATCAAAGACACAACGACCACAGAGACACACTGAGACAGAGGGGAAGACAAGACAGACACAAAGAGAAAGAGGGAGTCTGAGGAGAGAGAAGACTGTGCTTGGACCATTGGACTGGATCATTCTGACAGAGACAAACAAAGCAAGGCAGAGAGAGTGGTAATCTGAGGACGTAAAAGACTGTGTTTGGACAATTCAGAGAGAGACGGACAGAGAAAGACAGAGAGAGAGTGAGAGTCTGAGGAGACCGGAGACTGTGCTTGGACCATTGGACTGGATCAAGTGGACTGTCCTCATTCACTGACTGAGAGTACTCTTAGGGACTAAGTGCTTCTCCAAACTTAGACGTTATGGCTGCTGTGCCAGGATCCTGGCTGCTGTGGTGCAGCTCTCTGCTGTTCTGGTTCTCTCTCTCTCACCGGTCAGCCGGCTGGCCGTCCTCACCTCAGAAGAGGCAGGTCGGCCTCCGCCCCCAGGCGGCCTCCCTCGGGTCCGGCGTCCGGCTCAACCTGTCAGAGAGCGCCGAGAGCAAGGTGGAGCGCCTGGGCCAGACGTTCAAGCGCAGTGTGCGGGAGCTTCGCGAGAGGAGCGGCGCCCGGCTGGACCTGGTCTTCCTGGTGGACGAGTCGTCGAGCGTGGGGCCCACCAACTTCCGCAGCGAGCTGCGCTTCGTGCGCAAGCTGCTCTCGGACTTCCCGGTGGCACCCGAGGACACGCGCGTGGCCCTGGTCACCTTCTCGTCCAAGAGCCACGTGGTGACACGCGTTGACCACATCTCGGCTCCGCGCGCCCACCAGCACAAGTGCTCGCTCTTCAACCAGGAGATCCCCGCCATCACCTACCGGGGCGGAGGCACCTACACCAAGGGGGCGTTCCAGAGGGCAGCGGTAAGACAGGCACAGTGTGAAGTGGGAAGATGCTGTTTGTGTGCGAGGATAAGCATAAAGAATTGTCGGTGTGTGTCTGTATGCATGTCTATGTGTGTGCGTGTGCGTGTGCGTGTGCGTGTGCGTGTGCGTGTGCGTGTGCGTGTGCGTGTGCGTGTGCGTGTGCGTGTATGTGTGTGTGTGTGTGTGTGTATGCACATTGAAAACCATTGGCAGACTGGCAGCTAGTGCTAAATGAGCAATCAGTGAGTGAGTTTGTGTATGTGTGTGTTTGTGTGTGTGTGTGTGTGTGTGTATGTGTGTATGTGTGTGTGTGTGTGTGTGTGTGTGTGTGTGTGTGTGGTGTGTGTGTGTGTGTGTGTGTGTGTGTGTGTGTGTGTGTGTGTGTGCGTGTGCGTGCGTGTGTGCTTGTGCGTGCGTGTGTGTTTGTGTGTGAATGTGCGTGTCTGGAAAAGTGTCTGTGAAGTAGGATTGTGAGTTGACTGAGTTTATGTGTGTCTGCATTATGTCTGTGTTTAAAAGACAGCAAATTTGTGAGAAAGTGATAACATGCTCCTGTATACACTAAAGTTACTCAGATGTGACACCAAAGTCATTTATTTTGTCTCTCCCAAAATATCTTTTTATATGAGTCTTAAATAGCGCTCTGTTCTTCTGGTAACCTCAAGCTGCTAGGCATGGCCCCAAGACAGCTGTAAAGTGGAATGAGTTCATAGTTTATCTGTGTATTCCATTATTTAGTCTGTTTATGGTCATACGCTCTAACTGAGGAGAAACAGATTAGCAACTGAAGCACTGCTTTCACCAGCAAAATTCTCTCAGGCTGTTTACTATCATTTTTCACAAGTGAAGTATGGAATCTAATCTGAAACGATAACACAGCAGATCATCCCATTTATCAAACAGCCAGATGGTAGCTAACGTGAAGAGCCCAGAGCCCAATCTAGAATAGGCTACTGCTAGTTGGCAGATTTTTTGGGGGGTTAAGGCAGGGTTTACGATGTCGTTGTAGTGGAAATGCACACACACACACACACATGGTTACACAAAAACAAACAAAACACTTGCATCCACACATGTCGGCTTCCATCAGTCAAGTTTAGCCTCAGCTGTTGTGTTTGTGGTGGTGGTGGTGGTGGTGGTGGTGGGTTATTGACGTGCCCAGTGTGAGTTCAGAGGAAGTGCCCCTGTGCAGCAACAGCAGCACTTCAGATTCCCATCGCAGAGCTCCTGAACAGGACGCGGAACGTTCCACACCACCAGCTTGTCCAAACTCATACCTCCACACTCCGTACTCCGCAGCACAGCAGGCAGCCCCCGGTCTGAAGTTGTACTCTTCCGTGACTGGAGGGAACATTTGACCTGTTTAAACCTCTGTTTCCTATGAGTTCTTGATCACATTGGTGTACAGTTTCAGTGCCACTCTCCGCACACTGAAGTAGTGGCCTTGCCTAACCGCCTGTCGCCTATCATTGTGTGGCATTGTACGCTAGTGGTGACATTTTGGACAGTGCCTTTCCCACATGTTTTTCTAGACTTTTCTAGTCGTTTCCCAACAACATTCTGCAATGTTGAGCTCACAGAGAGGAAATGTTCCCATAAGATAGCAGCTATCCAGACACAAATCTCCCCTGACGTTTTCTCACAGCGGAGCGGTGTGCCTAACCTGCCCTGACTGAAACAAGATGTGAGGGAGACAGCGCACCCTGTGATTAAGCGGCAGGCCTCCTCCGCTGTTTCATACGCTCACCTGTGTACAGTATGTCTGTCTCCCAGATGGGCCACTGTCTCACGTCAGCATGGGAAAGTTATGGAGGGATCAGTGCCAGAGGTATTCAGGAGGTAGCGCCTGAGTGGGGAAAGCATTCCTAAGGTAAACTGACAGTTAGCACTCTGAGTAACACAGCCATTTTGATCTGGGAAATTATCTAAAGGTATCTTATGAAAATATGGTGAACGTGCTACCTACAGATACAATTGTTTTCATTTAAAAGTGCTTGTATACCACCTCATGGAAACTGTATATTCAGGATAAAGTTGTCCAGCACTGAGAACATATGCTCTTAAAAATGTTTTAGTAAAATTACGACAGTGCTTTGATTTTGTCACAGTTTGTAGTAGTTTGCAACTTGGTGGAGCTTATTACAATAATCATCACAATAAGATGCCGAAATCTTTGAAATTCTTAAACTTCACCCTAGCCCATCTTGCCCTCTTAAGTGCTGCTGGGATCTGGAAGCCATTACTGGGCAGCAGAGTGTTGTCTGGAGCGGCAGACCAGGCGGCCTCTCGGGGGCGGTGGGGCTCTCCTCCCCAGCCTGAGCGTGACCGACAGGGGCCAGCCTAAAGGACAGTGTGAGGGTGTGGTGACTTGGAGGTGCCGGTAAAGACCTGGGGCTGAGAGAGAGACAGAGAGAGAGGGAGAGGGAGAGAGAGAGAGAGAGAGAGAGAGAGGGTGAGAGAGTGTGTGAAGCTTGCAGCTTTGATGAAGGGGAGAGGAGAGTGGGAGAGAAAGGAGGGAACAGAAGAACTGAATCATTGGTCAGGAGAGTGGAGGATTTTTCCATCTCCTTTCCTTTCCGCTCAGGGTTCCATTCCAAGGTGTCGGGATTCCTGCGTTCACTTTGCCTCACATGTTCTCCCAAGCCATGGGGTTACGCTAACTAACTTCAGGCATAGGTTTACATTCCACGCTCCATTTGATAAACGGGAGGTCTTTAATGCTGCCAAAACGTATTGTGTTTTTTTTTTTTTCTCTTGCGGTCTACTTTGATGAAAACATTCTTCTGGCTAATATGATCAGGTTGCAGTGGGGTTTTCTTTTGACTTTAATGCAAACAGGCGGACCAGTATGCCTGGGCTTTCCATACTAAGTCTCCAGAGTCTTGATTCTGCCTTTATCCATTGTTCATGCTCAAAGGAGACCTTCTGTCATGTGACGACACTTTCCAGAACGCAAATTATACTTCATTTAATTGATACATTTAATCAATCACTACTAGTCATGCAAACAACAATAAAACATTCGAGAAAATAACACGCTAAACAAACGTTTATTCTTCCAGAGTCTGATGGTTTTGCCTGGTGCCATTTCTCTCTGAGAGTATACAGACAGAGTCCTTGCTTCCTCCCTCCCGCCCTTCTCTCGTGTTGCCTTTTCAAATCTCTCTGAGCTCCACTCGCCTTTCTTTCAGCTCTTACTCTTCATCCAGAGGATTTGTTCTTTCTTCTCTCAGGGGTTGCTATGGTGTGCCAGGGTCCTCCTCCTTCCCCCTCTCCAACCCTGGGCCAAAGCAGCCCTCTGAGGATTGGAACAGAGTGGATCCCATTTTCTTTTTTCTAACAGTTGGCTTCAAATGTGTGCCACTAGCCTTTTATTGTTCGTTCAAAACTTGTGAATGTTTCAGATGTGATGGGTTAGGCCAGGCTGGTTGTTTTACCGTGTTTAGGCCATTCTTGGAGGGCTTTTGTGAAGGAAAGAACAAATTATCATTATGGTCTATTCTGGAAACGAAAAAATTGGAACTAATTTTCCAATAGGCAGTATTTCGTAACTAAGAGGGGTGGTCTGCTCATCTGGTTTGCCTCCCGAACACCCACGTAATCTCCCTCAGACCCAGGAGACCATATGCACACACACACACACACACACACACACACACACACACACACACACACACACACACACACACGAACATGCAGGTATTCCATACGCGCTTCAAAATATACCTTTCCTCAAATGGAAGAACAGAAAGGGTGAATGTGGGGACTCTTTATTGTCCATGAGGCGGTTGAGGGATTTAGGTAGGGTATTTGTTGCATAATAGTTTCCAATCTTTCTTGATGTGACCCTCTTGTTTAAATTTCAAAGTCAGGCTCTTAAATGCTGTTGACCCCTGTAGGGTCTATGAACTAGATTTCACGAGGCGGGTGCCTGTCATTGGAGTGTGGAGGATGACAAGTAGACAACATCTCTTTCATTCAACCCTTCTCTTCATGTTCCCTTTCTCTGGTGTTTGTGCAAATCCACATAGGAAAAGAACGGACAGTCAGGGAGGCAATTACTGCACCGTGATAAATGATGGTACAGTTACAAGTGACACACATACATATAAATACATGCACACTCACTCACCCTGCAAGCAAGTATACACACACACTCACACACACTAATTCACTACCGTGAAGACATCTTGGCTCAGTTACTGGAGAAGTGAGGAACAGAACAAAGATGGCAGTGAACAGAACTCAGGTGTTGAGAGGAAAGTTCTGGACTGTTTTTTATTACTTCATTAATCTCGAAACAGGGATCTTTTGAGGTTATGTCTGCTGAAAAAGCCAATGTAGTATGAGAAATGAGTCACTTTTGAAAGGGTATTTCTTCCGACACACGGACAGTTTTATCCATAAAAATAGAATGTTGCCACAGTACACAGAGAATAGAAACATGTACAAAAATGTGGACCTACTGAAAGGATATAATGTGATATATTGTTGATACATACCCTCTTTATTCTATTCTTTTCACTGGCCATAGAAAGAGAGAGGGGGAGAGAGAGAGAGAGAAAGAGTGAGTGAGAGAGACAGAGAGTGAGAGAGGGGGGTGAGAGAGAGAGAAAGAGTGAGTGAGTGAGAGAGAGACAGAGAGAGTGAGTGTGAGAGAGAGAGAGAGAGAAAGAGGGAAAAAGAGTGAGAGAGAAAGTGAGAGAGAGAGGGGGAGGGAGAGAGAAAAAGAGAGAGAGAGAGAGAGAAAGAGAGAGAGAGTGACAAAGGGGGGAGGGAGAAAGAGAGAGAGGAAGGGATGGAGTTAATGTGACAGAACACAAGATGGAAGGCAAATGGCATCTCTTTGGTCTGTCCCCCTCAGGGTGCAGCAGCCAGTGATAAAGGAGGATTCTGTTTCCACTGTCAAATCTTGGCACTTCCTCTTTCTCTGCCCCCCCCCATGTATTTGTGTTTCTAATACGGATTGATGAGGAAGATCAATACAGGAGACAGCCTGTTCCCCTCGGGCCCTGATAAGGCCCCCAGGAATGCCCAGAGATTTGCCTGTAACACACAGATAGGACTGCACAGGCAGAGATAAGAGGGTCTACAAACCTCTCTATAAGGGGCTTCAATGGCTTTGAATATGCATATGAGATAGACAGTCCCCCATAGATCATGCATTACTTTTGATGACTTCCAGCCGGCCTACATATCCATTGAGTCAACATACAGCGAATATTGAACCACAACAGCACATTTTCTGATAAATGATTGGTTGTTTTCTACTGAGGTTATTTATTGAGAGCAAGGGGGTTGCAAAATAGCGAGAATTAGAGAAAGTCATTCCTGAATTCGACTACACTTAAGTTGTCAGTATAAATATGTGTGGTGTGTGAGAGTATTTTTATTGACCTGTGTCACTGATGCCTAAGACACTCTCTCTCTTTCTGAATGGGCCTCTTGTTCAGTCCGTATGGGCCTCTCAACAGCCCCTCTGGGGTTGTCAGGGTGCTGACATTTGGATGGACATGATAGACACAACAGGGCTTCTGTTTCATCGCCTAACCCATCTCCCTCTCTGTCTGTCTGTCTATCTCTCTCTCTCTCTCTCTCTCTCTCTCTCTCTCTCTCTCTCTCTCTCTCTCTCACTTTCTTGTTACCAGTGAGTGACAGCCAACACACAATTGTGCTTGAAATTCCACCCATTTGCACATCTGATAACAAAAGACTCCAATGAGTCTGATTCATTTGACCTCATTTCACAGGGATTGCGGGGCAGACGTATGCTTCACCTTTACGGGCACCTTTGGTCCCCCCTTCGTTACTTCTCTCTATCATCCCTCTCTCACCACCCCCCTCCCCCCATCTCTCCTGTCATTAAAAGAGAGATGAGCTCTTGTAGAGAAGGAACTGAATAACAGGGATCAAAGGTTGAGAGAAACGGAAAGAGAGAGAAATAAAGATAGATGGAAAGAGAGAGAGAGAGAGAGAAAGAGAAAGGGAGAGGGAGGGAGAATGGGGAGACATGCAGTGATGTTGAGATAAGGGGATTGACAGGTGAGGGAGAGTGAGCTGCTCAGCTCTCATCTGGACAGTGTTTGTCATGGTGCGGTGTGGTAGATGTGGCTTGGGGCTGTCCGTCTCCTTGAGACTCAGAGACTCTCAGGAACGGGTCAGATGGGTTCACAGAACAGCCCAAGAGGAAAGAGGCTTCCAATCAGTATGCCAATGGAATATCCGAATTGAATCTTTCTGGCAATGTAACAGTGCAAGTTCCTTGTGATTTATAAGCACCCTTTATGGTTTGGTTTGGATTCTCAACGCATGTACCTCCCTCAGTTTGCTTTTACAATCAATAGATTTTGTATACAGATCAAGAGGAGCTTGATAGAAAAGGCAACATTACTGGTCCAGCAATCTGGTACAAAAATCAGAATTTGAGGCATGAGGCCAGACAAGGTCTCTAGACCTCTGTCCTTAATCAATACTTGACACCAGGTCACATTCCTTTACAAAAGGATATACATGTAAGTTTGAAGTCACCCTCTATGAATATCAGCACATTTATTTACACTATTCACACCCTTTCCAACTGCTGTGCACAATGACCACACACCTGTTTACAGCTCAAGGCAACACCAGTGTAAGTTCTTATATACCACACTACAATTTTCACCACTGTTACAATATCTTGGGTTTCAAGCTCCCCATTCCCCAGTGAGCCGTTTGATGGAAAACTCAGTATGACAAGAACTTTCGGCACTGCAATTAGTTGTAATTGGAGAGAGTGCTGCTTTAGTTGGAGCCATAGGAGTTCGGAAAACCCCTCTCTCTCCCTCTCCCAGGCCTTGTAACTGCTCCACTGGGGACAAGTGCACAGCGATCTGCTTAGCTGTGTTGTACTTCTGCTGCTGCTTGACAGTGTGGCGGTGAAGGGGTTACGTGAGTGATTTGGTGCTGACATGCCTCTGGAAGTGGACTGGTCTCTCTTGATCGCTGGTTGGAGCTGTCCTTGGAGGCAGCAGTAGCAGAGGTAGTGACAGTTGTGATTTGTTACGGTTGGAGTGGTTTCATCAGTCCAAGGATAAGCTTATGGTTAAGTCCTCATGGTCCAATTACTTGAGCTTCTGTGATGGGTAGCCTAATAAGTATACTATAGAATATACTGCTGCTGTCAGATTTATATATAGCATCTGGCAGTCTGCTTGCGCCTTCCTTGGCTTTACCATTTGTATGAGATTGCTATTCTCTCTAAGGTGCTTTTGGTGTGAAATCCTGAATGCTCACATTGAAGGACATGTTTTGTATATTTGTTTGATTTGGGTTTGTACAGACTGCATGTGTGTGTTTATATATATACATAGATATACGGTATGTTTGTATAGGTTCGTTTGTGTTGAGGAGGTTGTTTTATATACATCTGTGTGTACATAGGGTGTAGGTGTCAGGGTGTGTGTGTGAAGATGACGTATATTTGTCCACATATATATTTACAGTATGTCTGTGGGGCTCTGCACCAGTGTGTGTGTGGTTCAGTGTCCCAGTCACACACAGCACTGGGTGGGAACAGTTGTGTCTGCATGTGCTGGATATGGAAAAGCACACTGAGCCTGTGTTTACATCCCACACCCTCTGAACTACCCTCGCTGATGGAAGACCTACCCTAGATGGGAGCTGCCACAGTTCTATTGCATTTAATAGGTGTTTAAATAGGTGTGTGTCAGGTTTATAGAAGGCTGTGTGTATATCAGTGTGACATGTCTAACATGGGCCATAATTGTGCAAACACCTCCATTACCTCCTTTCAAGGCACAGCACCCGATTGTTTACAAATGACTAACAGTAAAGCACCACCTCTTCATTCAGTGCCTGGGGAGTAATAGTGTATCAGACCAGCTACTTTTCCAAACTGGGTTCTGAGGGAATTGTTCAAGAGCCAATTTAATTTGTACCATGCAATTTAGAATACACCAACTGTATTTTTTCTTTCATCCACAAAGAGCTGTTTAAAATGAGCTCAGAATATGAAAATGGAAAGCAATGTCACCCCTTCAAACCCAATGAAACACAAAGCCCTGCCAAGGTCGAAAGCCCCAGACAATTACATATCCACACGCTTGCTGTAATTTCAGATTTTAGAGTTAGATGTCTTTTTTTGGTCTTTGGGTGGAAGGACACATATTGTTCTCCTCTCTCATTCTTTTATGTGACGGCAGGGAAGGCTGTTAGAGAGTATGCTCTTGAGCTCACCCCTGAGCTTGTCCCCGTGGGGAAGGTGAGGAGGGAGTCTGTAACACTAGAGGCATAAAATATCTTTTATGGGAGTTAGCTCCTCCAGCAGTTCCCCAGAGGCAGACCCTTAGAACGCTCTGTAGGTACAACTGGGACTCCACAATGAATACGTTCATTGTGTGATTTAATCAATAACTATCACTGTGAAACCATTACTTAAACATTCACACCTCGCTTCCAATCACTTCCTTTAACTGTAATGTAGCCTGAACCACGCCCCTGACCTGGCCAACAAAACAAGTCCTGCTGGGTTTAAATACTTGCATACCTTGGTGGAGGACTGGCAGTTGAATAAAACCATGGGGCTAATACAATGCTTTTGTAGTTGGAAGCAGTCATTTCAAGATTAATTTATATGTGACAATATTTTTATGATACCATATCTTGTCATCTTGTTATCATATTTAATTGATTGGGTAGGAGACCTGTAAAACATAAATTAGCTAAATTGATCAAAACTGCAGTAGCCATTATGCACATTAAGCTCCGGATATGTCAGAGAGTAAACGGGCTCACCAGTGTGGAAGGTGCGTGTTAGAGTTGCGTACGAAGGCTATTGCCCAAGCCTAGTCATAGCAAGTGATTCAGTAGGTGCTGTCATCGTACAGTCAACACACAACAAAACCTGGGCTTCGTTCGTCGTACGTGGTTCAGTAAAGTCGATCAATTGTTCCATTTGCCATTTTAAATGGCCGCGATGATTGAGGACAGGCTATCTCAGTTCGTCCAAGGCTGATCCGCGGTCATTCTCGTTCATTTTCTGAAGTTCTTCTGAAATGTTTCTTACGGACTTCGGAAAAACAACGTAAGCAAAAGACCTCAGCTGCATTCTTGCACGCTTGAAAATGGGTACATATGCAGCAGAAGTCTTCTGAGCTTGATCCCCCGGAAGAGCTTTCTTAAGTTCTGTCTGCAACACCACCCTCGGCCTCTACGCAACTTCGGCGCTCTCACACTTGCCAGGCATAGACAGTAGAAGAAAGCACACGCAGCAATTGACTGGTAATGCAACACTGGATACAGGACTGTAAATTGTGTTTTTCGCCTGGAAGTCTCTAGAAATCTGGCACCTTATTGAAAGAAATTAAAAAGAGTGAACGTGCCGTTCACAGACACCAGAATGAATGCGTTCACAGTATCGTTCATCAGGCAGTAATACAGTACGTTCAGTTCACGTTCACCAAAATTATGAACGAGTTCATGAACATTCTTTCAATGAACGCGTTCAGACGCAACATTGCAAATGAGAATAGTCTGGATTGCTGTACTTGCACAGACTAGACTCACTAGACTAGCACAGCATCCTGGTGTAGTCCTTTAATTTATCAAGATGCCTCGTAGAATCATGACTATAGATGTGAACGTAATTGTTGATTATACAAATATTCTCATATTTATTAGTGTGCTTGCCCGAAGGGAAGCACAGTATTGTTGTTGTCAAGTTTTCTTTCTTTATTCTCCCTGTTTTTCTTGCATCGAATCAGGCCTCGCCCGTTCGAGGTACAGACGCCGTTCAAACACCGAAACGTCCGGACCGATCCGGTGCAACCTGCTATATCTTTTCGTGGCGGTACTCCTTGCCACTCCTTTTTTATTCCTCTTTTTCCATCACCTTTTTTCTCCATAGACTTGCATGGCAGAACTTTGAGGCATTATGACATCATAATAGGCTCATTAAACTGGCTTGCACCTGTGCTTCACTGAGCTTCACTGACACCTGCGTCAAATCCAAGGAACCTCTACTCTCTGTCCCTCTCAATTCACTGAGCTTCACTGACACCTTTAGGTTGTGTCAGCTAGCTTGGATAGCTAGCTAATCATTTCGATTGAAGCTTCACGTTAGCCTCGGTAAACGTTTAGCTAGCTAACGTTAGCTAACTATGAGGTAGCATATCCTAGCGAAGTTATACTAGCTAGCGATAGCTAACTAGTAAACTCATTGCAGTAGGGACTATAGGACAGGCTACGCACAACATTAACCAAGCAAAAAATAAATGAATATGTGACTGGTTTGAATAGCCTTGTCTATTTGGGCAATTTGTTAGCCTCGGTAAACGTTTAGCTAGCTAACGTTAGCTAACTATGAGGTAGCATATCCTAGCTATACTAGCTATCGATAGCTAACTAGTAAACTCATTGCAGTAGGGACTATAGGACAGGCTACGCACAACATTAATCAAGCAAAAAATAAATGAATATATGACTGGTTTGAATAGCCTTGTCTATTTGGGCAATTGTTATTATCATTGACACCACTTTCAACAGTCAAAACTATCCGTCTAGCTAAATCTGTTGGTTATGAGATTTCACAGCATTTCATATGGAGGATATGTGGTTGATTTAACTCTAAGGCCAGCTAGGCATAGTAGTTATTGTGCCATCACATCATTTGAATTTTCCAAATCTAGACGTGATATTCTCATATATTTGAATGACAATTCTGTTAATCAAGTATTGCCTTCAATTATTATTTACATTGATTTAATTGGAATTCAGCTTTAGGCATGAGATCTGTATCTTGGAGACTAATTGCATCCACAATTTAAGTACTGCAAGCTAGACTACTATGCAGTAGACACAACACAGGAGGTCCCTGGGCCTGAGAAGGGAAGGGAAGGACTTAAATGTGGCTATAATATGGAATTTTAAATGTGCCTAACACTAGTCAGTGGAGCCAAAATATAATGGTTGAGCTTCGTTGCTTGCTAAAATATATTGGTTGAAAACAAAAAGGAGTATTCAGTGTCACTGCAGATGGTTACACTGGAAGGCTGGCAGATTCATCCTACAACCTGCATTCAACGTTGTACTGAACACAGAAAACACAGTACCATACAGATTTTGTTCTCAACAACATACGCACTCGGCCACTGCAGTTGCTTGTGCTTGATGGCCGCAACAGAGCAAGCACACTCGTTCACGAAACGCATTCTAGTTATTATTATAATTATTTAAATCCGAAGATGTCTATAGAGTTGATGTGAACGCAATCACCAACAATTTCTCACAAATTCAGCCGTTAACCCTTTTAACACAGACAGTTTTTTCAAATGCGATTCCTCAAATAACCACAAGATGGCCCACGGGCATTGAGGAATTGCATTTGAGAAGACTCCGGCAAACTTATGACTGCTATTTTGCGTTCTGAAAGTCTTCTGAAGTTCAGAAGAAATCTCAGATGAGTAAACTATCGAGAATGGCAAATGTTTTCCTAAATCCACCGAAGTGGAGTTCAGAAGAAAGTCCTTCTTAAATTCTTCTCAACTGCGTTCGAGAATGAGGCCCAATGTTGTTAATTCGAACCAGACTTCACTTATCAGGTCAATTGCACGTGCCGGTCCTACTTCAAAGGGGGGAAGCGTTGATCACCAAAACCATGATTTTCTGACGGTACAATGGCTACTAAACTCAAAGAAAGAGCCGCTTTTTTTCTCTGCTGGTGAGCAGGAGATGATCATGAACGCTTATGAAGAATACAAGACCATAATCATGGCAAAATCCAACTCCGCCACTGCTGCGAGAGCAAGACAAGGAGCTGTGAATGGGGGGATATTTATGTATGTTTATATTATGACAAGTGTGGCAGTGGTTTGCTGGGTAGAGGAGTCGTTTAGTAATCGCAAGTTTGCTAGTTAGATTCCCCTCACCTCCCAAACAAGTGTAGTTTTACATTTCCTTGTCAGTCGCTTTGAATAAAAGTGTCTGCTAAATGACTAAATGTAAATGTATTAATAAGAAATTCAATAAATTGAAGCAGTAAAAGGAAATTGTGTGTATGTCTCTCTATTCTTATCATGAGTCCACCTTAATCATTTTCTACAATAATGATATGCTATGGTGTACTTATAACACTGTTATATAATTATGAGTGCTTAGTGCTCCCATCGCCGACACTACAAAAATGTACCACTCGCAGCCAATGCTTGGCTGTGACATGTGGTGTTTGCAATAAATGGCTTGAGAAGGTCTTGTAAATACATTATTTCTTGTCGGCTGAATCGGTAGCGCTCTTACAGAAATGTATCATGATGGAATAACGGATCTTGGCGATCGCAAAGAACTCTCTCCCTATGAAACGCTAATCTAGCTAATATCGCTCCTTGGTCAATGGGATCTCTCCTTTTCCCGGTGGTGTGGCAAACTTATCCAGCTTCACTTAAATTAGCCTGCGCTGGAGCTGGTTCAAGTTTATTGATGTGTTGCTATGGTGATTTATCCAAAGTTGCTTCGACGAACTGTAAAGAGGGACTTATATTATCTCATCCTGAAAATTATCTCAGTAACTTGCTAAACGAGGTACGACAAACAGGGCCCTGATGTTGTACGCAAGTTTATCAGGTTAAAGTCACAAGCAATGGGAGCAACAAAGTAAGTTAGCGTGACGACAACAGTGTTAAACAATCTGTAAGGGAAACAAAGAAGTAACTGGTTTCCTGTAACCATCACAACACTGCATAGCAAAGGTTGCATTCCACATTGAAACCACAACCTAGCTCACGAAAGGCCGGCGTAATTTCCAGCTAACAAAGCTGCACATAAAGAAATCCTTCCCTTTCATGGACTGCTAATTGGGCACATCTAGCTAGCATAGCATAATGATAGGACTGCTTAACTTTTGTCAATACACATGTATTGTTTTGGTTTGTTCACCAAGCTTTATTCTTATGTTCTCTTTTCATAGGTAGGTTATTGGGTAGTTGGCTTCGCCACACCATAAACAAGTTAATTATGCCTCACATAGATGCAGGGTCTTGCAAGCAAACTAACCATCCTCTTTCCTTATATGGCACCATTATCCTACTCGGATCACAGACACATACTTTGAATTGGCCTTCAGCATAGCCACTCACACGGATAGGAAACTCAAAGCTCCTGCTTCACATCCTCTTTTGTTTCTGACCTGACGTATGTGTTCAAGCCCGTGCACGCGGAACACATGAACGCAGAACAGAGAAACATACACACATTCTTTCTTGCGCACACACAACATGGGTACTCGAGAACACGCATGCTCACACACACATTCTCCTTTAGTTCATTAGTTAGGTGCATCTAGTTAGATGACATTGTATGTTTTCCTGTAAATAAATGCTATTGATTACGTATGCTGGTCAGCAACAGGAACTACCGCCACGTTTCTTTCATGTTTGTCATCCAGTCCTTCCAACCTCCCTTGTCACTCCCAACTTGAGAATTGATTGTTGGAACTATCATTTTGAGAAACACCAAAATGCTGAACAATGGTTGTAACAACTGCAATTATGACAATGGTTGGCCAAAAACGCTTTTGTGAAATGCACCCCTGAACCTCAAAGACCTTCTACCCTTACTTTAGATACAGATATGGTAATTTTGGTCGTAGTTATTGAGTTAGTTATTAATCAGAGTTCCACATTTGATAGTTTAGTATATTTTATGAGACTGAATTGGAACTCATCTTTGATTTTGATCACTATATTAGACGCCACATTTTGTGTGACGCCTCCATGTGTTCAACTGTATTGATCTGCAGTTGAGTGGTTAATAGTTGATGCCTATTGAATAAGTTATTAGCATTGATGCATAATGGCACCCACTTTTATTTATTTGCGTCAGTCCACAGAATGAATGCACCTACAACTTTCTAATCGCAGATACCCACCCATCTTTAAAGTTCAGACACCTAATTTGTGTCAGCAACCCAGTGATGCTCTAACTCTCCCCCCCCTTCAGATACTGTCCCTCAGGCTGTTAGGAGAAGAGGTGGGGGATTGACAGATAAGGGGGAGATTGCTCCGACATGTTTAGTTCAGGGTGGACAGACCACGAGGTGCTGACTGAAAAGAAGGACCGAATGTCATCAGCCAGCACAGTTTATCACTGATGGTGAAGTAGGTGCGTGCTAGCCTACTGGATATGAAACGCCTGGCCTCCTAGCTGCAGAGGTGTTGCAACTTGCAACCGTGGCTGAAGTTTGTTTCAAATTCCCTATCCTCACATGAATAGCCACTGGGTTTTGACCTCTAAAACAAAGATTCAATATTAAAATAAAAGGGCAAATTATCCGGGTTTAGTTTTAATGTCCACTGATTAGCTTTTGATTTAAGCAGGCTTTGTGAGCCATCTCACTGTATTAAGTTATTTCTTTTTAAGGACATTTTGGGTCCCCCAGAAAACTGACTTAGCATTTCGCCCCCATGAATTTATTGCTCGGCCATCGGTCATTCAGAAGCACTATTATTTTTCAGAATCCCTTTCCATTTTGTTGTTGTTATTATTCTCGAGGTTAGTTTTTACTTCCTGCTCAAGGCCTCACTTAGTGACCCCATTAGTTGTACTGTTTTGACATCAACATCAATGTTCAATGTCAGGGCAATCACTAAGTTCAAAGATTGAGAAAAAGAGAGAAGCACTGCAAAGTCATACAGAGCAACTTCTGGATGTGAACGTCTTGGCCGAGGAGACATCCCTGGAGACATGGTACTGATAATAGTTGAACAACGCTTTGACACAAAAGAAAACAGCTTTCTTTATTACAATCATCTGTGTTGCACAACGTAGGAAAAACATACCAGAGCAGCTGTTACCAGGAAACCGCTCAGTCATATTCTTTTTTATTTATTTGGGCCTTGTTTTACATATCGCTCCACAAATACAATTGCAGACTTGATTACGAAACAAATATTAACCCCCTATTAACGAGCAGATACATGTTTTCTGATCCATACATGGACCCTTTATATTGTTCTCAGCAACTTTGTTATAACTTTTAAAAGCCAAAAACCAACACAGATAAAAAAAGATTTCCTTACAGCCAATCAGTCTTATGTCACCTATACCTGCAGAGCCAGTCAGTCTAGTTTTGAGTGGCGGCCACACAGGTGGCCCCTGTCAGACTCGGGCCGACCCCTCTGTGGTCCTGTTGCTGCTCGCCAGCTCTCCCCGGCAGGAGCCACTTCCCAAAGCAAACAGAGCACAGGAGCCCCGAGCACTGATAGGATCTCTGGGGCGGATAAGGGCTAAGCTGCCCCCGGGATACTCTCCACTCTGGACGAGCCGGCTGCCTTTCGTGAGTGTGTGTGGGTGTGCCCTTGCCTCAGTCCCGTCCTGGAGTGAGGCAGAGGGGAGGGTGAGGGAATGAGGGCCACTCGGGAGAATTTACAGCCGGGATTGGGACATTACAAGGAGCTAATCCCAGCACATATGACTTCAGTGGAAACTCTACATTGGCTTTGTACCACTAGTTTGAAAAAAGTCATTTTGAAGAAGGCGATCACACTTGTGTATGTATGTGTGTGTGTGTGTGTGTGTTTGAATGTTTCACACATATTACTGTTTCAATATCGATCTTCATCCATAATAACCTCATACTCAAATGATAGTTTGCTGCCTAGCCTTGTTTTTTTTGGTTGCATATTTCTGGTGCAGGTGCTCAGTGTCAGTGTCCTCTTGAGTAAAAACAAAAAAGGAATAATTTTCCTCAACGAGCATCTGCAGATTTGCTTTTTCTTTGACCTCTTCTTATGCTTTTGTTCTCCACCCCTCGTCCCTGAAGAGATCTCTGAGCCCCACACATCTGACATGGCCGTGACAGGCTTGCATGTTTCCATGCCCCCATCTTGCTGCAATCATGCTGTTTTCCAGTCAGCGACAGCCATTTTCCAATCTGACATTAGCCCCCCAATGTTTCCTATAATAAAACACCAAATGTGCTCCGCAGACGTGGAAGTGAAACCAACATTTTCACAACTGTTTCATACCATTGCAGAATTGAAAGAATCCCTGCTATGCCAGGCTACCGAGTTATGTATAGAATATGAGACCCAATTACCAAACCGTGTCTTTCTTTCTTTCTCTCTCACTCTCTTTTTCGCCACAGTCCTTGGTTTGATTAATGGTGTTTTGACAGGAGCCAGCAAACTATACGCTAAAACCCCGACTCTCCAATGTCCTTGGCAATTACTAGGATGGATACTCTCTCCAGACGATCGCTTAGGTTCCTCGGTTGCCACGGGCACTAATATGAATCTGCAGCCTCAGAGGAATGTTTGACAGACAGCTGATGTAATACACTCGCCAATGAGGCTTCCCACTATACATTAATCCATGTGAGGTCCACACCGCATGTTCTATATGTTTAATGAACAGTTATGGTACAGCATACTGAAAAATACAGGAAAAAATGAATAATGGTTATGTTGAGCTTAGAAAGACTTTAAACAACTTTCTTCACCCTTTCACCATTGATGATACATTTAAAAAAGTCCAAGGATTTTGTAAACGTTGTGATATCCCGACAAATTATTTTTTTTACTTTATTTCATAGTTAATTTGGATGTGAAGGTCCTTCACAGTATTGGGGGAAGTGACCGGAAAACGCAGCATTAAAGATGAAAGTCTTTAAGTGCCAACAGATGTTCCACAAGGTGCTTCACCACTAAAGACCAGGAACTATTTTCAGCATAGTTTTTATGTAACTGAAACCAAGTGGAAAATGCTTGAATTAAAAAGAATGATCCTATTGAAAAGAACACGATCATAAACATCACTCAGGAATGCGTTCTTGGTAACTATCCGGTCAAGTCCAATGCGGGTTTTCTTGTTGTTGTTATTCTGCCTAGCAGAGCCAAGAACTGATACCCTGTCAAAACAAGCACTCCGACTTCCGACTGGGGAGCTGTAGAGTGTTTGCCGAGAGGATGCGTTCGCCAAGGAATTATTTTGCCTCTTCAGATTCCCTGGAATGCACCAGAATGAGATATCCACACGGAAAAACAGTGGAAGGCAAAGCCCCGTGAACGCAAAGATGGGCAGATTCCCACCACGCTCTCCCCCTCATCTTTACAGCTCCCCCGTAAATTCTGCAGGTGTGTTGAGAGAAAAACTCCCAGCATGCAGCTGTCTGCCATGACGGAGGATGGGGAAGATTAGCTCTGGGTGGCCAGGTGTAAAGAGACTCTCACCCAAGACTCAGAGGGTCATCCAGCTGGAGGAGGGAATGTCCTTCCTGGGTGGCTGAATAGGAATGGATCTGGAGTTCAGTCAAATTCCTCACAATGCAGAAGTTCTCCTACCAGGCCTACCAGTCTCAAACCAGGTCCTGTGCTGGATTTGTGTGAGAGCATATAGAGCGTAGGGATGGGATGGTACACAGTGTTGTAGGGTTCATAGAGACACACAGGGACGTGTTCTTTTGGCAGCATGGAGAAGATACAAAATGTGCCCCCAGACGACGTCAGCCTCACGAGCTGCCCTGGCTGGAAGAGGATGGGGGTAAACAGTTCATCCGTTTTTAGTGTGCTGCGGTTTTCACACGCCTGCCAAGCCGTGAGGGGCTTTTGGGGAAGGTGTCCGGGTATCTGTGAGCTTGTTATCCCCTCCTTAGTCTCTGAGTCGGGTCTTATCATTGGCCCTCCTGACAGGGATCTGTGCTTCAGGATCAGTCACGCCTGACACGAATCTATCGCTGCTGGCTTTTAGCTCCAGGCTTAAACTGGGGCCGTGCCAGCAATGTAAATACAGAACCACAGCAGAGATAATCCAGATGATGAATGATTAATTTAGCGAAAGAGTCTCTCAAAAAGAGTGCAATTCAAATCCATTGGAATCTAGTCCTGCTTACAGTAAACACCCTCTTTGTATCTCCCAGGGTCTCTGTCACACACACGCACACACAAACACACACTCACAAACAGTGGCAGGTATTTCTCCTTGATGTCCTAAAATGCATGTCACAAGGGCAGATCAAGGCACAGTGCCAAAAGGAAGATTTATTTTCTCGCCAAGGACAAGTTCATGTGAGCTGGTATGCACGAACAAGTTTTTAAGAAAGACTATATTTAGACATTTATACCCTTCAAAGACTTACTACAGACTACAGACAGTAGGCAGCTATGTCCTTCCTTTATTAACCCTTTTGAGGAACTTTGTGGACTATTCAATATACTTTTCATTCTTTCTTTTTCTCTTATTTTGAGAAATGTCCTGACCAACCAAAATGCTAATTTTCATAACATGCCTCTGTTATGAGTGTCTGTTTGACCATTCCAATGCATATTTGTACACGCACTCATGCCAAACATTGCCATAGACCCCCCCTCTGTGAAGGGATGTGTCATTGCTGTGGTCTCCCCATCGGCACGATCGGTCGCCGAACCACTGGCCCACATACATGCGATTACCCAAGACTCCTCCAGCGTAGTTATGGTTTCTGGGGAATAATCCCACCAAAAACCCCAAAAATCACACCCTCCTCTGTGACTCCCTGGGGCCCTGCTCTGTCAGGGTGCGGGGCCGCAATGACATCACTGCGGTGCCTGAAGGCTCTGGGGACGTTGGGAGTAATGGGAGGGGGCTGTTTAAGTTTTTTTGGGACGGGGGGGTGAGGGGGGTGGAATGGAGTGGGTGACAGCTGGGTTTGGGCGCTGGGAGACTGGGCCGGGGAGCTGTGGTGCCTCTCGCTCCTCAGGAGCACGGAGGCCTGCCGTTTTCTCCTCCGGCTCCGGGCCCTGTAATTACATCTCCCCACGAGAGTGCACGATAGAATGAGAGAAAGAAAGACGAAAAAGGGAGGGAAAGAAGGAAAGAGAGAAAAAAGGCTGGAAGGGCAGCCAATTAGGAAAAAAAGTGAACTTGCTTTCTTTCTCTCAGTCTTCACCTCATCCATCTCGCTGAACACACACTTTCACGCTCTCTGTATCTTTACAGCAGCTCCCACCTTCTTTTTTTCTCACCTTGTCTCACCATGTCATTCTCATAACTCCTCCGTCTTGTTCTACATCCGACGCCTTGTCCCGCTTATGTTCTCACTTCTCTTTCCTTCTCACCATCTCTCTCACTGACCTGTCAATCATTATCTGGTTTAATGATAAATACCTGATCACGCCAAGAGCTGACCTAAACGGATGTAGAGGGAGCGTTTTTAAAATAAAGACATTTCTTCTCCCGTTTTTAGCAGCTGCAGCTGTAATTACATGCGATGAGTCGTAAACTTCAGCTAAATGCTGGTTTGGGATGGGAAGCTTGTTTTCTGAAGCACAGTCTTGTCTGCGTTTGAGAGGGGTATGTTCAGCTGCTCCCAGTGGTTTTTTGTTCTGGCAGCAGAATCCCTGACATGATACATCCGTGCTCTTAGTGGCATTTTCTTCTTTGTTTAATTCCGAGCTTAGCTGTCCGTCATCAGATATTCTCCTGAGACATTAGACGTAGCTACAAAGGTTTCCCAGACGTGTAATGCAAACCAAAGAAACTGAGAGAGTTTCTTTCAGTGTGACCCAACCGCTTTGTTGTGTTCTTGTGTCCATGCATATGATTGTGGTTCTCCGATTTCTTGTGATGAATGGTCTTTTGTTGTTTCACTTCCATCACAGCAAATCTTGCAAAACTCGAGACGGAACGCAACCAGGGTCATCTTCCTCATCACGGATGGATACTCCAACGGCGGGGACCCAAGGCCCGTGGCAGCGGCGCTCCGGTCGGGCGGAGTCGAGATCTTCACCCTGGGCATCTGGCAAGGCAACATCCGGGAGCTGCACGACATGGCCTCCTACCCCAAAGACCAGCACTGCTACCTCGTCCACAACTTTGCAGAGTTTGAGGCTCTCGCTCGGCGGGCTCTACACGAAGGTGAGACCAAAACACAGACAGACACTAGTAATCCACGTAATGTTTTGTGTCTTGTACCTGGTTGGGTTTAGTAGTGGAACACTGATTTTAGGAGACTTCAGAAAGGGCATCTCTTGAGGAGAGTTGCAAGACTTGCAAACATCCAAACATTTCTTAGCCTCTGTTACACGCAAACACACTCATACACAGCTTAACGGTGTGTGTCATTTACCACCCGGTGCATAGACAGTCTGCTCTCTTAAATGGGCTAGCACAAAACAGCCTCATTGGCCATTTAGCTACACATTTGTGGTTGGAGTCCACTCTGATGTAAATTGCCCATGGTTTCTGACCACAGTCACTTCCTTGCCTCCAGCCTTCACCTCTAAAGCCCTCTGAATTGCATCACTGCACCACTGCCGCTACCACAAAGATGTCCTCGTAGGAGCAGTTCTTATTTCTCACAGGGGCAGTGCTCAAACCACCAAATTTGAATCCTCCCCCACTGCAAAAAAATAAATAATAATCAACCCAAAGCTGTTAAGGTCTGACGACCGGGATAAATCCATCATCTCCCTCTGACGGCTTGGGGAGACAGTCTGGCCGGGCTTGAGGCAAGGCGAGGCGAGGCGCTAGGGAGTCCTATCAGCCCTGCCGTGTGTCACAGAGATAGCCGCTCTCCAAGCTGTCCCAGCCCGCTGCCAACCCTCTAGCCCCGGCCATGTGTGCAAACATCTGGGCTGTGATCGCACAACAAAGCAACAAAGGGGAAACACAGACGCTCGCGCCAAGACCCCCCCCCCCGCCACTTCCCTCGCTCTCCACCATCCAACATTGTTATTATTTTGCGGCGAGGCAGACAAGCTTATCCAGAGCAGCTTGCTCAAGAGCTCGCTCTTCCAAATCTTCCAGGCTTATGAGGTCTAGAGGGTCCTTGGAGGCCGTTTCAGCTGAGCTTACTACTCAAGCTGAAACCTGTGATGTAGAACATATGCCTCGTCTCATTTACATTTAGCAGGCTGTTTTATCCATACCAATTACAATATACTAACGGCATATATTTGGTCATTGTTTGTGTATTCGTGAGATCCTGAGTTTAAGTCATGACCTTGGCCTTCAAGCTGGCAATACCTTAAGCTTGGCAATGCTTACAATTGGAGGGGGTTGTAAGTTCAAGCTGGCAAACATATTGGTACAAGGTGTACGCACAATTAACACATATATTGAATAGAACCACCATCTTACCCACCCAGCACATCTTGCTCTCAGACTTACCAAATGCGCTTCTACTCTGACCCAAAATACTCCAGGTATATTATAACCCACATTCTCATCATCATCCTCATCATCATCATCATTCTCATCATCATCATCATCATCATCATCAACATCCTGTCTCTCTCTCTCCTCCACAGACTTGCCCACTGGAGGCTACATCCAGGAGGACCTGTCTCGCTGCTCCTCCCTGTGTGAGGCTGGACATGACTGCTGCGACCTGATGGCCAGCTGCAGGTGTGGTACGCACACGGGCCAGTATGACTGCGTCTGCGAGAAGGGCCACTTCGGGAAGGGCCTCCAGCACGAGTGCACAGGTAAGGCGCTGTGGCACATGTATGTACGTCACATGTATGTAGATTTATTTATAAGGGCTTTCAGGAATGACGACTCATAACACAGCAAGAATACGCATTTTATGACTAAACAAAGACTGATTCTATTCAGTTAAAGCAACAAACTGTGAATAGCAGACTCATGCTAAATTGATCCACTGCTTAATTATGTGCAGTGGATATAATGATGAACTGAGTGATAGTGGATGAAAACTGATATAAACTTGCTGGGAATATTGTTAGTTCCATGATATAATTGCTTTGTTCAATAATTCAACTCGCTGAGGGTTTATGTAGAGGCCATTAATAAAGAAAACAAAGAATCTTATTAAGAAAGCAAACTGGGGATTCTCGGAATATGCTGAGAGGTGACGCTGTGTGTTCGTGCAGTGGTGTGTGTTCACCGATGGTGATGGGATTTGTGTATGCTGAGTCCAGCTCTCACTTAATTGACCTTTTCTTCTTCAAACACGCAAACATGCCAAAATGCCAAAATCCTCTATCGCACAAACAGTCCAGTTCCATCACACATCCACTCTACACGCTACATTGGCCTACAGAGAAATCAATAGAGGGCCAAAAACTTCTCATGTCGCTTTCACTAATAAACCTTCTTGGCATGCTGGGGATTGTGGTTTTCATTACAGCAATTTCACTTAAACTAATAGTCCTGGGGTTTCTCACACGCACTACAAAACCAGACACGCTGGTCCTCATCCAGGACTGGAAATGGTAGCCCCTATCTCCTGGTAACTTCAGTGGTGGCGGGGGGGCTAGAATGGTCACGGCCTGGATAACCCTTAAACAACCCTACTGGCAACACATCATCAAATAGGCCCAGCAGAGCAAAACAGGAACCCGATAAGAGGCCATGGTGCGAGGAGACCCTCACGGCATCGCCTGCCAGAATGGCTGCCAGATAATTAATCATGTGGGTTTGTAGACGGTATTGTGGGCTCTGAGGTTATTGGAGAGCAGACGCATGTAGCGAGACAAACAAACAAATGGAGACAGGCTCTGTGCAAGACCCACAATGGCAGACAGCACCGCTATCGACTGACAGGAAGAGGCCGAGAGGGAGAGAGGCAGCAGTCAACAGCAAGACGTGATTGAAATTCATGGTTCTACTCTCACGATTTCTGACTTCCTGTCTCTATCTTTCGCTCAAACTGTCTCTTCCTCTGTGGTGGAGATGGCTTCGAGACAAAGACTCTAAACACTTCCTCAAAGTACGATCAGATGTTGTGTGAGACAGCCAACCATCTCAGTATGAATTACTGCACAATTTGCTAATTAGCAGCAGAGAGCAGACAGCAGGCCTCAGGGTCTTGGCTCTCTCTAAGAAGAATGCAGCAAAGGCAAAAATTGGACCAACAGCTTCCTGAGTTTATATTCTATCTGGAGACATTCTGGAATATTCCCTTCTCCTCCATAGTCCCTCTGCACCATACCGCCCATCATGGTTGACAAACGTCGGTCAGGTGGTGCCGGATTTACTGGAAAAACGCTGACTGAGTTTTGGCATTTAGACACTTTGGAAACGCACAAATATACAGTCACAGGTCGCTGTAGGGGTCAAGGTCCAGTCCTGTGCAAGAGAGAGGTATTTGTGTGAAAAGTGAGAGACCGTGCTTGTACTGTACTTTCTCAAAATGCAATACACCATATGTGTGAAAACAAATACCACTCTCTGTTTAAGTGTAACATTTTCATCATCCCAAAAGAGGAAAGCTGTTCATTATCTTTGGATCCCCTACCAGGTCAGTCTTTGGCTACGTGCAGAAGCAAAGCACACTCCACTGGGTCGAATAGCCTGCAGTGTATGGACATGCATCCTCAGTCTGCTAAACGACCAGAAGAGGAAGAACATGAGATCCCTAGTAGATGACAACCCCCCCCCCCCCCCCCCCCTCCCCCCAGCTATCGGACACACAGAGCAGGATGTGGAGGTCCAGGAGGAGGAGGAGGAGGGAAAGAGGACGGTTGTTCGCCTCCTGTTGCCTTCTTGCCCTCTCTGGTATTATCGCCATGAAAGTGGCAGAAAAGCTCCTGGTCTGTGTTAACTACGTGTGCTCTGTTTATCTGCTTGTCAGGTTTGTGCTCTCGTATTGTGTTCTGTGTCGGCTCCATGGGGAGTCAGTCAGGGAATATGAAGGGGGGGGGGGGGGGGACAGACAGGAAGAGTTTCGATGGGTGGAAGTCACTGCTCGACGGTTCAATTGCCCCGTGTTCCACAAATCAAAACAGAAGGCCTGTTTATTACTGGTGTGTGGAGCATTCACGTATGGGTCACCTCTGTGGCTTGCACCGATGGTCAGCGTTGACGCTTGCCAGCTGGACCCTAATCGTAGGCTCTGGGGGGTTGAAGGTCACAGATGAACTGCAAGCGTGCAGGGGGTTTGGGGGGGGCGTTTATGGGGCGGTTGGATTTATTTCCTCAACGAACAGACTGTAAATATTTGCTCTCACCCGGATGGCCCAGATTCCTCAAAGAAACCTTGAGACAGACATAAATCTGAGGCATGTATAAAAAACGGCAGCAGGAGAGGAATCTGGGAAATGTTGGCCAGGAGAGCCTAAAGAGAAATGGGATGGGAGTGTCACAACAACATGTGTTTTTTATCCCCCCCCCCCCAAACACACACACACACACACACACACACACACACATGCAGCATTCTATCTTTCTGAAGCTTGCCCCCATTCAACCATTCAAGACCCCCCACCTAGTCCCCAGTGTTCAGGACAAATGTACTTCATGTGCAGTGAGGCCCAACGAAGAAACGCTCCATGAACCTGACACTATCATCCATTACTTAGAACTTAGAACACGCTCCATGAACCTGACACTGTCATCCATTACTTAGAACTTAGAACACGCTCCATGAACCTGACACTGTCATCCATTACTTAGAACTTAGAACACGCTCCATGAACCTGACACTGTCATCCATTACTTAGAACTTAGAACACGCTCCTGCATGGAGACCTGCCGAGACTGCTCACACAGATCTCAAACACGGAGACTAGGAGAGAACAGCCAGCGTTTCCTTATTCCTGTCCTCATCAATTACGTACACAGACTCTCACTCTCATGGTTTGTGCATGAAAAGACTCTAGGCACATCCAGGTTCTGTTCCCCATAGGATGTGCCCTTTGATCTCTGTAGATTAATAAAGTAAGCTGGACCGTGGTCCATTCCTATTGCATGAAGCCAGGATGAAGTCATGGAGTATACAGTGAAGAATACAACACTACAGTGGCCTGAGAGAGAGTTTATGCTCAGGATGGAAAAAAGAGATCCTTTCTAGCCAAAAAGGCTTTTACATAATCATGCCATTATTCTCAGATAAGTACTGTTGGTAGACTTCTGAAGTGGTCGTGACCTGATCTTTTATGTAGTCTGTAAATATCCAGCGTCAGCATACATAAGACATTGTGCTTTCTGCAAGCTAACATGAACATGAAATCACACAAACTTTTTTCTCTTATTTTCATAATGCCAACCGTGTCTGTAAAATTGTCAGTTTTCAGGGCAAGTCACCCATGAATTTATTTAAGCTCCTGACACTATTGGTTAGATATTGGCACAGCCTCTATTGCAAGCTAAATGCCAAACACCATGTTTATCTTTTCTGCTGGCACCGAGTTGCCACATCGACTGTGGCCAAGCAGCCGTGTAACTGCCGCGAGTCCTACTGGGATGGTGTAAAGCCTCTCCGAGAGGGGCGCTCCTCTCAAGTCAAGCATGAACGCTGATCTCCAGTTCAAGTCAAAACCCTGTTGCGATGGACTTCCTTTTCAAAATAAAGGCTGTTGCGAATTGCTCAACACCACATCGATCCAAGACATTTTGGCAGGAGGGGTTGAATGCCTCATATTCTCTGTGGATGGCTGGAGAATGAGGTTTCACAGGGGGAGGGGGGAAGGGTGAAGGGGGAGGCTGATTCCCATCTCTTGTATTAGATTGGACGAGGATTTGTTTTTGAAGTTTTTTGATTTTCAGCTGGCAAAATGTAGACACTTCACAACTTTAACAGGAGCCTTTTGAACACAACAAACGACCGCGGTCGTTAGTGACACAGCACACAGAAGATTCCACAGCGCACCACAATGCCGTAAAACTCTGTTAATTAATGCCTTTAAAATAAGAAGCAGCATTTGTAGGTCACGGACGCTGTTTAATCCAGTAAACTGTTACTTTTTGTCATAAATAGACCCGTTGCTTACAAGAGCAGAGTGTGCATGCGACCATAAACTGGGCATAATTAGGGCTCCCCGGCAGGTGGGTGTGACCAAACGAGCGCTCGTGAAATGAGGCGGTAGCATCAAGCTGAAGTTCACAGTATCATTAACACCCTATTTCTCTCCCTCCCTCTCTCTCCTCCCCTCCCTCCTTGCAATCTCCTCCTCTTCTTCAGGAGCCCTACTGTAGCTCCTGATCTTTAACCAGCTTTGGCCATAAAAGGAGGACTCAGTTTACAGAGCAGTAAAAACTGGCCATTACACCCATAGACATATATACACCCCTCAGAAACACCCCCTCATTAAATCCACTATGATTCGGTTCCTGGGGTATCCTGAAAAGGTCCTAAAGAGCAAGGGGCACTGTATGAAACCCTTCTCTGTAACATTCAGCCGATTGCTCCTTTGCTTGTTTGCTGAGTTGTAAGCTGGCTCTGGGCAAACCTCACCATCTGTTTTAAGCATCAGATGCTAAGCACGTTCCTGGTCAATAACTCCAGTGACCTCTTCAGTTATTCATCCTGCTCTATCATTGGAGGCTTTTCTGCTGTTTCTGGAGCTTTTCATTGTCCACTCTAAAATTTGCTCTATGACTTTAAATATGTCCTTCATATTTACTGTCTCTGTCAATGAAACTTGGGTCCCAGCACTCATCTTCCACTTCCTCTCTCTCTATCTCTGTCTCTGTCTCTGTCTCGCTCTCTCTCTCTCTCTCTCTCTCTCTCTCTCTCTCTGTCTCTCCCTCTCTCTCTTTCTCTTCAGTGCTCCCCCTCACCAGAGGTGCTGTGTTAATATGGGTCGGTCCCTACATGCTTCTGTGGGTGATGAAGTGGAGGGTGGGGATTAGGAGTTGGGGGCACACACACCACCCAGTAACACTGGGGTCAAAGGTGTAAGATCAGGAAGTCAGAAACTGCTCAGAGGGAATAGTAAAATTGGATGGGGGGGGGGGGGAGAGGGGGGTGGCAATCGTGGCCGTCTGGTGGGGCCCCTCATGTCTCACAGTAAGTATGGCATGGATCTCTGGCCCTCTAAGATCCCTACTCAGCCTATCCTCCCTACACACCCATACACACCACAACCCCTTGCATTTGTTCCTGTACTGTTGTCACATAGGCTGTTGTCTGGATGAAAGGAAGGATGAGGACTATGAGATGTTGAGCTTTTTTATCACCAGCTTTAGCGTTGCTCTGAAGAGGCCTTTTCTGCTAGGCCTGGCAAATATAGAGATAATAAAAATGACCTAACAAAACTAGCAATCAAAGCACCATAAACCACTCAGCAGCTCTACCTCAAACAATTGCAAAGACCTTGAGCTTGTCTTTCACACAAGGACCATACGGGCTAGAAGGTGTTACCTGTTCTAAGGCTGTTAATTTAAAGTCTCATCCCACCCATAAACCTGTCTGACTGCTATAATGTATTGCCTTTGTGACACAAGGTGTCCTTTGCATGTTTGAGGCAATGTTATTCTTTATTGCTGTACTGCTGCAGACTGGGTTAGAGTGTGTGTGGCAGTGTGCTTCCGGGAAAGGAAATGTCCTTGCCCGTTCTATTTAACCATTTTTGTCTTTGAAATGTGGGTTAAAACTCCTGTGTAATTTCTAAGCCATCTTATCCTATGGGGTTACTTTGTACATGGTCAAAACAATTCTTACAACACTATTAAGAACGAGAAAAAATGCCAAGGCAACCAGACAAGGATGACTTAGTTCCTGTTTTGGTGTTGGAGCTGTTTATTTTTTGTCCACTCGAGGACAGCCTGTGTTTCAGCTAACGCTAACCGATGGCATGTCAAGTCATACTGTGGAAGTGGTCTGGTGGGTAGTAGCTGGTTAGCCATAGCGGAAGGGTGACTGTGTGAGATGGGGTTGTTTGTTCCTGCCCTCACTTACAGACTCTGGTATATAAAGTGTCCAGAGGAATCCTTACCAGGCCTGGTGACCACTTTTGTGGTTGCTTTCTAGAATTAGCTTGCCTCCACATTCTGACTCTCTTTGAGCTTTTTGAAAGAATAATTAAAGAGTGGCGATTTGAATATGAGTTTGCTTTAGGAGGTCCTTTTCATTTTGCTCCAATGCTTTATTCTTGAAACCCAAAAGTATTGTGAAATCATAAAACTTAAGGTTGGTAATGATTTCTTATGTAGTAATTTATCTTATATGCATGGAATTATTCAACCAGGGCTGAAATTATTATGATTAATTACTTGTGTTACTATTGTGATTAATGACTTGCATAAATCATTTTGCCGTAAGAAGCATTTAAGTTAGATTTGCCATTGATTCAAAATAACAAAGTGAACTAGCCTTGGCAGTGTGATGGTCATCACACATTAATGGCAAACAGCATATACTCCAGTGAACTTTCTTTAATGAAGAGCACATTTTCTTTATTCCTGATTAACCCATCTCATAGTTTGTCTAAAACAAGCAAGTTCACTAACTCAGGTAATATCAGAGTACACCAACAACTAAAGCACTGATCAAGTCTTGCTAGCTTGCAAACTTATGTCACCAAAACATCCGCGCCTTATAACTGATTACAATTTTTTTTTCATCCGCCGATGAGCATTGCATAGTGACGGAGGGGGTCAAGGGGCATCATAGACTGCAATTAATCTGTTTTAATTTTGTGATTAGTTAATTCAAATCAACACGCTACTTTGACAACCCTATATACGACATTTCATGGTTATATCAAGATCTACAGTGACGTGATGAATTAACCAACATACTGGTATGCTGTACTACTATGCACTGCACATTGCTAGGTCTAGGTATGTGCACAAAATAGCTGGGTTGCATTATTAGGAAGGCCAACAGTGGAGTTACTGATGGTGTAGTCTGGGATTTTTTTTGTGTCAGCAATACAGCATGTGTCAGTCAATGGAGCTGAACAGATGTGTGTGTTTTTTCTGCCGGGGTCACTTGTATCGGTTCTATTAAACTGAAAGAATGGGTGGATGAATGAAAAAAAAACCTGACATTTGGCTATTGTGTACTGTGCCTTTTGGCAACTTTTGGAAGCTGGTGTGATTACTGATCTGTGGCATGAACCAGAGGTTAACGAGCCATGTGTGAAGGATTCTGGGTACACTCTGCAAGCATGAGGAGCACACATTTTTTGGAATGCTGTCTTGAATTAAAGAAATATGTCGGTGCGAATCATCTTAATGACAGACTCGCTGTGGAAGTCCGAATTTACAGAGGCGTCTGAATCCATCTGTCTGTGTCCATGTCCATTGCTTCACGGTCTGTTTGAGGGGACTCATCTCATATTCCCACCATCTTCATAGTTCAAACAGTAGAAGGCACCCAAGACTGTGTCCCATTTTGTAATGGTTGAATTTAATGTAGAGAGAAATATGCTGGTGACAGTTCTCTCTGTCTCTGTCTCTGTCTCTGTCTCTGTCTCTGTCTCTGTCTCTGTCTCTGTCTCTGTCTCTGTCTCTGTCTCTGTCTCTGTCTCTGTCTCTATCTCTGTGTCTCTGTCTCTCTGTCTCTGTCTCTGTCTCTGTCTCTGTCTCTGTGTCTCTGTCTCTGTCTCTGTCTCTGTCTCTGTCTCTGTCTCTGTCTCTGTCTCTGTGTCTCTGTCTCTATCTCTGTCTCTGTCTCTGTCTCTGTCTCTCTCTCTCTCTCTCTCTTTCTTCTGTGGGTTTCCGGGAGGAGAAGGGATTGAAGCTCATTAACCCAGAGTTATGTGACACACAGCTGGCTGGCAGCGATCCCCCACAATTAGTGTTCTTTTTGCTTAAGCACTGATGCATTCTTCTGAGCTATCCTGCTTTATTATGGATCATCTGGAGGCAAGACCATCTGAAAGAAATCTGCACTAAGCCGTAGACAAATAAGCCTGAATTCAGTCTGTGAATGTGGTTCATTGGTTTTAAAATCCATCCCCCATTTAACTACAAATCTGTCCTTCCTTCACAATTAGCTATTGCTTCAATAACTGTTTATAAGTCACCAAACTGTAATTAATCCAAGCGTACAAAAATTCTTCTGGGTTTGAAAACACGGTTTTCAGTGTGGAAAGATGACTCCTGTCCAAGCACTAACAAGACTGTACGCACACTCACACAAGTCCAGATACATGCTCAAACATATCCCGTGTCTCTGGGAGCAACACATTAATGTTCTCAGTTATTTGGTTGGAGAGGCGAGACCAGATTCGGCACTGCTTACTCTGGCTCAGCTATTTGAGAGGCCTGTCTGAAAATTGTTTTTTATGCATCTCAGGTGTGGTGGCTGTCCAAACTCTCCCCCTCCCCCACTGTTTCCAGTCACACTCTTCCCTGCATCATTTCTTTTCAAAGGAATATATTGTGGTTGCTTCATGTCAGCCTCATTTTTATCAATATTTCATGCTTGTTGTTTCCCAGTACAGGTATGTGGATGGCGAAATGGTTGAGAGCTCTTTAAATGTGCTCCAGTATGGTAGCTTTCACCTCTGGAACTCCCTTCCCCCTGACATCAGGAACATTGACCCTTACTCAATCGCTCTTTTTAAAAAACTACTCAAAACACACCTGTTTAAGCAGGCCTATAACCTGTAAAGTTGTTGCCATATAATGTATAATTCAATGTATTTTCTTTATAATTCAATGTATTTTTTTCAATGTATTTTTATAATTTAATGTATTTTTAATTTTTTTCAATGTTGTAAGGCGACCTTGGGTCTCTTGAAAGGCGCCATATAAATAAAATGTATTATTATTATTATTAGGTGAAGGAGCCAGTCTCCGACCAGTTAAGAACTGCCGTGTTTTTGAAAAAAAAGTTTCCAGAGATGAAAAATCCCATCTAATACACTATTTCCACTGTTTCGCTACAAGCGTAATATTATTCACATTAAAATATCTGGGCTTCCTGTAAACTTTAAAATGAAGCCATTAAAAATGAAGGGATTCCATTCCAGAGGTCCTGGAAGGGGGAATGTGGAGAGGATGATGTTTGATGTGAACTACTCTCACAACTTGTGTTACGTAAACTTTTGTGACATGCAACAAGTGGAGCCAGATGGTGACTGGTCCATTCGAGCGTTTTGGTTATCGGCTCGAGCGTCTGGGTTGTCGCCAGCTCTCTATCTGTAGCGCAGGGGCAGGTCCCCTGTTTGATGTGGGCACCAGGGCTATTTTTGTGCCAGGCTGCTTTACGGGCGGTTAACTAAGCCTGGCTGACCCTGGCGTGTTTAGGTGGAGAATGAGTGTGCCTTGGCACGGAGGGAGTGTTTTCCCCCTGCGATGGCCTGCCTCTTTAAAAAATGAGATGGAAAGTGAGAGAGAGAGAGAGAGAGAGAGAGAGAGAGAGAGCGAGAGAGTGGAAGAGTGAGGGAGGCCATGCTGAAACTTCACACCTACAAGATGAAGGCCTCAACTGAGCAAGCTACTAACACTAATTAGGCGTTGTTTCAAAAGACTGAACGCCACAGACTTGTGTTGTTTTTCTGATACTAAGTTATTACACAGCACTCCTTTAGCTTTAGTTCTCATGGCAAAAAGTCTTGCTAGTGTACAACCCCCTACCTAACCCAAGGCATGAAAGCAAAACCCTGAGTTTGCAGGTCATTTAATTCAATATTAATATAAATATTTTTTACATTTAATTAAATAACACCGTCCATACAGTTTGTAACGTAAAGCACATAGCTCATGTCTTGGGCTCACTAAAATGCATTGTCCTGCACCAGCTGAACTTTGTGATGGAGACAGGGACTGAGGTTGTGGCCCCTAACTGAACTGTGTGATGGAGACAGGGACTGAGGTTGTGGCCCCTAACTTAACTGTGTGATGGAGACAGGGACTGAGGTTGTGGCCCCTAACTGAACTGTGTGATGGAGACAGGGACTGAGGTTGTGGCCCCTAACTGAACTGTGTGATGGAGACAGGGACTGAGGTTGTGGCCCCTAACTGAACTGTGTGATGGAGACAGGGACGGAGGCTGTGACCTCTGACTGCCATATCAATGGGCTTGCCTCTTTAGTGCCTGGGTCAGTCAGAGTGCATGTGGAATAGGCCTCCCCAGCTGACCACGGGTTGAGGCCAGGATGAGGCCTCTCTCCCTTCGTTACAGATATGGCGTCAGAAGCTATTGGGGTATGGAGTGGCAAAAACTAAATAGCTGCTTTTCACAATGAAGAGCCCTCATAAGAAACTAAAAGTAGCCAAGCCTAATTTAACTCATTGCTGCACATGGAAATTGTTTAGCTTGCAGCAACACAGTCGACTCAAGGTAGTGAGGGAAATTAACAGATGCTCAAAAACCCCGGGTAAACCTTTCAAATCGCCCAACACTCGCCTTAACACAGGGTCAACCTTTGCAATCTCCCCACACTCGCCTTGTCATTGTCTGCCCGTTAAGTGAGTCTCATACCTCCATTCCGACCAGTTCAAACCAGGAATTGTAAGCAATAATGACTGTAAAAACAATGGACAGTCAAAAGAACCCATTGGAGGGAATTTTAAAATATATGGTTAATTCTGGGTAACCCTGGCTGACTTTCTGTTTAATATGCAGACTCTGGCCCTAACTTAGCCAATATGGCCGACCAATTTTGGATTAACTTCTTCATAACGAACATCCACGACATGCTGTCCATCTTTTTACATTCATGGTTGTAACGCTCCGCTTAAAGTTGAAATTGGTTGGACTTCGACCCTGTTTGATTGATTTTACAGTGTGGTGTACTGGAAAATACATCTCAGAGATGTCAATACCACGTATGCCAATAGATCTGGAAAACATATTTAAAAGACCACGCAAATATGTGTGGGTGATTTGAGTGAAGTTTGCTCCTCCAATGAAAGGCCTACCATGAAGAGTTTGGGAACCACTGGTCTAGCAAATTAATTGGAGGAAATTGCCAGTTAAATAATTTCTTTCTCCACTGCCATTTAATTCATGGCACACAGTGCACACATCAATAATGGATAGAGTATATCTTATTGTATATTTCATGGATTAATGTGAGTTACAATTTCCAACCACCTCCCACTAAAGAGTGTGGGAACAGAGAGGAGAAAAGATTACATTTTTTGGTTGTCAGGCACTCAAATTTAATCCATCGAAAACATCAGTGACCAAAGTCTCCCATGGATTTGTCTGATACAATGTTACTTTCAGTAACCAGGCCTAAATGTTAGCAGTCAGGGGGAAGCAATCCACTTTGCTGGTGAAGTTCTGTTTGCCCCGCAAATGTTTGGCTGATGTTGACAAATACCATTAAAACTTTCAAATTTAAGTAATCTCGTAGTGCCATTGCTTTGAAAATAATCTTGATTACTTGTAGTCGGAGCAAAGATGGGGTAGCCCTAATAAGAAAAGCAAGAAATATGGCCCCCAAATAGCCTGTGCTATCACATAAACCATGCTAAAATGTTGTTTCAAGTCAGTGCCCCCCAATGCCAGACACCTTCCTACGCCACTGTACTGGAGGCAAAAAGAACACATGAAGAGTTTTGCAAACACATTGGAGATCACAGAGTCTCCCATAGGAATGTATGGCCTTCTGGTTGTCTCACGCACTTACACAGAGCTATGTTGAAACAAGGCGTTAGCTAGTTCCTTGCACGCAGCACTTTAGGGTCTTTTTTGCTGATGTTTTCTCAAACTTGGCGTTGTCT